>NC_083404.1:46521459-46862927 GCF_020745735.1 Hemiscyllium ocellatum
ATCTTTATATATACATGTTCCTCACTAAAGAAGATAAGTTCTGCTCAGAAGCATATGAAGGAAAAAATACACTTTGGAGTTTGACTCTATCAGCAAAGGCATTTGTTACTTGTACAAGAATATATTTATATGTATTTGCAGCACCAAGAGGGTATGCTAACTGAAAAGACTCCCATTTAACTCTGGCAGAAAGACCTCAGATAGTGGCCTTCCCCCACTGCAGCTTGCCCAAGCTTTAGTACATCCCTCAGCATGTAATCCTGGACCTTGGAATATGCCAGTCTGCAATATTCGGTCAGGGTGAATTCTGTGTTCTGGAAGACGAACAAGTTTCAGGCAGATCAAAGAGTGTCATTCACTGAGTTGATGGTCCTCCAGGTGCAGTTGATGTTTGCCTCAGTGTGCATCCTGGGGAATAGACCGTAGAGCCCAGTGTCCCAAATCACGGAGCTGCTCGTGATGATATGAGACAAAAACCACTGCATTTCTCTCTAGACTTCCTTTGCAAAGGCACAGTCCAGAAAGAATATGTGTAACACTCTCAGCTCCCAATCCCTCCCCCTTCCCAGTCCCGCAGCTGTTTTGAGGGCAGCGTGGTGTGATTCGAGAGTCTGGGGATACATGAAGGATCTCACAGGTAGTGCTCTTCTTACCATCAGACAAGCAATGTTTTGGTGCTTGTTAGAAAGTCCTGGTGATGAAGCACTCTGTCAAATGTCTTTGACAGTCTACTCAGGGAACAACTCAACAGGATCCAAATTCTTGTTTTCCTGCAGGGTCTCAAGGACGCTATGATCTGACCACTTCTTGATGGACTGCAAATTTCTCCAGGAAGGAGAGGCAAAAAGGAACAGTCCAACTACCTGGAGTGTTCCGCAGCAACAAGGCCAGTCCTATCCTTTGCAACACCCAGATCAGGTAGAATCTCAGTACGTGGTGACACTTGGTGTTTGTGTACTGAGAGTTTGAGCATGGTTTATATATGGTGTCCCTTTGGAGGGACACACCATCTTAAACCTCCAGAAGATGACTGCAACAGTGCAGGTCCTTAGAATGCACAACAGGAAAGAGAGAGCCCTCACACCTGATGACCAGGCTTTTACCTGCAGTGGAGAAGGAGCAGTGCTCCCAAAAGTCCAGATTTCTGCATCACCTTGACAATACTCCCAAGCTGCTCCCAAGATTTTGCGCATGTCCCAGCCCCTCTGAACCATATTCCCACCACCTTCAGGTCATCTGCCCTGATAGTGAAGTGGTAGAGAATCGTTCATCCCAAAGAACTTGGCCTCGCTCTTGTCTCGGTTTACCTTGGTTCCTGAGGCCGATATGAACTGGTCACAGATGCTCATGAGTCTGTGCACTGGCAATGGATCTGAGCAGAAAATGGTGTCATCGTCCATGTACAAGGAGGCTTTGGCCTGCAAGCCCCTGCTGCCTGGAAAAGTCACCCCTCTCAGGCTCGTATATTTCCTGATGGACACAGCAAACGTCTCTGTACAGCACAAAAATAAGGCAGGAGAGAGAGGACAGCCTGGCCTGATTCCAGATCTGATTGGGAAGCTTTCTGATTCCTATCCATTGATTGAGACTACACTAACAATGTTGGTGTAGAGCAGTCAGACACAATTGCTGATTCCCTCCTCAAAACTCATTTTGGAGAGCATATCCCACATGTAGGTGTGTGATATCCATCAAAGACTTTCTTCTGGTGCAGGCTGATGAGGCAGGTATCCACCTCCCTGTCCTGCATGTATTCAACCATAGCCCTGAGGAGCACAAGGCTCTCAGAGATCGTCCTGCCCAGTACAGCATAGGTTTGGTCGGGGTGAATCACCAATCCCAGAACAGACAGACTCAGTTGGCGATAACCTTCGACAGGATTTTGTAGACTGCATTCAGCAGTGAGATTGGTCACCAATTTCTAATTTCCACCCTCTGTCCCTTCCATTTCCCTTTCCACATGATTTCGCACATGCTGCCTAACAGAAGCATACTGTCACGTATCTCCAACTTTTTTCTTATTTCACAAATATACTTTTCATAAAAAATCTGTATACATATGCATTGTCACAAATGCAGTTCTATTCTGTACAGTAGCATATCAAATAAACAAACAAACATTGGAATTTGACTCTCCAACAAATAAAGCAAAGGCATCTCTGACTTGTATTAGACTATATTTACATTTATTTTAGATTGCAGAATGGTCCATAACTGAACAGACTCCTATTTAACTTCGATAGAAAGATCTCAGGCAGTGGCCTTTCCCCACTGCACCTTGGCAGCAATTGCCCCAAGCTTCAGTGTGTCCCTTAACACATGGTCCTACTTACTTAAGCATTATCTTTAAGGTGTCTGTAAAGGACTGTCCTTATCTAAATCTCTTTTCTTTCCAACTTTTTCAGTGCACTCTTACAGTCTAAGGTGACTTTGGAAACCAGCGTCATTTATCACCGATCTCCCAAAAACCTTGGAAGAAGCTAATTGTGAAATCTCTCAGGGTAGGCTGGGGTCGAGAAGTGCCTGATCTGTTCACCTTCTTTCCGCCGCTCTCTGAAGAAGCACTGTCACATTTGGAGTGGGGATAAGGTGGGATGGAACAATGTGGTTTTCCCTCCTCACAGAATGCACCACTCAGTGATAATGGGTTTCTGTGCTCATAGCTAATTGCTGGTGGACCCACAAGGACATGGATCTATGAGTCAGCATGACTGTGCTACAGGGAGCCAGTTTCAGGCTGTTGAACTCTCGTCTTGTCATCAGTCGGTCTATTCTCCCCATCGTATTAACTCTAATTGGTGAAAGAGAAACTAGACTCAGAATGGGATATAAAATAAATTTCTGCAGACGTAAGGACATACGTCAACTCGATGGCGAACTTAGCAGAAGACTTTGCTTTTATACAGTGTCTTTCACATTCTCAAGGATCCCTGCCTCCTTGGAGGGATGTGGCACCTGGACTGCTGTCGAAACTTCCTGCCCTACTCTTGCCCTGGTTTCGGTCCTGAGGATGAGTGCCTGGAGCAATTGAATGCAGGTATCTGCAACTCCCCAGTATCCCCCAAGGGTGCTGAATCTGGCTCTCCATGGCAGCTGCCAACTTGTCCATGGAGTCAGACTCATGGTCACAAGACTTTTGGTTGTATTGTGTCTCAGGATTGGCTGCACGCCTCCAGCTCTTTGGCTATGAAAGCCAGTGCATCCTGTCTACCCGTGTATCATTGTTGCTCCTCCCCCTTGTATTTGTGTTAGGCCCCTCATTGCTAAAAGCATGAGTCCTTTCCTGCCAGGGGCCAGGTCTCTGGCATTCATCTGAGGGCCAACGGCTGGGCACTTCTGCCTCACCCATCAGTGTAGCAGTCAGGGTAAGGTGCTCAGCAGTCTCTGATCCCTGACTTATGTGACCTATCAAACCTATTGGGCGGCACAGTGGCACAGTGGTTAGCACTGCTGCCTCACAGCGCCAGAGACTCGGGTTCAATTCCTGCCGCAGGCGACTGACTGTGTGGAGTTTGGACATTCTCCCCGTGTCTGCGTGGGTTTCCTCCGGGTGCTCTGGTTTCCTTCCACAGTCCAAAAACGTGCAGGTCAGATGAATTGGCCATGCTAAATTGCCTGTAGTGTTCAGGGCAGGGGTAAATATAGGGGAATGGGTCTGGGTGGGTTGCGCTTTGGCGGATCGGCGTGGACTTGTTGGGCTGAAGGGCTTGTTTCCACACTGTAAGTAATCTAATCTACTGACATTTCAGTATCAGAACTGGTGGGGAGTTCAGGCGGCAATACTTCTTTGGTTGTCCACAAAAGGATGTGTCATCGGGGTGGAGGGGGAAGTGGAGGCTGTTGGAGGATGGGCGGCTCTCTGCTGATGTCCTCAGGAGACAGGCTGCATCTGGAAGACATGAGATGGAGAGTAATTGGCCTCTGGTCATAAGTGATGCACAACGATGGCTGCTGAGTTACTGTCTGCTTTTCAGAGGAATGACAAGTGGTGGTTGCTCAGTTCCCTGGGCATGAATGCCACTGCATCCCCACACAAGCACTCCCAGTCCTCTACAAGGGTACAGATTCTCTCCCCATAAAGGGTAAGAGTACTGATAGTGAGAACTACCCTACACACCCGCTTGAGTTGTTCCTCTCTGTTCTGGACTGTAAGCTCCTGTAATAAAATGACAGTAAAATGCATGTGGATGGCATGTTAGTGCAGCTGCATATGGGGGGGAAGATGTTGAGGTGTTCCAAGAGAGTGAGGTGGTGTGTATAGTAGAAGCAATGTCAGAATATGAGCCTTGGTGTTAGGTGGGTGCAATTATAAAGGCAACATGTGTGAGGTAGCAGAGAGCAGAGTATGGCGCATTCTTTTGGTTATTGACCTTCTTTTTGTACAGCAGCCCAGACTTCTACAATCTTGAGAGTACACTGACCCGTGTGGCAATTCATCTGAGGGCCAACGGCTGGGCACTTGGCGTGTGCAACCAGGCTGGCACAGTGTGGTGCCACAGCTGCTGGCAAAAGGATGGGCCTCCTGTGCATCGCCCACCTCAGCCAGGGCCACCAGGTCCCTGTCAGAGGACTGCAATGCCAGCTTCCCATTCTCAACCATTTCTCCTCAGTCCCCAATACCAAGCACCGCAGCTACCAAATGCTAGTGCTCCCCCAGGTACGCAGCGGTTTTTCTAAGATGGTACAGACACAAGGAATGTACGTATTGGGGCAAATAGCCAGTGAGTGGCACGTTGTTTTGAGAATGATACGTGACAAGGTCGGGCTGAAATCAGAGTGATACATGCCATTGGGATAGCAATGGCACTTAATGCAGCACACTTGGTAAGATACAGCGAGAAACCTCATTCAGCCTTCATAGCGAGAATTACTCCACCAAACCAAATGCAACTTGCACACAGCCAGAAAACAGTCAGATTCAACCCTATATTGGTGCTCTTACACTATTGCTGTGTCAAGATCTTGCAATCTCACCCCTGTTTCCTGAATCCAGAGTTGAGTTAAATTCCCTTGCCTACAATATTTGCAAGTTTAGAATGGATTAAAAATGGAAATAAATTGATGCAGTACTTATTGCACTGTATAGAAATTCATCATGTTGAAAATAGCAAGATTCATGTTTTGTTGGTGTTTGGCTTCGGATATATAGGTCAATGTGATTTCAAAATGAACTTTAGGGCATTGTTTCCTTAAAACACCTTCTTTCTTTGTGGACAGAAACCAATTTCACTTTTCCTGAAATAATCTGCTCTCTGTGATAATGGCTTTGTTGCATTCCTAGATTAATTAAATCAGTGGTTTTGTTATCTTCTTGAAATTTGTGTATATACAAACTCTATAGGTTCTTTTTAGAACAATTTCTACTGCAGAGAGGCACTGAAGGAATGTAAATATATATCCAATCCGTAGTCTAACTGAATGGGCCTCAGAACTAATCTCTTTTCTTCAAGAGAAATGGAATGCCTCCATAAAATACAGGAGTCAATTTGGGCTCATTGACAGTTTTGGTCATCTTATGCATGGTTGTGATCTCATCCCAGAACTCACATCTTCTGCTGTTTCAATTGCATATCCCTTTAAAATACATAAGGATCTTTGCTTCAACTACATTCTGTGACAAAATGTTCCATACACTCTTCAAGTATTTCTGGTCGGACCGTATGCATTTACAGCACAAAGATCATCCAGCCTATTGTGTAAAGAGGAGAGATTTAGCTTCATTCCATTTTTTTAACCCTGGAACCATCGTCTTGGATATTGCAATGTTTTAAATGCAAAACGTGTTTTTGCCCCTACTCAGGTCTTTCACTATTCCTCAAATTCTTCAACTGATTATTTTATACTTAAACCAGCTGCTTATTGACTTTTCTGAATTAAGTCATTCTCCAGGCTGCCTTCCAAGATATACTTCATTTGCTACACCTCAATTAAGTCTTCCCTCAGCTCCCTTTATTCCAAAGAATACACCCAGCTAATCCAAATTATCTTCATGCCTAAAATTCTCCGTCCTCGCAGAATTCTCAAAAACCATCTTTGTATCCTCCCTAATGTAATCGCATCCTTTTCTTATTTAATTAGTTGATGAGATGTTGGTGTTGTGGATGAGGTACTCTTTAAGCGGCCACACAGCGGGTTCACACATAATGATGGATTTGTGGACATATTGACTTCCGGTTACCAAAGACCTCAGACATCCATGCAGCAGCAGGAAAACTTAGAGGGAACATAGGCTCCAGCCAACATTTACTGCAGATCCCTCATGTCCTTTGAGAACACGTTGGTATGCCACCTTCATGAACTGCTGCAAGTCTTCTGGTGTAGGAACTAAAATTTTGCTAGGGAGAGAGTATCTGGATCTCGTCCCAGCAGCACTGAAGGAACAACAATATAGTTCCAAGTCAGGATTGTGTTTAGCTTGACACAAGTAGAGAATATATGAGTGGCGGTGTTTCCATGGATCTGACACCTTGTTTTTCCAGGTGGCAGAGTTTGCAGATTTGAACAAGCCTTAATGAGTTGTACCGCACACAGAAGGCACGCATGGCACTCTTGTCAGACTGGTGTTGGAGAGACTAAACATTGAAGGTGGTAGATCCATACCAATCAAATGGGCTGGTCTGTCCTAATTTTTCTCAAGCTTCTTTAGTGGTCTTGGAGTTTTGTCAGAGATGCACTCATCCAGACAACTGGAGAGAATTCTTTTGCAATCCTGGTTTGTGTCTTGTGGATCGAAGAGAAGCTTTGAAAAGCCAGGAGGTGAGAAGCTTTCCACACAATTCCCAGTATCTAACCTACCATTGTAGCCCAGCATTTATATGGCTGGTGCAGTCCATTTATTTGTTCAGTGGTAACCTCTGAATGTTAATAGTGTTGGTGTCAGTGATAGTAGTCAGTGAATGTCAAGGGAGCTGGTTAGATTCCATTTTGTTGGCAATGCTTATTTCCAGTCACTTACATGGTGTGAATATAACTTGCTACTTATCAGCCCAAGCTTAAATGTTGCTCAGGTTTTGTTGCTTATAGGCATAAACTTTTTATCTGAGGGGTTGTGAATGGTTCTAAACATTGTGCAATCATTAGCAAACAAGCCCACCTCTGACCTTATTCTGTGATGATGGTCTTGGAACAAGCAGCTGCAGGTGATTGTTCCGAGGACTATTGTGTAAAGTAAGGACTATTGTGTAATATAATACTTTAACTGTGGCTTGGCTGGTGTTTATGCAATTTAGGACAGCCTCCACTGATAGATTATCTTTGGCTAATCCAGGAAAGTACCACATTAGCCTGTCTACCTGTCCTGACACATCTGTAGATATGCAACTCAAAGATTTTTTAACTTGCTATTTATTGTACATCGTGTTGCCTTGATTCCTTACCCCAATGCATCACTTCACAAATCTCCAAATTACATTTTCCATCTTTCCATCCACTTGTTTGATGTATTGAAATGTATCTGCAGACTACAACCCTCTTCCTCCTCAGCAGCTACATGTTTGTAGCTTTAAATTGATGATTTCTCTGACTTCTCACCTGGAAGAAATATTCCTTCCTTATCCATCTTTTCGAAACACATCATCATTTTAAAACTCTCGTGTTAAATTTCCTTCAGCTTCATTCTAATAGATCCAAATGTTGTCTCATAATTAAAGTTTCATTCCCAGCTGTTGTCCTGACCTACAAAGGAGCCTTGAGTTTCCAGTCCCCTGGACTCTATCTGCCTCCACAAACAGTGGTGGCTACCTAACCTTTCCCACCTCTGCCTCTTCCACAACTACTTGCCTGGAATCATTCATTCACACCCTCAGGGATTGATGTCTGTTATCTAAAATCCCAATGGCCATCTGGCACCTCTTGCTAGATTTGGAGTAGGAAATAGTTGAGGCCTAAACAAGCCTGCTGTTACAGATAGTTTGCTGCTCACCACAGTCCCATGTCCACAACACTGCCAGCTGCAGCTAAAATTGGACTTTTCACAATTGGACCAGTACCAATCATTGCTATGCCAGATGTAATGTGGAAAACCTTTAGTACATTCAATGACATTTAATCCAGACAATAGCATTTTGTCAACTCAAGAGTTAAATCCAACACTGAGCTTCAGTTTCATTAGCTCTTAGCTGGGTCACTAGATGGAAGTCTCTACTGCAGTGGAAGGTTCAATGTCAGTTAAGGAAGGAAGCCAAAGAAAATTCTGGCAGAACCAGTTCTATCCACTGGTAAGAGTATATGTTATATTGAATATATTCAGGGTAATATTAGCAACTGTAAATAAGAGGTTTGCAGCCAAGCCTTCAACCAGGTCAGCCAACCCCTTCATAATCGATGAAAGAAGAGTGATAGCAATTGTGGTTATTCATCATGAAGAAACTGCTCACCTTCCTCCAGTTATGTGGTGGAGCTCAGGGCATGTTTTCTAAATCAGGTGCCACAATTAATCGGCACTTCATCCTGTGATTTATCACTTTTGGCACAATGTAGTCAATTATGTGGTGATTGTAGGTGGTTACTGGCTGGTGTTCAGTTTGCCTATGTGGTTCAGATTGACCCAAGGTGAGGTCACCAGGCAGAACGCCAAATTCAAGAGCTCAAAGCAATTTTATGAAGTCATGTGCCTTTAAGTGGTTAGTGTGTGCATGGTATGCAAAGCCATTTGACAGGACACTTGCTTTGAATTCATCTCCTTGTATATTGCTTATCACACAGCTTCTGGAAAGTTGGCCCACATTTGCTTTATTTATCCAACCTGGCAGCGAACTTGCTGCATTCTTCAATATGGATTTCTGCATGGCCCCAGTAAAATGAAGTTCAACACTATAATAATTAAATGAGTTCCTAATACACTGTAAAACAATCCCACAGTCTGCTTCCATAAGTCTTTGGCCTCATAAAGGTACTTCAGTGGCTAAATATAAAGTTACATATTCACTCACTATGTCTTTTTTAGCCTAGGCAATGCAGTCAAGCTGTTTGTAAGCTCCTTAAAATACCTAATCTATATGAAACAGAAACAGAAATTGCTGTAAAAGCTCAGCAGATCTGGCAGCATCTGTGGAGAGAAATCAGAACAGGAGGGACATTGGATCCGAAACGTTAACTCTGATTTCTCTCCACAAATGCTGCCAGACCTGCTGAGTTTTTACAGCAATTTCTGTTTTTGTTTCTGTTTTCCAACACTCACAGTTCTTTCATCTTTTACCTAATCTATATGCTCAATCCCCATTGTTACTTTGCTGTTTCATTTTGAGGCCCGAAGCCATAACTTGCTTTTATCGTGCCTTTAGCAAAGAACGATGTACATAATCTACGTTGATACTCCACAGAGGTAGTACCGCTCGAGTTTGGATGCATCATTTTTAAGATGGGATGTTAAATCCATCTGTCCTTTCTGGTGGATGTAAAAGCTCTCATGATGGTGTTCTGAGGAAGAACACGGTCAATGCCCCTCGGGTCCTGGTCAAAATTATCCCTTGACCAGTGCCAAAAGGAAACGCATTTCCTGATCATTTATCTCATAGTACTTTGTGGAAACTTACTGTTTGCCAAATTGACTGTCATATTTCTTATATCTCAAGAGTGACTACATTTGCAAAGCTACTTTACTGAAATGTGTGCTGGGGCACCCTGCGGTTGTAAAAGTCACTAGATAAATGCAGTTCTCTCTTTTTTTTATTCAACAAAGTCAATGCTACAAAGCCCTAGCACATCAGTGTGTCGGGGATAGGGGGTGGGGGGGAATTCTGTTTTCCTGACTTTGTGAGTTACATCCAACAAATGGAGTCAATCAAGTGAGGAGTGAAAAATTCATTTTGTGACAGAGGTGTCAGCAGGTTCATCAGGAGTCGATGACAACAAATCCATAGCTGAGGGAAAAAACTGACAGAGTGGAAAACAAGAGGCTGTGTCACTGATCCCATTTATGTCCTTACCTTTCAGCTGTCTATAACATAATTTCACACCAATTATTGCTGCAATTCCAGCAGCGATCATTTTTCAGACAATAACAAATGTGTCATCCAGCTTTAATGCTTCAGGGCTGAGAGAGGGATTGTGAGAGACTGAGAAAGTGAGGGCCTGAAAGGACAGGCTCTATTTGCAAGTTATGGTCTGGATACATCTTGGGTAATTGTGTTTCTTATTGTCCTGCTGTAGGTTCAGAGGTAAGGAAGGATTTCATAGCTATGAAATATAGATACATGTCTCCTGGCTCTAATTTAGGTTTTAGATTATATGAGTTTGAAATTAAGATAGAACATTGATTCTAAACAGCTTCATTTGCACATAATTCAACAGCTAAACATATGACACAAGTGGACGGGATGCAAAGGAATAAATTTAACTTCAGATGCTAATTCATAATAGGCGATATTGAATTATCCAATCATTCTAGACAATAGCTGATTTTCCTTGTTCGGAAATTAACATTGTCCCTATTTTGTAGCCCAGCTCTATTAATGTAATGACAAATGTGTTTGCTGAATTAATTAAACATTGATGCTAATACCCTGCTGCCCATTCTCTGTCCATCTATTGTTCCACTAACATGACTATTGTTTCCCAGAAACATAAATAGATTAACAACAATTTACATTTATGTAGCAAGTTGGACATAGTAAAGTATTGGGAGAAAGTGAGAACTGCAGATTATGGAGATCAGATCAAAAAGTGTGTCACTAGAAAAGCACAGCAGGTCAGGCAGCATCCAAGGAGCATAAACCCTTCGTCAGGAATGTGTGGGGGAGGAAGGGGGCTGAGAGATAAATAGGAGGGTGGGGTGGGGCTGGGGGGGAAGGTAGCTGGGAAGGCAATAAGTAGATGCAGGTAGGTGATGTTGGTGATAGGAGAAAGTGAGGACTGCAGATGCTGGAGATCAGAGCTGAAAATGTGTTGCTGGAAAAGCGCAGCAGGTCAGGCAGCATCCAAGGAGCAGGAGAATCGACGTTTCGGGCATGAGCCCTTCGGGCAAGGGCTCATGCCCGAAACGTCGATTCTCCTGATCCTTGGATGCTGCCTGACCTGCTGCGCTTTTCCAGCAACACATTTTCAGATGTTGGTGATAGGTCAGAGGGGAGGCTGGGGCGGATGGTTTGGAAGGAAGATGGACCAGGTGGCTCAGTTCAAGAGGGTGGTGCCGAGTTGGGGGATTGGACTTGGAATGAGGATAAGGTGGGGGAAGAGAAGATGATGAAACTGGTGAAATCGACATTGGTGCCCTGTGGTTGGAGGGTCCCAAGGCAGAAGATGAGGCATTCTTCTTTCAGGTGTCGGGTGGCTTGGATTTGGAGATGGAAGAGGCCAAGGACTTGCATATCATTGGCAGAGTGGGAGGGGGAGTTGAAGTGTTCAACCACAGGGCGGTAGAGTTGTTTGGTGCGTGTGTCCCAAAGATGTTCCCTGAAACGTTCCGCGAGTTGGCATCCTGTCTCCCCAATATAGAGGACAACACATTAAGAGCAACAGACACAGTAAATGAGGTGTTTGGATGTGCAGGAAAATCTCTGCCAGATGTGGGAGGATCCTTTTGGGCCTTGAACGGAGTTGACAAGGGGAGATGTGGGCACAGGTTTTACACCTCATGTGGCGGCAAGTGAAGGTGCCGGGAATGGAGACCGTGGACCTAACAAGGGAGTCGGGGAGTAAAGTATTGCCTAATGGTGAAGAATTTGACTATTGCTAAAAAGGTAAGACCTATTGCTGAAGTTCTTCATTTTGCACTTCTCAGGACAAACGCAAGAATGCCAAATCTCAAATGATCACTTTATGCATGCAGACAATCTGATTTTTGAGTGAAGTTAAGGGGAAAATATTGATCAGGGTACTCGTGAAAAATTCTCTACTTGTCTTCACGATAATAACAAATGACTTCTTAAGCCCACCTGAGAAAGGAGACAGGGCCTCAACATTGCTGCCAGTGATAGCCTTTGAGAGATGCTCTTCGGGGAGCCCTGTCATTTATACCCAGGCTGCAGGTACAAAACACAGCAACAGCAGGTACTTCAGTCAAAAGAAAACACCATACATTAGGAAGCCGAAACTCAGCATGCTGCTCTAGACAGCAAATAACTAATCATTTCTCGAACCTAATCAATCTTTAAGAGTGAACGTACCCCAAGTTTAGATTAGATTAGACTTAGATTAGACTTACAGTGTGGAAACAGGCCCTTCGGCCCAACAAGTCCACACCGACCCGCCGAAGCGCAACCCACCCATACCCCTACATATACCCCTTACCTAACACTATGGACAATTTAGCATGGCCAATTCACCTGACCCGCACATCTTTGGACTGTGGGAGGAAACCGGAGCACCCGGAGGAAACCCACGCAGACACGGGGAGAATGTGCAAACTCCACACAGTCAGTCGCCTGAGGCGGGAATTGAACCCTGGTCCCTGGCGCTGTGAGGCAGCAGTGCTAACTGCTGTGCCACCGTGCTGCCCACTAGGAGTTCATAGGAGCGTTACAGTTAACTTATTAATTTTTATAACATACACTAAAAAATACATGCTGTCAAGTATTCTGATTAAAATAATTGAGTTTTTCTCATGCCAACGTGCTTTTTTGTGAGACATGCTTGTGGTAAACTGGTTAAAATCAGTGATGTATGAGAGAGATACTGGGGAATTACCCATTTTGCTTTACTGTGTTTTGCCATTAACCAAGTTTAACCCTCGGCTGACTGTGGTAAGGTTTTCAGCTATGTCCAAAATCAACAAAAGATTAAAATATTCATTTTGCCTCATGCTGCAGCAATTGTTAACAGGTCCAATGTAAAATATCTCCACGAGTTTCACCTGTACACACTAGCTGCAAGGGCATGGAGCTTCCTCATTTATAAATATCTTGAATCACAGAATTGTAGCCCTAAAACACTGGTTCCGGAGCTTCTCCATGCTGTAGGGAATGACCTCAAACCAGCTCAATGCCTTCTTCCGACATCATGAGCTGAATGAAGCCACTTATGTTCGAATATGGAGTGGAATAACTAAACATAAAATCATTCAATCATTTTCTGAAAAGACCTGCAATGATCATATACCTCCAAAAATATCTGAAACCATATTGTGTATGCTAGTTTCTCATTGAGTTCTGTGATAAATGTTATGGAGGCAACAGGGATAGAAAAATTCTTACATTATACAATTGTAGGAAAGGTCATAATTAATTGAGGCAGAAATATTGGCACAAGACACCAGAAGAAAGGTCTTTAAATAGTGTCAAAGGAATCCTTAACTTCAATTTTCATATCTAATAGCCTGGGTAACTCTTCACCCAGAGGACACCGTCTCTCACAATGTAGTTCCCTCAATCCCTTATTAGATCATTAACCTAAATTGTCTTCTCAAATCATACTGTAGCGCAGCAAGTAGACAGTCCCCAGCACTAAATGAACGTTCATTCCAAAATTGTGAAACATCACCAAGATGGATAAAGTAATAACATATGTTTCAATTTTCTGACAATATCCAATAATGATAAATGCATAAAGATACAACAAGGGTATATGTAGCGCGCGCACACACACACACACACACACACACACACAGACACGCACACACTCTGCCTGTCTGAATTTAAACCTGATTTCAAATAGGATTTCAAGAGTTAATCCAAATTTGGGTGGATTTACTACCGTTCTGCATGTCTCACTGCACTTTAATTGCAGCCAGTAACGGTTACCGCCAAAATAATTAAGGAGCAATAAAATGTATAATTACTGGGGACGAGAGCCTAAAATGCGCCTAGTTAATATTTTCCATCACTTATTAAACGTGGAAGGTATTATGTTGTATCTGAATTAGTGTTTTAGCCCTTTATTTTGTTATGAAGTTTTGCACTGAAAACTCTTTCATGGGACAATTATGGTCAGAGTACAGCTGGGTTTTTCATTTTCCAAATTTCAGATGAGCCCTTAAATCCTGATCTTCTTAGGTGGTTGCAAAACATCGCATGTCAGGATTTGGAAGAAGGGCAGAGAGCATTCTTCTTTGTGCCCCAGCCACTACTCATCCCTCAATCAACATCACAAAGAATCATTATCTGGCTGTCATCACGTTTGCAGTTTGTGCTTGCTTGCTTGCAATGATTGGGTGTAATATTTCCTACACTATAACAGGGAATACCACTGCCAATATGTTTCATTGGTGCTATCGACTGACGTAATTCTAAAATGTATTTCTTAAAAGGGGGCTAATACAGACAAAAATGGCCACGGATATAAATTAAATGGCTGCCTAGAGAGAGAGAGAGAGACAGCCACAGAATCTCAAAACAATGGATGCAAAGAGAACTTTAAAAACTGCCCTTCAAAGGCATTGGTGGGGGAGAGAAGCAAGTCAAAACAGATTGAACTGGGACTGCAAAGGTACTGAGGGATTGATGACCTCCTGCTCAACAGCAAGCTATCTAACCTCCCCCCCCCCCATCCCTGCAGATCATGTCCCAAACTGGAGATAGTTTTTTTTTGCTTTTTGCCTTTGAAGAACTCTAGAACAGAGGTTAGAAATAAAAACAGTTTCAACTCCACTGGAGCGTAATAATGGGACAGAGTCTTCTCATATATACCAAGTTGGGTTCAAGCATTAGCATGCTGTGATGATCACAATTGAAAACATATCCCCTGGTCATCCACGGGTTGCAGGTAAAAGGAACCTCTCACTCCGAGTGCGAGAGGTCAGCTAGACGACAAGCTAGACAAAAGGAAAACAGGACAACAAAATGACTTTCTCTTACCTTGAATGCTGGAATTCAATCATGGTCGAACGGAATTAGAACTAAAGAATCTCAATCAATCTTCAAAACTGAGCATTGTAAACTGACCATTCAATGTCATTGTCATTGTGACTAATCTCATTGCCACTGGTAACCTCCACTGAAATGGTACCATTAATCAACATTCGAGTCTTCGCAAACAATTCAAAATCTGGTCTGTATATCATTTTGGACTCACTCTTTTTCAAATCAGTGCATGTATGTGTTGTGTTGATTTTTCTCATGGTTAATAATAATTAAGCTCACTGTTTGAAAATCATGAGGGGTGTGGATAGGGTAAATAGCCAAGGTCTTTTTCCTGGAATGAGGGAGTCCAAAACTAAAAGGCATTAGTTTAAGATGAGAAGGGAAAGATGTAAAGAGGATGTAAGGGGCAAATGTTTCATACAGAGGGTGGTGTATGCATGGAATGAACTTTCAGATGAAATGGTGGAGGGTGGTATGCTGACAACATTTAAAAGACATCTGGATGGGTATATGAATAGGAAAGGTTGAGAGGGATATGGGCCAATACTAGCAATGGGGCAGCACAGTGGCTCTGTGGCTAGCACTGCTGCCTCACAGCACCAGGGACCTTGGTTCGATTCTCGCCTCAGGCAACTGTCTGTGTGGAGTTTGCACGTTCGCCCCGTGTCTGCGTGGGTTTTCTCTGGGTGCTCCGGTTTCCTCTCACAGTTCAAAGATGTCCGGGTCAGGTGAATTGGCCGTGCTATTGCCCATAGTATTCGGTGGATTAGTCATGGTGAATGGGTGGGTTGCTCTTCAGAGGGTTGGTGTGGATTTGTTGGGCTGAAGAGCCTGTTTCCACACTGTAGGGAATCTAATCTAAAAAAAAGGATTAGATTTATATAGGATATCTGGTCGGCATGGACAAGTTGGACCGAAGGTTCTGTTTTTATGCTGTACATCTCTTTGATTCTAAATCTATAGCTCAGAAAAGCTTGGCTAAATTGAATCTTTAAAAACACAACTTCATCTAGAAAAGGGTCACCAGACCCAAAACATTAATTCTGATTTCCCTTCACAGATATTGCCAGACCTGTTGAGCTTTTCCGCCAATTTCTGTTTTTGTTTCTGGATTTAAAGCATCCGCGGTTCTTTCAGTTTTTATGACTTCATGTAGACTGGGGAGAATGGATCCACATTAACCTTGTTGTGACATACCTGAGGGGGTACATCGATAAAGAAAGGAGCCAGTTCATCACTCCTTGACCGTGAGGATGACAGTTCAAGGCATCCTGTCTGGAACCGGAACAAACTGGAGAACCTTGCTGTGTCTCTGATCATCACAAATTTGGGGCTCATCTGAGATATGAACACATAGGCAAAACGAAGAAGTGTAGTTATGTTGTCACTCTGAAACAAATTTTGAAAGTAAAAACTGCCAGAAGCTCTCTTGAGTTCTCATCGCTACAGTATGGTAACATTTGCATTTAATGCCACAGTGTTCCTCGCAGAATTAAATGCAAGTTTTGAGGATTTAAACATTTGCCCTTCAAACAGTTAAAAACTGGAGTGAGCCATGTGGGATTAAAATTTTGCTGGAAAGCCAGAAATTTGGGAAAGAGTAGCCAACAGTTTTATCGGTGGAAACTGAGGACAATGAAGCAGAGAACCCAATCATAGAATCCCTACAGAGGTTGTTCAACCCATTGAGTGTGTACCGACCCTCCAAACAGCATACCACTCAGACCCAACCCCTTCACCTTTGCATTTCCCATGAGTAATCCACCTAATCTGCCCATCCTTGGACTGTGGGAGGAACCCAGAGCACTCAGAGGAAACGCACACAGACACACGGAGAATGAGCAAGCTCCATACAATCATTCACCCAAGTCTGGAATTGAACCTGGGTCCCTGATGCTGTGAGGTAGCAGTGCTAACCACTGAGCCACCATACCACCAGAGAGATCAAAACTGAGGCAGCAGAAGTTAGAATTCAAGGAAAAGAGAATGAACAGGAAAGAGAGAGAATGAGAGATGAAAAAGGGAAGAAGGGATGGGAAAAAAAGGAAAAGACAAGGAGAGAAGTTTCAGGAAAAACTGCAGGAAAAGAGCTTCAACTAAGACAGCTCAAACAGAGGGTTAGGAATCCTATTGTGTCCTGTGAAGACACCACTGACCCTGGCAGAGGTCACTTGGTTTCTTATTAAATGCCTAAGTTTGAGAGTAAGAGGTGGAAGCCTTCTTTATCCCTTTCAAGAAGGCATCTCAGCAGTTCATGTGGTCAGTCAAACAATACCCCGTCACTCAGATAAAGAACTAGGTCTTCTGCTGTTTGTCAACATGGACTCAGCCAATAGGTGCGCTGTGTTTATTCTATTTGAATTAGTTAATTGACACCAAGTGCCAATCAGAAACTAATCGAAGAGTGGTTTGTAGAGCAGGATAAAGTGAGTAATGCAGATGCTGGAGATCAGAGTGGAGAGTGTGGTGCTGGAAAAACACAGCAGGTTAGGCAGCATCCAAGGAGCAGGAGAATCAACATTTCAGGCATAAGCCCTTCATCAGGAATCCCTCACAGCACCAGGGACGCAGGTTCAATTCCTGGTGAAGGGCATATGCCTGAAATGTCGATTCTCCTGCTCCTTGTCGAACAGTAGGCTGAAGTATCCATGTTAGACTGTGTCGCAGATTTCTGAGATCGGTTCTTATGACCCAGTCAAGTGGCCTGACAACACTTGGAAAATCTGCCAAACTGTGATAAAACAAAAAGCAGAAAAGCACGCCAGAAGCCAAACGTTTCAGCTAGGAGTTAATGTGTTAATGCTCCCACCAGCACCAAATGAGCTTATAGGATCATTGAATCCCCTCCAATGTGGAAATAGGCTGTTGGGCCCATCAAGTCTGCAACAAACCTGTGAAGAGCATCCAGTCCGACCCAATCCTGGAATCCCAATCCACCTAATCTGCACATCTCGGGACTATGCAAAGGAAACTGGAGCACCCAATGGAAATGTACACAGACATTCCTAAAGGCTTAGTTCAGTGGCCCATACAGAGTAGCTGAGAGGCATAGGGAAGAGGCTTATAAAAACAAATGATTGTGTTCTGTTAACATGCTGAGGCAATATCACCACTAAGAAGGGGATGAGCATATAATGGTTTGTCCTATTGTCACCAACTATACCCCTTCCTCTGCTCTGCCTGGTACTCTCCAGATGCATCCCTAATAGGCCTGGCATCCTGCCATCTATTTAGAAATAAGGAAATTTCTGACTAACCTTGAATTCTCTGATAGTATAGTCAGCAAGTGAGGATCCTGGTGAACACATTCTTTTAGGATCACATTATTACAGAGTTTCTGCTCCATGATAACTTTTGTGCATTCCAAAGAAATTTACATCATCATTAATTCTTTAAAAGAAGACCGGACAGCCTTAAGTGGGCTGAATGACCTCTTCTGTACTCTATGGTTATGATCTATGTTGTGTGATTGCTCACAAATGCAAATAATTTGACAAATACATTTCCTCAAAGCCAGTGTAAATTTAAGATTTGTCTAACAAGGAAGCTGGCTTTTATCAAATAAACAAATATTCCTCATGATGTTCAGAAAAATATTTATAACACGGCCCATAAAATGCGCTCATATAGTAATGTTTCAGAGCAACCCTGATCTCCACCCCAGACTGCACTTCTCACATTGGATTGTGAAACAATATCAAGCAAGCTATATGGCTTAGTTCATAAATAGCTGGAGTTCTTGGGTGAAGTAACTCAGTCTTCAACTCAGAAGAGCATATGGCAAAATTTTGACTTGCCACACCAGAGTATTGAACTGGTATTGCAGACATTTTGTAGATGCTGTCAGTTTTACAGGTTGGATATGTAACAGGTAGACTAATGCCAATTACACTTCTATAGCTACTGAGCCAATTTAAAAACCATGATGTGAAGGTGCCGATTTTGGACTAGGGTGTACAAAGTTAAAAATCACAACACCAGGTTATAGTCCAACAGGTTTATTTGGAAGCACTAGCTTTTGGAGCACTGCTCCTTCATCAGGTGGTTGTGGGGTTTACAACCACCTGATGAAGGAGCAGCGCTCTGAAAGCTAGTGCTTCCAAATAAACCTGTTGGACTATAACCTGGTGTTGTATGATTTTTAAATTTAAAAACCTACTTTTTTGTTTTCATTTTCTGTGCACCTTTATATGTTGTCCTGTCAATATGTGAAATCAGCAGTGTCACCTATGGCTTAATTGGTAGCTCTCTTGCCTCCTGCTCACACAATTCTACTTGCTCCTATCCTTGGTTGCAGGAAATCAAGCCTGCTGCTCTAATGTGAACTGAGGGAGTGCTGTACTGCTGTACTGCACTTTTGTTGGAGAAGCTGGTTCTTGCATGAGATCTCAAGCTGAAGTCCCATGTACCTGTTTGGAGTAACC
This sequence comes from Hemiscyllium ocellatum, assembly GCF_020745735.1. Classification (NCBI taxonomy): domain Eukaryota; kingdom Metazoa; phylum Chordata; class Chondrichthyes; order Orectolobiformes; family Hemiscylliidae; genus Hemiscyllium; species Hemiscyllium ocellatum. Next base: position 46,540,619 of record NC_083404.1, read on the forward strand.
AGGTATTATTTGGCATAAAAAGAGCGGAGGGAGTTATTCCTTGGCTAATATTTGACTCCAAATCCACAACAGTTTAAGAATGTTCTTGTGTCTGAACTGACTGCGGTATCCTGCATGAGAGCAGTGATTACACTTCAGAAGTGTTTCATTAGCTGTTAAGCACTTTTGGATGTCCATTGTCAAGAGAGATTTTATTTTGATCTTGACACCAGTTTGTTGAACAGGCCTAACCTCCAATCCCCCTACTTTGGACTAAATGCTAAACTAATTTTATTGCATTGCATTATTCATTTCACACAAGCTTTAGTTCCAATACAGACCATAAAGGGTCTTCCAAATGCTTAACTTTGGTTGGGAATGACAATAATTCAATTCATAAACAATGAACTACAAGAAAATATCAGAACTTTACTTATAAACACAACCAGGGAGATGGAAGTTCAAAAGTTTATGATAATACATTTACAGTTAAAGGTGAACATTCGAGAGAATGAAATACCAATTTCAGAGCAGTAGAATTAGGGGTTGGTTTGGATAGGCAATACATCATTAACTGAAAGCTCAATTTGCAGAACATTTGTGCCTTAAACTTAGAAGACACATCAATTCAATTTATCTGTGGCACAATCTAACTCTAAATTGTCTGCAATCATTTACCTAAGATTATAATAACAAAAGACTTCCACAGCTGAAAAGACTAAATGGCTTTAAAACTGAATTCATAATTACGGATATTTATTAGAGTGTACACACAAAGTTAAACCACCACTGCTATTTAATTCTCATTGCCTCGTGATTATTCTTTCTGCATTACACCTAAGTACATTCCATGATCCAAAATTACCAGAGTCCTATTTCCCAGCTCTGCGTGCTGCAGGTGATCTTTTCAACTGTAAAATGAAGTCATCAGAGCACAGCATGAGAATGTATTAGCCACAGTTAGATAAAGGAGTCCTCAGTGAGGCATGCACAGTTTGAATTGGTGAAATAATGTCTGTACAAATTGTTTTTGGTACGTTAAGTACCTGTTACTTTATTTCACAGATGAGAAACAATAACATAGACGCCAGGAATGTAACCAGCAGAACATTTCAGAATAGTCCTCTTCATGCTAAGTGATTTCACATGGAATTTTTATTCCCAGTCATTTTCTTTATTTGATAAAAACAGTACATGATGATATATTTGACAAATTCGTTGCCAGCGGATAATAAAGCACAATGGGGAGACATTAGAGTAGATCCTATTAAATCGTAAAGCCCATCTATATTTTAAATTGCACAGATCATGTATATTCATCATAAAAATCTAGAGTACTTAAATGAAAAGAAAATTCTATAATATTCAATCAAACAGACATAAAGTTCTTTAATAAATTGATTCATTGGACCCTTTAAAATTTCTCCTTGTAATCAATCACAAAACAAAAAGCAATTCACTTTGATTGTCTTCTCAAAAGTTTGGACAGAAATGTCAACCAGGTGAGCTAAGAGAAGATAAGGTTAAACAAATTGGAGACAAATCCAAGTTAGAAATAAAGTTCTTCACTTAAAATGTACAGTATAAAGATGACTAAAGTTCACTTTCTATTTTGACCTTAAAAAAATCTACTAACAGTGTGCATTTTAATTCCAATCTACCAAAATGTTCAAGTACATTTTGCCTTAGTCCTGAGCAGGCCTGCTTCAATTGAGGAAGTTTCTTTCCACAATTGAGCTGATTGCCTCCATCAGGATGACGAATATTTCATCTTTATCATGTCTAGACATTCCTGTATTCTGATTGAAGATAAAATACCACTTTCAGTTCAGCTTCAGCATGCAAAGATCAGTGGATAGTTCACTTCAAAATCCTGAAATGGCCTGAATTTGATGGAAAGCTGGATGAATAACAATGTAACTCTCACATTTCTTCTGCTAGCCAATGCCTTGTTGCCTTACAGGCATATAGGCACATAACCGTGTGTAGGTGCACATAGCCATTTTAGATTAAAAAAAGTTGCAAAAGGTTAGTCTTAATGGAGTGCCCATAAAGATCATGGTTCTGATTTTACACTCTTTTTGTGCATGATGCATCGGATTTATAGGCAATATTGGATCGACTACTGATGATGTATAAAGGGCAATTGATCCAATTGCACATCCTCAATTTTAATCACCCTATCATTGATGCTTGTGCATTCAACAGCTTGGCCCGCAGCTCTGGAATTCCCTTCCAAAACTTCTCCACCTTGCTATCACTCTTTCCTCCTTAACAACGCTAATTAAATCTACATCATTTCTGTTTTAATAATTACTTATGCAGCTTAGTGTCAAATATTATTTGATACTTGCTCCTTGAGCCATATAACAGTACTAAAAGTACTACACATACATAGTGTTTTATATGTTTGCGAAAAGTTAAAATTACTCTGATGTTGCATATTTGGAACCATGGTGTATTTCCAACTGTGTGTAAAGAAAATTATAGATTCTTCTTTCAAAATTTATGAAGTATCCAAGGAACAATTTTAAAAGTACAGTACATTTCTCACTCTAAAAGCAGTTGGTAAGGCTTGAGGTAGGAATCAAAAAGTGTGGTGCTGGAAAAGCACAGCTGGTCAGGCAGCATCTGAGGAGCAGGAGAGTCGACGTTTCAAGCATTTCCTGCTCCTCAAATGCTGCCTGACCAGCTGTGCTTTTCCAGCACTGCACGTTTTGATTCTGATCTCCAGCAACTACAGTCCTAATTTCTCCTTGAGGAGATAGGGTTTAGGTTTTCCTTGTTGATTAAATTATGCTATGAGCATTTCTCCACAAGAAAAAAAATATATTGCCTGAGTTGTTGTATCATTCATTGTGGGGATGTGCTGTGCCAGAATTTATTGTCCATCCGTAATTGACATTGAAAATGTGGTGTTGAACTGCCTTCTTGAACCACTGCAGTTCATTTCCAGAAGATATACTCCCATGAGGGAGTGAGTTTGAGGTTTTTGAACCAGTGTCACTGAAGAAATATCAATATATTTCCAACTTAGGATGTGAGTGCCTTGGAAGGAAACATGTAGGTGCTGGTGTTCTGAGGAAGGGTCATTTGACCCAAAATGTTAACTCTGATTTTTCTCCTCAGATGCTGCCAGACCTGCTGAGATGTTCCAGTAATTTCTGTTTTTGTTTCTGATTTCCAGCTTGTGCAGTTCTTTTAGTTTTTTTGTGTAGGTACTGGTGCTGCCATGTACCTGCTGCCCTTGTCCTTCTAAATAGCAGTGGTTATGGGTTTGAAAGGAGTTGTCCTCAGAACCTTAGTAAGTTTCTGCAATGCAAATTGTAGATAGCACACGCTGCTGTTACTGTGCATCAGTGGTGGAGGGCGTGAGTGTTTGTGATGTGGTATCATTCAAGCAAGCTACACTCCTGCAGGTAAGTGGGGAGTATTCCATCACACTCCTGACATTTGCCTTGTAGATGGTGAATAAACTTTGAGGAGTCAAGCAGTAAGTTAATTGCTGCAAGATTTCTAGTTTCTGACCTGCCACAGTGTTCAAGTAGATGGTTAATATTTCTGGTCAATGATAACCCCCAGTTGCTAATAGTGGTAATGCCACTGACTATTAAGAGATGATAATTAGCTTCTCTCTGTTGGAGATGGCCATTTGTATGGCATGAATGTCACTTGCCCCTCGTCAGCCCAAGCCTGGATGTTGGCCAGGTTTTGCTGTATTTGAATATGAACTGATTTAGTATCTGAGGTATCATGAATGATGCCGAACATTATACAATCATCAGCAAACATCCTCTCGTCTGACCTGATGAGGAGAGTTAAGCTATGACACTAACCTGAGGAACACTTGCACAGATGTCCTGGAACTGAGATGACTGACTTTCAACACTATCTTTGCACCAGGTATGACTCCAACTAATAGAGTTTTCTCCTGATTCCCAAAGACTTTAGTTTTGTAAATCTGCAACCCATTCTAAAAGATGAAAGACTTAACAGCAATCTAGATTTGTTCAATATAGCGCTTTAATTGCATGACATTGGATCTTTTCTATAAATTCTGTGTCTTATGATTCTGTCCCATGAGTTACCTGATGAAGGAGTAGTGCTCTGAAAACTAGTACCTCCAAATAAACCTGTTGGACTATAATCTGGTATTGTGTGACTTTTAACTTCGCACACCCCAGTCCAACACTGGCACCTCCACATCCTAGTTTTGTAAAGAATCTCTGATGCCAACTCAGTCAAATCTTGTCAAATTTACTGAAAGACCAAATGTTTTAATGGCTGTTTGTCAGTCAATTGTCCAATTGAGAATTGAAGTATCAGTACATCAGTATTTACTATGATAAAGATTTTCACTGTTAATGAATGGAAAATAAAGATGTTTTTGTGCATTAATGGAACCAACAGACATCAATTTACTGTCACTGCTGTACAATTCAGTAAAGCTTACTTCCCAACTATTGTGTCATTGCAAATTCATCTCAGTGCAAATACTGCCAAGCTTCAAGAGTCTTTGTTGAACCTCCAGGTTGAGACCATAATCTACTGTTCCATTACCACCGATATGTTGCCACGGCAAACATGGACAGCTGCAATTGTGAGGAAATTAGAATCTCCAACACAAATCTTTTCACCATGCCTTAGGCATCTGGTTAAATATCTTTGCAAAATGAACACGCAAACTTCATTATTTAATTATGCAGAGCAGGCAGCAAAAACGGACAACCTGTGCAAGACATTATACAATATCAAGACTCATAATCTATTAGCAAGTAACATGTAACAATGCTGTAGTGAGGAGTGTAATGACAGCCTGCTTATTCAGCTATCATTATTTTCTTGTTAAATACATTGCACATTTAGACTGCTAGACATATCCTACTGAACTGCCTACTTTTTATTAAACTGTGTCCCTATATCATTCATCAGAGTTTAATATAGTTAGTATTTCAAAAGGTGAGTAAAATATAATTTATTAACAAACCAGGTTATTAAGGTTGATGATCTTTTACCATTTGAATCTGTGGTTTATTATTGCCTAATTAATGACATTCAGGAAGGTAAAATACTCCAATTAAAAATACTTAAAATAATCCATGAATTTAATAAATATGATGTTGCTTTCATTAATGGTGCAAATTATTTAATCAATATAGTTGCATATGTAAAGTGAAGATGAAGGAAAATTTTATTCACTATAAAGAGAGTGTGTGGTTTAAATGTTTAAAACATAAATCCCACAAAACACACCTTCTTCAACATTTTTAGTTTTTGACAGACACAGGTGGGTGATGGGTAACTAGTCCTCTCCAAGAAGGCAGTTTGGCATTTTAATTATTATCAAGAGATTGTGAGTTTTATTATTATTCAATGTTTTGAATTTAACCATAGATGGCCAGGTTTTCTTACTGGTCGCATCTAGTAGTTAAATGCTTTTCCACCTACATGTTGAGTCCAACAAGCCTAAATTCACAACCTCATATGATCCCAATGTAACTGAGCCCCCTGCTACATTTCCCAATCAAGTCTCTGAAACAGCATTGTCGCAGCAACAATCCTAGACCTTGAGATTGAAACCTGCTGGAGGTCTGGCCCCTAACAAGCCTCCAAAACCCCAACACAACCTGTATCCAAAACTCTGGGACTGATACCCCACCACTGTCACCTGTCTCTTGCCCTGCAGAGCTGACCCCCACCATTGGATGATCCCTCTCTCTGGGATCACATCACCCCTCTATTTACCCAGACAATCGTGGCTTGTTATGAATTGTATTGGATCTAACTGACAATCACCCTAGTTTCTGGACAAGGAACATTTTCTGTTCTGTCTCAGTCAGTATACTTTTAAGAGACATGCTCATGATAACACCGTTGTATTTTTGCATGTGATTTGAGGTTACAAGGTCTCGCACTCCATCTTAAGTCAGGTCACTCGAAGTAGGACATGCTATTGAAAGTGTGCAAGTTTGTTGTAACCTATTAAATTAATGAAAGGCCAGGCTACCTAGGAGTGTCATGAGAGGAGACTTCTGGAAGGGGCTGTGTGAGGTTCCTCCACCCACTCCCCACTCCTAGCAGCACCCTGTCTCCTTGAGTGGAAAGGACGCCTGGAGTGAGTGAAGGGTCTGAGCACCAAGAGTAGAACAATGGGGTATAGGCTCGTGTGTACATTCAGCCCACCTTGAGTGTGCCAACCAATCCAGAGAAGAAGCTAGACACTTGTCTCTCTGAAGACAGTATGGTACAAACAGTATTGGTAGCGTGCTGTAACCTTCGAGTCAGTTTGCCCAGAATTTTGGATGAAATCATCAACTGGTGAAACCATGAGGGTCCTCTCCTGCCTGGGGCTGAGCAGGTGTCTGATCTCTGGTGCCACGGAGCTGAGGGCATTCCTTCCTCAACCAGCTGCACAGGTGTGACAATGAAATACTCTCCAGCGGAATCTCCTGGCTCTAATCTAGAAAAACAAACTCCACTGAGGTGTCAGTGTCTGAGCTGCCTGGGGTAGATTGGAGGCGTGGGGATGGGGGGAGTGTGCAGTCATGCCAAGGCTTCCTCTGGGACTTCAGTAATCTTTGCCTCATAGATCAAGGAATTGGCCTCTGGTGTTGGACCTCCCAGCAGCACTTGCAAATTAAAAGTGAAGGAAGGTATCATGAGAATGGTGCATAATGAATGACACTGCCAGTGGGAATACTGTGAGAGTTGCAGTGGAATGAAGAGAGACACTTATTCGATTAGTGGGATGTGGCTATCTTGCATACCCCGCCCCCTGACCCCGCCCACATCGGAATGGTCCTTGCCTTCTCCTGCAAATTCCAGGATTCTCTTCTTGCAAAAATAGAAGAGTCTAATGTGAGGCATCCCTTCACCCTTCTAGCCCCTTCTGCCCCATTGTGGGCTGTCTTCTGGAAAAAATGAACGCAAGGAATTGAGTGACCTGACTGTTAGTGCTGGTGAAGTTGGGGTAAAATGGTAAGATGTTCAAAGGGAGTGTGTAGGCAGCACAGAGGGTATGCAGGGTTACATGTGTAGGAGGGTAGGAGCAAGTGAGGGAAGATTTTGCCAACAAAAGTGAGAGTTGTAGAGCATGAGCCTTGGAGGGAGGTGGGTGCAGTGGCAAAGATAGAGTGCGAGGTAATAAAGAGAAGAGTGTGGCACTTATCCTGGCAGATTGCAGAAGGTCACTGATCTTCAGGCACTGCTGCACTCCTCCACACTGTTGTGACAGCACTGACTCAGGTGGCAGACACCTACTTCGTGGTGAGTTTTTGAGGAACAAAGATGGGATGGACTCAAACAAGAGTGATTCCATTAGTGCAGGGTAGGTAGTTAATGAGGTGAGTTTGGTGATGTATGCTGAGAAATCTCGCTAGGTTCTGTGACAGGAATCCCTCCAAGGAAAACTAACACACCTTTCACTTGGTTAAAAAAATGTAAGATTCAGCCCTGACGTTCATTCTAGTAGTATCCTGAATTTCTGAAAGAGGCATTCACTTTCTGATTTGAAAATTCAGTATCTCTTTTAGCAGTGTGCTGAATTCTTAGACCAAGTATTTTCTTCTTCTTTACCATGTCCCCTATCTGGCTCCCATGGAGTCATGTGCAGTCTATCTCCCTTGAGTGGTTGATCAGTTTGGATGCCTTCAGGTAGCCATTATGGGTATTTGACTGATGAAGTAAACTTTTACAGGCCCTCAAACCTGTCATTGAAGCATGTTGCTCACTCAGAACTGGCGTTGATTATTCTATTTTGAAAGACAGAGCATTGATCATTTCCACCAGTCCAGATGAAGTCTGTGACTTTCTCTATGTTAATATGTTAAACGTGTTAAGTGATCTCACTTGAATCTCTTTTTTTCTTTGAGTGCTGAGATGTGACTTAAAATGATGTCTTCCACTGGTTGCCGATGTGGTTAATAATAGTTTGCTCATGGACCAGTGTTTGGACTGGTTTGCCAATTTCCCTCTGGATAAGTAGTTCTCTGGGAGAACTGAGGAAAGATCTGTGGAAAGATCACTGAGCCCAAAACGTTAACTCTGATTTCTCTACACAGATGCTGCCAGACCTATTGAACTTTTGCAGCAATTTCTGTTTTTGTTTTTTGGGAAGTTGTTAGTTTCATCCAACTCTTCTGGTGAAATGAAGGTCAAGAAATGCATACAGGCTCCAAAATATAATATTGCAGGCTACATCTTTTCAACTCTCTTATGTCCATTGCAATGTAATGTAACTTTTGCTTCTGAAAGTTGTTTTACCTGAACCATGTCATGTTCTGCCTGGAGGCTCTCTTTCCTGTTTCACCAGCCATGGTAACTGATCTGATAGGACAGTAACTCTTGCTCCTTTATCAAGCTCAAAATTAATAGAATGTCCACTTATGTAGACCAGTGCTATCCTTTCTGTCTCAATTAGCTCATTCCCCTCAAAGTGCTTTCTTTTCAAGGATCCTATCTACTGTGTAGTTGTGTCCCATACTTCTCTAGCAAATTCATGTCTGACAAAGTTAATGCACTCTGTTGCCTTCCTATAGTAAGAATGTTCTCTCAGCATCTACACATCTTTTTGTTCTGCTTCCACCACATGTTGAATAGCTTTATCCAAAGCCAAATCTTCCTTGGACTGTAAGAAATCTGACAAAGGTACATCAAGAATTGATGAGTCAGTAAGGGAGCTGGTGGCATAGTGGTTTTCTCACTGACTGGACACTCAGAGAATCAGATTAAGGCTTTGGCTAAATGCATTCAAATCTCAACACAGCAGATGTGATGAAGTTTTAATTCAATAATAAAGCTGGAATTAGGAGCTAATCCAATGGTGACCATGTAAACATTGTCAATTGGCATGAAACCCATTGGGTTCACTAATGTCCTTCAGGAAAAGAAAATTTGTCAGTCTCATCTGGTCTGACCTACAACTGATGCGTGTGGGCAATTAACTCTTAAGTGCCCTCTCAAGAGTATAGGAGGTGGGATGTCATGTGTGGCTGTACAGGACATTGGTTCAGCCACATTTGGAATACTGCATGCAATTCTGGTGTCCTTACTATAGGATGGATGTTGTTAAACTTGAAAGGATTCAAAAAAGATTTACAAGGATGTTGCCAGGGTGGGAGAGTTTGAGCTATAGGGACAGGCTGAATAGGCTGGGACTGTCTTCCCTGGTGGAGAAAGTGAGGTCTGATGCTGGAGATCAGAGCTGAAAATGTGTTGCTGGAAAAGCGCAGCAGGTCAGGCAGCAGGAATTTCCTGCTCCTTGGATACTGCCTGACCTGCTGCGCTTTTCCAGCAACACATTTTCAGCTCTGACCTCCAGCAGAATTTCCTGTTCCTTGGATGCTGCCTGACCTGCTGCGCTTTTCCAGCAACACATTTTCAGCTCTGACCTCCAGCAGAATTTCCTGTTCCTTGGATGCTGCCTGACCTGCTGCGCTTTTCCAGCAACACATTTTCAGCTCTGACCTCCAGCAGAATTTCCTGTTCCTTGGATGCTGCCTGACCTGCTGCGCTTTTCCAGCAACACATTTTCAGCTCTGATCTCCAGCAGAATTTCCTGTTCCTTGGATGCTGCCTGACCTGCTGCGCTTTTCCAGTAACACATTTTCAGCTCTGATCTCCAGCAGAATTTCCTGTTCCTTGGATGCTGCCTGACCTGCTGCGCTTTTCCAGCAACACATTTTCAGCTCTGATCTCCAGCAGAATTTCCTGTTCCTTGCTTGCTGCCTGGCCTGCTGCGCTTTTCCAGCAACACATTTTCAGCTCTGATCTCCAGCAGAATTTCCTGTTCCTTGGATGCTGCCTGACCTGCTGTGCTTTTCCAGTAACACATTTTCAGCTCTGATCTCCAGCAGAATTTCCTGTTCCTTGGATGCTGCCTGACCTGCTGCGCTTTTCCAGCAACACATTTTCAGCTCTGATCTCCAGCAGAATTTCCTGTTCCTTGCTTGCTGCCTGACCTGCTGCGCTTTTCCAGTAACACATTTTCAGCTCTGTTTTCCCTGGTATCAGAGACTGAGGGGTTACTTTATCGAGGTTTACAAAATCATGAGGGGCATGAATAGCCAAGGTTGTTTTCCCAGGGTAGGGGAGTGGGAGTTCAAAACTGGGGGCATAAGTTTAAGAAGCGGCGGGAAGATTTAAAAGGAACATAAGGGAAACTTTTTCATGCAAAGGGTAGTGCATGTATGGAATGACCTAACAGAGGAAGTGATGGAGGCTGGTACGATTACACCATTTAAAGGCATCTGGTTGGGCACATAAATAGGAAGGGTTTAGAGAGATATGGGCCAAATGCTGGCAAAAGTGATTAGATTAATTTAAGATATCTGGTCGGCTATGATGAGTTGGACAATGGGTCTATTTCCATGCTGTCCAACTCAATACGTCAAGACTCTAAATGACCTAGCAAGCCATTCGATCATATCTATCTGCTACCTGATCCTGACGAAATGAATGATACTCAATAGTATTAAACTGGGCACTAGAAATGGCAATGACAAACACACAGTCTCAGCAACCCTACCAAGTCCCTACTCACTAACATCTTGAAGCTTGTGCCAAAACTGAGAGAGCTGCTCCACTTGATATAGTCAGGGACAAACTATCATACGGCCAGAATTGGTGATATTCACTGCTGATTGCACACTGTTCAGCAACATTTACAAAATCTCAGGTTCTGAAACAGTCCATGTCCAAATGCAGGGAAACCGGGAAAACATTGATAAGTGACAAGTAACACGTCACACAAGTGTCAGGCAATGACTATCACCAACAAAAGAGAATTTAATCAACATACTGGGTGTTACCATTGAGCAGAAACTGAACTTGGACTGACAACTTTAATTCTATGGCCACAAGAGCATGTCAGAAGTTGGAACTCTGTGGCAAGTGACTCACCTCCTGACTCCCTAAAACCTGTTCACCATCAACAAGGTACAAATCAGGAGTGTGACAAGAGTTTTTTCTACTTACCTGGATGAGTGCAGCTCCAGCAACATTCAAGAAACCTGATGCCATCTAGGATAGAGTAACTCATTTATTTGGCACTCATCCGCCACCTAAAATAAATCGCCTTCTCCACTAATAATACATGTTGGGAGCAGAGAATAACATGTAAACGCTGCAGTGCAACAGCTCAAAAAGGTTCCTTAGACAATACCTTCCAAACCTGTGCCCCCTACCATCAAGAAAGAGTAAAGCAACGGGCACATTTGAACACCCTCATCTGAAAGTTTTCATTTAAGCGACACAGCATCCAAATTTGGAAGCATGATTGCTGTTCCTTTGCAATCGCTGGGGCAAAACTCTACTGTTTTCTTTCTAACAACACTGTAGGTTGCAGTGATTCAGGGAGGCAGCTCATTATCATCTTCTCCAGAACATTCGAGAATGGGCAATAAATACTGTCCTCATCAAAAAAGCCCACATCCAGCAATTTTTTAAAAAGCCACTAGATTTTCTGAATTCTTTGAAGTTTGCATCACATGTAAATAGGGTGGTTAAGAAGATGTTTACTACGCTTGCCATCTCTGACCTTTGAGTATAGGAGTTGGAACCTTATGTTGACGCTATACTGGATGTTGGTGAGGCCACTTCTGGAGCATTGTGTCCAGTTCTGGTTTCCCTGTTATAGGAAGGATATTATTGAGATGGAGAGGATTACCAGGATATTGCTGAGAATCAAAAGTTTTAGTTATTAGATTAGATTACTTACAGTGTGGAAACAGGCCCTTCGCCCCAACAAGTCCACACCGACCCGCCACCCATTCATACCCCTACATTTACCCCTTTACCTAACACTACGGGCAATTTAGCATGGCCAATTCACCTAACCTGCACATCTTTGGACTGTGGGAGGAAACTGGAGCACCAGGAGGAAACCCTCACAGACACGGGGAGAATGTGCAAACTCCACACAGTCAGTCGCCTGAGTCGGGAATTAAGCCCGGGTCTCTGGCACTGTGAGGCAGCAGTGCTAACCACTGTGCCACCATGCTGCCCACCAGCCTTTATGAGGAAAGGCTGGATACGCTGGGACTTTTTTCATTGGAGCGTAGGAGGTTGAGAGGTGACCTTATAGAGGTTTATCTACTCATGAGGGGTATAGATAAGGGAATGGTCTGTGTCTTTCCCCTAGGGTAGAGGATTTCAAGACTAGGGGGTATATTTTAAGGTGAGAGGAGAAAGCAAGTTTTGAGAAAATTTGTAGCACTGGTTGAGGCTCTGGATGTAGATTTGCTCACAGAGCTGGAAGGTTCATTTTCAGAGGTTTTATCACCATACTAGGTAACATCTTCAGTGACCCTCTGGATGAAGGAGGCTCACTGAAGATGCTACCCAGTATGGTGATGAAATGTCTGAAAATGAAACTTCCAGCTCAGTGAGCAAACGTACACCCTGAGAGGAGAAAGATATTAAAAAAAATTTAAAAGACATGAAGGGCAATTTTTTTACACAGTATGTAGTTCATGTGTGGAATGAACTTCTAGAGAGGTGGCGAATGCCAATGCAGTTACATGTTTAAAAGACATTTAGATAAGAGCACGAATCAGAAATGTTTGGAGGGATATGGGCCAAGCGCAGGCAGGTACGGCTAGTTTAGTATGTGATTATGGTCAGCTTAGACTGTTTGGACTGTTTGTACACCATACTGTATGACCCTATGACTCTGACTCTAAGTCCGTCTGGTAAATTGGCCATGCTAAATTGCCCAGTGTTCAGAGGTGTGTAGATTAGGTGCATTAGTCAGGAGTAAATGTACAATAATAGGATAGGGGAATGGATCTGGGTGGGTTACCCTTCCGAGGGTTGGTGTGGGCCGAAGGGCCTGTTTCCACACTGAAGGGATTCTCTTCTATTCTATTGGCTTAATTCTGATCTCAATGCTCTGTATCCACAGCTTTCCTCTCATATGTAGAGGTCCCTTTTGAAATTCTCTACAGGTTTATTGGAAGATGAACGTTTCTGTTAGATCCTGCTTGTGAAATCATTTTTGTTCCCGAAATTCAAGTACTCATCAAAAGCTTTTAGGACATCATCAAAAGTGCTTGTGCTCTCTTTGATACTTTGCTAATAACTTTGTCCGCCATCAGACGCACTGAATATAGCAGTCTATTACAAGGGAGCAATGAGTGGATTGATTCTTTGGAAAATGCACTTCCGGGAGACACCAAATCAGGAAAACATTCCCTCGTGAATAGAAGGAAAAGATGAGGAGCTGCATTGAGTAATCACAACCCTTTTTTTCACAATGCTATATTTTTTATTAAAATTATTCATGGGTTATGGATGTTGCTGTCTTGGCCAGCATTTAATGATTATTGCTTAATGTCTCTATCAGGCACTATTCATGGATTCATACAGAGTACATCAGCAGCAAACATGAGAGAGAATCAGCTGGGAATGGAGAAGGAAAGAGAATGGCAGCAGTCAGCAAAACCAGAAGAGGTTGGGCCAGGTATGGTAAACAAGGTCACTGGGCAGGGGAAGGAGGGTGCAAGGTGAGAGCAAGGTCAGTGAGGCAGGGGAGAAAGATCCAGAGGACTGGGGCTGGGGTCCAGTGTTGGGCGGTATGGCCAGGAGCAGTGAGTGTAGCTGTGGGTCAAAGTTGAAAGCCTGGGGAGGGGAGGGGTAAGTGAGACTGCAAAGCGAGAAGGTAGGAATTGTGGATCTGGAGAGGTCTGCAAAGGAGGGAGAGGGGACAGGAGCTGTAAAGGAGAAGTAAATGGTTGCAAAGATGGGAGAGGGGCTGGAACTAAAGATGAGGGACTTCAAGTGGGAGAGAAAGCCTGCAAAATGGAAGAGCAGCGAGGAATGGCAAAGGGAGAGGGAAGGGCTGGAAAGTTGGGAGGATGGCTGCAAAGGGGGGAGAGGGCAGAAAAGAGCAAGAGGGGATTCAGAGGGGGCAGTGTGAATGCAAAGACTGAGGAGGTGCAAAGAGGACCAAAGGTTTGCAAAGTTTGGAGAGGATCTGTCAAGGAAAAGAGAGGCACAGGCTTCAATGTGAAGAAAAGAGTTTTCATCTTTTAACAAAGGAATACTCATCTAAATAGGAACTGGTAATGAATTTCATGAAAAGTAATCTCCACATGAAAGTTGTAGAAGCTCAGGAACCATTGTATGGGGGAATACGTAATGGCTGTGATTGTAATGAATACTGTATCAATTTTATAATAAGATAGAATAGGTTTAATTTATAAAAACTTGCATTTATAGAACATAGAAACTTACAGCGCAGTACAGGCCGTTCGGCCCTCGATGTTGTGCCGACCTGCGAAATTAATCTCATGCCCATCTAACCTACATTGTTCCATTATTATTCATATATATGTCCAATGCTCATTTTAATGTCCTTAATGTCGGCATGTCCACTACTGTTGCAGGCAGGCTGTTCCATGCTTCTATTACTCTCTGAGTTAAGAAACTACCCCAATGTCAGTCCTAAATCTATCAGCCCTCAATTTAAAGCTATGTCCCCTCATGCTAGCCTTCACCATCCAAGGAAAAAGGCTTTCACTGTTCACCCTATCTAACCCTATGATTATCTTATATATCTCAATTAAGTCACCTCTCAACCTTCTCTCTAGCGAAAACAGCCTCAAGTCCTTCAGCCTTTCCTTGTAAGACCTTTCTTCCATACCAGTCAACATCCTAGTAAATCTCCTCTGAACTCTTTCCAAAGCTTCCACATCCTTGCTATAAAATTATGATCAGAATTGTATGCAACACTCCAGGTGCGGCCTTACCAGTGTCTTGTACAGCTGAAGCATGACTTGTGTCTCCAAAACTCAATCCCTCTACCAATAAACACCAACATACCGTATGCCATCTTAACAACCCTATCAACCTGGATGGCAACTTTCAGGGATTTATACTTCTTGAAACCAAGATCTCTCTGTTCATCTACACTGCCAAGATTTTTATCATTAGCTCAGTATCTGCATTCATGCTATTTCTTCTGAAGTGAACTACTTCACACTTTTCCGCATTAACCTCCATTTGCAACTTCTCCACCCAGCTCTGCATCTTATCTATGTCCCTCTGTAACCCACAACATCCTTCGGCACTATCCACAACTTCAGTGTCATCTGCAAATTTACTAACCCATCCTTCTATACCCACATCCAGATCATTTATAAAAATGACAAATAGACAGTGGCCCCAAAACAGATCCTTGTGGCACACCATTGTTAACTGAGCTCCAGAAGGAGCATTTCCCATCAATCACCACCCTTTGTGTTCTTTCAGATAGCCAATTTCTGATTCAGTTCGCTAAATCACCTTCAATCCCGAAACTCTGTAAATTGTGCAGTAGAAAATGTGTTGCTGGTTAAAGCCCAGCAGGTTAGGCAGCATCTCAGGAATAGGGAATTCGACGTTTCGAGCATAAGCAGAACCTCATCAAATGCCTTACTGAAGTCCATGTACTCCACATCACCCCCTTTACCTTCATCTACCTGTTTTGTCACCTTCTCGAAGAGCTCAATAGGATTAGATAGGCACGACCTACCTTTCACAAAACCGTGTTGACTATCTCTAATCAAATTATTCCTTTCCAGATGATTATAAATCCTATCTCTTGTAACCTTTTCCAATACCATATCCACAACCAAAGTAAGGTTCACTGGCCTATAATTACCAGGGTTGTCTCGACTGCCCTTCTTAAACAAGGGATCAGCATTTTCTATCCTCCAGTCTTCTGGCACTACTCCTATCAACAATGATGACATAAAGATTAGATTAGATTACTTACAGTGTGGAAACAGGCCCTTCGGCCCAACAAGTCCACACCGACCCGCCAAAGCGCAACCCACCCATACCCCCTACATTTACCCCTTACCTAACACTACGGGCAATTTAGCATGGCCAATTCACCTGACCTGCACATCTTTGGACTGTGGGAGGAAACCGGAGCACCCGGAGGAAACCCACGCAGACACGGGGAGAACGTGCAAACTCCACACAGTCAGTCGCCTGAGTCGGGAATTGAACCCGGGTCTCAGGCGCTGTGAGGCAGCAGTGCTAACCACTGTGCCACCGTGCCGCCCACTCAAAACCAAAGGCTCTGCAATCTATTCCCCGGCTTTCCGAGGATAAATCCCATCTGGCCCAGGGGTCTTATCTATTTTCAGATTTTCCAAAATTGCAAAAACCTCCTCTTTGTCAACCTCAATCCCATCCATGGGCAGCACGGTGGTTAGCACTGCTGCCTCACAGCGCCTGAGACCCGGGTTCAATTCCCGACTCAGGCGACTGACTATGTGGAGTTTGCACGTTCTCTCCGTGTCTGTGTGGGTTTCCTCCGGGTGCTCCAGTTTCCTCCCACAGTCCAAAGATGTGCGGGTCAGGTAAATTGGCCACGCTAAATTGCCCGTAGTGTTAGGTAAGGGGTAAATGTAGGGGTATGGGTGGGTTGCGCTTCAGTGTGTCGGTGTGGACTTGTTGGGCCGAAGAGCCTGTTTCCACACTGTAAGTAATCTAATCTAAAAAAAGTAATCTAATCTAATCTAGTAGCCTGTATCTCCGTATTCTCACTAACATTGCCCTTTTCCCTTGTGAATACTGACTAAAAGTATTTATTAAATTCTTCCCCTATGTCCTCAGATTCCACACACAACTTTCTACTACAATCTTTGATTGGCCCTAATATTACTCGACTTGTTTTTTATTCCTGATATACCTATAGAAGTTCTTAGGGTTTTCCTTGATCCTAACTGCCAACAACTTCTCATGTCCCCTCCTGCCTCCTCTTAGCCCTCTGTTTAGATCTTTTCTGGCTAACTTATAACTCTCAAGCTCGCTAACTGAGCCTTCACTCCTCATCCTCACATAAGTCTTCTTCTTCTTCGTGACAAGAGCTTCAACCTCTTTAGTAAACCATGGCGCCCTCTCTCGACAGCGACCTCCATGCCTGATAGGTGTATACTTATCAAGGACCCGCAGTAGGTGTTCCTTAAAGAAGCTTCACATTTTAGGTGTGTTCATCCCTGAAGTTTCCTTCCCCATCCTATGCATCCTAAATCTTGCCTAATCATATCATAATTGCCCTTCCCCCAGTTATACCTCTTTCACTGCAGTATATACCTATCCCTGCCCATTGCTATTGTAAACATAACTGAATTTATGTGTCACCACATCTCAAAATGGAATGCGTGCTATAAATTACTTGTGGCTGAATCTTATGTCTTTCTATAAAAGTATGAATTGCATTAGGTTTTTTTTGGAGGGATTCTCATAGGAAGGCCCAGCAAGATGTCTCACTATATCTTACCAAACACACCTCAGTAACCATTATGCCTTGCCCAATCTTATCACGTGTCATTTCTGTAACAACTATATTCACAAGGTATCTGCTAACTGGTTGGCATTCCTGATGCAAGTGCCAGTTTAAAAGCCTATTGTGCATCCAAATAAGTGCTGGTGGTCAGAAATGGCCCTACATATGCTGACATTTGCCTCAGATGTGGTAGATGGAGGAAATTGGTGCCCACTTCTTCAGGACCAGCTCAGGAGTCCGCAATACCTCACTATGCTCGCCTGTTCTGAGATTGCTACCCAGTAGGCTGAGCCGCCTGGAGAATTACACAGTACATTAGGAAGCTCTCACCCACTGCAAGCCTTGACATCACTGACTCTACATTTCTTCTGTGCTGCCTACTTATTGGTCTGGACATGCCCCTTCCCCCTCCACTACCCACTTGTATCTTCCTTATTACCTGTCTCCCAATAGGTCAGAAATAATTAAGGCAAGTGATGGCCAGTCCAACAGTTAGTTCCTCTCCCCTTATGAGAGCACAATTCTGACTCTGACAACTCTAAATGGCTGAGTGACCATGTCCAAGCCCTGGACTGATATTGGAGGGAGCCCTTGACTAAATGCATGGGGACCCACTGACTGAAAGCTTATCTCTCTTGACTTCACTGAGGACTGTTGATGACTGTGACAAGCTTTTGTGTCTGCACTTAATGGCCGAGTAACTGGAAGGCTTTGGTCTAGTGGCATTATCGCTGGACTATTAATCGAGAGACCCATTCTGGGTCAAATGTTCCAGATTAAAATTCAGCCACAGCAGATGGTGCAATTTGAATTCAGTAAATGTTCAAAATAAAGAGTCTAATAATGACTTTGAACACATTGCCAATTGTTGGGGAAAAAAAATCTAGTTGACTAATGCCCTTTACAGAAGGATATTGCCATTCTTACTTGGTCTGGCGTACATGTGACTCCAGACCCAAAATAATGTGGTTGACTCTTAACTGCGCCAGGCGCCAGGTTGACCTCCGGGGGAGGGGAGGCATGGGCGCCAGTCGGCCGGTGGACAGTCCTCTTGGGTTCAGCGTGGCCTCCTCTATATTGGGGAGACAGGCCGCCTACTTGCAGAACGCTTCAGGGAACACCTCTGGGACGCCCGAACCAACCAACCCAACTACCCCGTGGCTCAACACTTTAACTCTCCCTCCCACTCCACCGAAGACATGCAGGTCCTTGGACTCCTCCATCGCCAGAACATAACAACACGACGGTTGGAGGAAGAGCGCCTCATCTTCCGCCTGAGAACCCTCCAGCCACAAGGGATGAACTCGGATTTCTCCAGTTTCCTCATTTCCCCTCCCCCCACCTTGTCTCAGTCGATTCCCTTGAACTCAGCACCGCCCTCCTAACCTGCAATCCTCTTCCTGACCTCTCCGCCCCCACCCCACTCCGGCCTATCACCCTCACCTTGACCTCCTTCCACCTATCACATCTCCATCACCCCTCCCCCAAGTCCCTCCTCCCTACCTTTTATCTTAGCCTGCCTGGCACCCTCTCCTCATTCCTGATGAAGGGCTCTGGCCCAAAACGTCGAATTTCCTGTTCCTTGGATGCTGCCTAACCTGCTGTGCTTTAACCAGCAACACAGTTTCAACTCTTAACTGCCCTCTGGGATGAGCAGCGAAGCCGCCAAGTATGGATGAATTAAAACAAACACAGCAGTACAATGAGCCTGATATCTCTGGCTGAGCAGGCAAAATGCAAAAAGCCAAGAAAGACAATACAAGACAGGGTTGCTGCGAATATTCAGGTAGGCTCAGAGTGAGTGAGAACTGTGACAGTGCACTAAGAACCTGGAGACTCAGCCTGACGCAGTCTATGAGCTGAGTGCATGGCCCTGAGTGTGTAGTGCCCTTACTGCAGCATTGCAATGTTAATTTCCGGTACTGCCCAAGATGCAGCAATGTTCTGTAAGGATCGGAGATGTGTTGTGAGGCTTCTTACAGACTTCAATACATCAAATGCAAATGTCCATGGACATGAGGTCTGGCCAGTGCCAATGGAACATGTCCTGAGATGTAGGTGCTCAGTGTCCAACATGGAGACCATTTCGATCGCGGAGCAAGTCAAGTCAGATACCCGCTCTGACATTCAAGTCAAGAAATCTTGACGTCTAGCTTGTTTGGCATGATTGGTAAGGCAGGTAGCTGAATATTGATGAAGCAAGATGGAACATTAATAAGGCATTTAACAAACTGAAATCTCTCTTAGTTGGCAACTCACTGCTGTCTAGTGAAAGACTCACCTTGGTGCTCAGCAAAAAGGGCAAGGATGCAGTGAGATGCTCTTGGCATCAAGATGTTCTTAGACAACAGGACATGTTTTTCATGATAGCAATAAGTACAACTGCGCTTAGGCAAATATAATTACTAGGACCCTAGGGAGCCAGTATAGATACATCTGATCCCTAGAAAGCTATAATGGAAACTCATTGTTTCCACCCACAGACTGCATGTGTAAGATCAGTGCAGCAAATGTAACATGAACATTAACTCCTTCAGAACCATTACTTTCCACAACAAGGGCTGCCTCCACTCCTGATTGTTCCAGGTCTTAATGAGATGCAATGGGGGGTCGGGGAGACAAGAAAAGGGTCAGTCATGATAAAGAGGGTGATATAAATGGAAACCCTGCCAGTTCATTTCTATGCATAATGGTCTGGGCTCAGGTGGCCTTTCTTCCAGCAGAGAGAGAGAGGAATGGAAATCCAGGCTACTGTTATACATGGTGGACATGAGACTATAGACCTCAATCTCTCAAATTTCCTTCATTTTCTATTTTATTCCTGCCCAATTTTGAAGCATACTCAGTCTTGCGTATTTGTGAACAGGATACAATTAGGATATAAAATGCCATTATAAATTGGATAAAACGTCAGAAAATTACAGAGTCTATATAAATTGGGATCAAAGCAGTGATTTGGAGAAAGGACTTTTGAGGACATGATACTCTGTTGAAACACAAGATCTGTCCCTTCTTGGGGAAGTGCTGAGAAAGTAGCATTACTCTTCGTGTGAGTTTGTCTCAACAGGATACTTTACCTGTTGCATTAATACTTAGGTTATCTCTTGCAACATCATGACGTGTTGTACTGAAGAACCCAACAGATATTCATTACAACTAACTAATATGCAGAATAACAAATTCACAGGCACATAAGTGTCCAAGTATCCAAGATAAGTGAAGTGTGTGATCTTTATACATTTATACCTCTTATACTCTGATGATACTATGACTTCAAGAGGTGTATTTTGTCCTTTTTTATGAAGAGAGGTTGAGACAAAGGTGCCAAGCAGTCTGTTCCAAGTTCAATAAATAGCTTAGGAGGCCTGTTTTTTAGATTTAACAATAGAAGCAGCATGAATGGATAGGGTCAAGCTCCCACAGAACAAGGATTTTAGTGTAACCTTCCATAGCTATTGTGGTTTGGAAGCTGCTATACATCCCTCCCCAAGAGAGCAGAATGCTTGATTTTGCTCTGTCTCTCTCTCTCTCTCTCTCTCTCTCTCTCTCTCTCTCTATCTCTCTCTCACTCACTGTCTTTCCTCCTGGATTAGAGAGTTGTATGTGAGACAATCTATTTTACTGCATTTGCCTTTGCCAAGGAATTGTTTATGGGACGTTCCCATATTGGGCCAATTGCTGCCTAGTAATTAAATACTGAAAATGTGTTGCTGGAAAAGAGCAGCAGGTCAGGCAGCATCCAAAGAGTAGGAGAATTGATATTTTGGGCATGAGCCCTTCTTCAGGAATCTATAAATAAGAATAAGAATAAGTGTAAGAATAAAGTGTGGTTTTGATTCCTGAAGAAGGGCTCATGCCTGAAACGTTGATTCTCCTGCTCCTTGAATGCTGCCTGACCTGCTGCGCTTTTCCAGCAACACATTTTCAGCTCTGATCTCCAGCATCTGCAGTCCTCACTTTCTCCTAGTAGTTAAATAATCTATTATTCTGTTAAGTTTTCAAATGCAGTTAAGTTATTCCAATTTTTATTTCTTTTGTTTGTATTTTAGCTAAAGTGTAAGAATAAAGTGTGGTTTGCTTCAAGTCTAGTAGCTTGCTCAATCGGATTGCATCTGGAACACAATGCCTCACATTTGCCTTTTAAAGATAAGAATAATTTGGGGTCTTGGCTCTTCTTAATATATTTTGAGATGGTTTGTTCTGGTCCATAACAATATCCACATGTTAGCATATAATAATCTAATCATGAGCATATCTGTTAAAGGTATACTGGCATACACAACAATCCCCTAATTCCAAAGATAAAACTTATGTCAAATATTGTTGTACATAAGAATGTGATATAAATTTGATAATTTAAAAAATGGGTAAAATAGAATTTACAAGACTAGCATTCCAAAATTCAACATATGGAGTTTGACAATCACCTTAATCTGGTGTCCATGTATCTGTCTAAAAATGTATGTAATGTTTAATACTTGCTTAAAAACCTGATTACTATGAATTACCATCACTGGACAATCATCATCATCAAAGTATTCTTCCTCTCACTCTTCACACATGATTGGTGTGTCATCCATTTTTCTGTCTTTCACAGACTGGTTGCAAATGCCCAAATATATGCGTGTTTGTACTTCTAATTTTGTTAGTCCTGTATCCTCCCCAGTTACTCATCAAGTATCTTTTTCATTCCCTTTCATCTTTATAGGAAAATGTCCTCTGTCTTGGAATGTTTCAGTGACTGGTTGCTGTTTGAAGTCATTCACACTTGCTTTCTGAGCATAAATTGTGTTGGGAGTTCAAAGAAGGAACAAAGGAATAAAGGAACAAAGAAAAAAACAACAAAGAACATTACAGCTCAGGAACAGGCCCTTCGGCCCTCCAAACCTGTGCCAATCCAGAACCTTTATCAAAACCTGTAACTTATTTTCTAAGGGTCTGTATCCCTCTGCTCCCTGCCCATTCATGTATCTATCTGGATACATCTTAAATGATGCTAATGTGCCCGCCTCTACTACCTCTGCTGGCAATATGTTCCAGGCACCCACCACCCTCTGCCTAAAGGACTTTCCACGCATATCTCCCCTAAACTTTTCCCCTCTCACTTTGAACTCATTACCCCTAGTAATTGAGTCCCCCACTCAGGGAAAAAGCTTCTTGCTATCCACGTTGTCTATACCTCTCATGATTTTGTATACCTCAATCAGGTCCCCCCTCAACCTCCGCCTTTCTAATGAAAATAATCTTAATCTACTCAACATTTCTTCACAGCTAGTGCCCTCTATACCAGACAACATCCTGGTGAACCTCCTATGCACCCTTTCCAAAGCATCCACATCCTTTTGGCAATGGGACAACCAGAACTGTACGCAGTATTCCAAATGTGGCCTAAACAAAGTCTTTTACAACTGTATCTTCTCCAGAAGCCCTACTCATTTGGTTTGTATGAAAATGCAGCAGTGCTTCCAGCATGATGTATAATGGATGATAAATGTCATTTAGAGTTGTGGATAAGTTGTTAGTTGTGACTTATTGTAGAAAATGTAATACAATACATATTACAAAGATAACAAAGTCACTAGTGACCATTTCAGTGTGATCTGTTTGCTTTAGTGAATAATGATTCGATGCAGGTGCAGGACTACTTCAGAATCAGAGATTCTGTTACCAAGTTTCTAAACTGATCTAAGTTATATTTTAGTTTCCTGCCTGCAGTATGAAAACTAAATCATAATTTAACAATCCTGCAATCCCTTTATTTTTTATTGCAGTCTCACTTAGCTGTCTCAAATTTCACAAAATGTGTACTTTTTACCTTTAATTTTCTCTATATGCTCCTCTTAACACAGTAGTGATATCCTTCTTTTCTGTTCATGTTCCATCCAGAATATGGAATTTTCACCTTTCCTTGCATTCATGTAAATGCTTTCTTTTAGCTTAGAACCATCTCTTAGGTCCTCTGTAGACTGTAGTTGTTTAACTGCACAATGGGAACATTTATTTTGAGGGATATACGCTATTCTGGTATTATACCAAATATTAATACTTTGCCTTTTATTCTCACATTCAAATTTAAGTTCAGCAAACATTGAATCAATGACAAATAAACTGATCCTTGGTAAAAACAGAAGATGCTGGAAATGCTCAATTATACTCATGGAATTTTCAAGAATGAAATGGGATTGTTATTGAAACATATGAGATCCTGAACGGCCTGAACAGGATAGATGACAAGACGATGTTTTTCCTCATGGGGGAATCAAGTAATATAGGACAATTTAAAAATAAGTGGCTTCGTATTTGAGACAGAGTTGGGGAGATTTTTCTCTCTCTCAAACAGTCGTTAGTTTGTGGAATTCTCGTCCCTTGAGCACAGTGTGGTGGGATCATTGAAAATGTTCAAGGCTTGGTTGGATAGATGCCTCATTCCCAAACTGACCTATCTGTCCTCAGTCCTCTTATCCTGCTTAAATGGAACTCAAAATGAGCTGGAGGAGCAGCACATCATCACCTGATTAGTCTGTTTGCTGACTTCCAAGACTCAGTTCCACAACATTAATTCACAATGTCTGCCTTCTCATTTTGGACAAGCAGGAGGCTGGAGAAACACATCAAGTTGGGAGCATCAGGAGGTGGAGAAGTCAATGTTTTGGGTGTTACCCTTTTTCAGTCCAACATATTCTCTGGTCTGAATTCCAGTGATATTCCAGCATATTCAGTTTTTTTCAGCATATTCAGTTCCTGATCTCACTTTTCTGTCTTTTCCCTTTGCCTCTTTCAATGATTAAAAACTGATATAACTCATCCTCAAATCTAGTCAATGACATCCACTCCTTTCTGGGGTAGAAAATTCCACTGATTAACAACCCTCTGAGAGAAAAATATTCTTCTCATGTTAGTTTTAAAAGGGAAGCCATTAATTTTTAAACATTGCCCCTTAATTCTGCCCCTCCCGCAAAGGGAAGCATCATCTCAGCATTTACTCTGTCATGTTTTCAGAGTAAATTCAGCATTCCAGCATATTCAGTTTTTTTTCTCATTATTTTGGACATCAGCTGTTGCTAAAAATTCTGCTTTTTCCACTTACAGTTCCTCAAAACCATCTTTTGTTTCTTTAGTACTCCCATTTCCAACTCATTTTGCTTTTATACCATAATCGCTTTTGTCATTTAATCTTCAGTCTTCCATCTTACCACAGGTTTTACCTTTGTTCTTTCCCCTCCCACTATCCCTACATTTGTACTTGCTTCAGACTTGTCACATCGATAGCATATACTCATTCTGACAGAAGATCATTGACCTGAAACATTAACTTTACTTTTCTCTTTACAGACGCTGACTGATCTGTTGAGTATTTTTAGTACTTTCTGTGTATATTTAACAGTTTAGCCTAGTTTACAGCATCATTGCTGAAAAGTTTGTTTTATTGAAAGTTAAAACTTTGATTATTATGACCCACCCACCCCCCCAAAACTAATAGCAAATACAGTCATGTCATGATCACTATCCATAAGACATTCCTTCTGTAGTGTTGCCTATTCCAAATTATCAGTTCTGAATTCTACTTCTGAACCTTACCACTAGTACAATGACAAAACCTATTGCCTTATCTACTGCTCCCAGACTATATGAAAATTATAATCTTCCAATATAACCACTTTGTTTAACACCTGCCTACTTTAAATGCTAAAAATTTTGCTGCAGTTGTCTGGACCCTTGTGAATCACTATCTGGAGTATTATGTACAGATCAGGATCTCTTAATTAAAAAAAGGATAGAATTGCAATCGAATTAGTTCAAAAAGTGTTCACTCAACTGATTCCTGAATTGAACGGGTTATCTTATAGAGAGAGAGTGGACCTATATCCATTGCAATTTGGAAGAATAAGAAGTGATCTTATTGAAGTAGATAAGGTCATGAGAAAACATGACAGGGTTAAATGCTGAGATGATGCTTCCCTTTGCGGGAGGGGCAGAATTAAGGGGCAATGTTTAAAAATTAATGGCTTCCCTTTTAAAACTAACATGAGAAGAATATTTTTCTCTCAGAGGGTTGTTAATCAGTGGAATTTTCTACCCCAGAAAGGAATGGATGTTATTGACTAGATTTGAGGATGAGTTATATCGCTTTTTAATCATCGAAAGAGGCAAAGGGAAAAGACAGAAAAGTGAAATCAGGCAATCCGAGCAGCAATGTTCTTGTTGAATGGCAGAGCAGACGCTAGGGGCTGAATGAACTATTTCTGCTCCTAATCTTATATACTTATGTTACAGGTCTTCATAATCTCTACACTGATACATCACCCATGCTATTACTACTATCAAAATATCTGTAGATAACTCCCACAAGACTCTTGCATCCTTATTCACTCCTTCATCTATCCATTGTATTTATACTGTCTACTTGCTAGATATGAAATCATTCCTGTATATTGCTATTTAGTGTGTGTTTCATAAATACCAGTACTCTGTTTTGAATTTTCCTGTGATATCTGATAACTCTGCAAACCAGCCCAGTTTGTAGCTTGGTCTTTCTAATGGCTACTATGTCATACGTTTAAGCAGAATTTATTCTTCTATTGCATCTGTTTAATTACTTATACTGCATGCATTCACATATATAAAAAAATGAATCAGTACTTGAATGACTAGCAGAGAGCAGTTGGAACATGAGAAACTATAGCCCTGTCAGAATCAACACTTTCTGGAGCAGAGAGAGAGAAATTGGGCAAAATGTTCCTTTTAGAATTATTTTAAAATGTTCCCCTGGATTTACATGCTCTTGTCCTAATTTGAAGAACATGGATAGATTGAAGGAGCTTGATCTATTTGTCCTAAATAGACTTGTGGAAATGTGATAGATTAGATTACTTACAGTGTGGAAACAGGCCCTTCGGCCCAACAAGTCCACACCAACCCCCGAAGCGCAACCCACCCAGATACATTCCCCCCTTCACCTAACACTATGGACAATTTAGCCAGGCCAATTCACCTAACCTGCACATTTTTGGACTGTGGGAGGAAACCGGAGCACCCGGAAGAAACCCATGCAGACACGGGGGGAATGTGCAAACTCTACACAGAGAGTCGCCTGAGGCGGGAATTGAACCCAGGTCTCTGGCGCTGTGAGGCAACAGTGCTAACCACTGTGCCACCGTGCCACCCAATAAAATAATAAGATGTTTTGATAAACAGATTGGGTACTACCGGGGACACCAATTTAATGTGTGTAGAGGTAGGTATAGACTAGATCAAATAAGTTGTTTCCTCTCTCAGAGAACAGTTAGCCTCTGGAATATATTGATCATAAGAAAGATGCAGGAGTAAGCCATTCCTACTGACAAATCTTCTTCACTGTTTGATAAGATCTTGCAACACCAGGTTATAGTCCAACGGCTTTATTTGGAAGCACGAGCTTTCGAGGCACTGCCTCTTCATCAGGTGGTACGACCCCTGTTCCATAACAACTTGATGAAGGAGCAATGCTCCGAAAGCTAATGCTTCCAAATAAACCTGTTGGACTATAACCTGGTGTTGTGTGATTTTTAAATTTGTCCACCCCAGTCCAACACTGGCACTTCCAAATCATGATAAGATCTTGCCTGTCCTGGTTGTGGCCTTAACTCTACTTTCCACCTGAGCTATATAATGCTTAAGTTCCCTTGTCAATCAAAAATATGTTTAACTAGGCCTTGAATATTTCCATGACCCACCCTCCACCACTCTCCGTGACAGAAAATTCCAAAAGCTAATGGCCCTCCAAGAGGAGAAATGCTTTACATTTTCATTTTATTTTAGAGACTGTTCATTTTGAAACTGTGCCCCCTCCTCCCAGTTCTAGATTGTTCCACATGGGGAACATCCTCTCAGTATCTACCCTGTCAAATCCACTCAGAATCCTATATATTTCAATTAGATTGCTTAGAATTCTTCTGAACTACAATAAGTACAAGCACAATCTGCTGTCTTGTCAGTGGGTGTTGGCCATGCATACCAGAGGGAGCTGGATGGATTTCTTACAAGTGCCAGGGATTATGTCATGTAGAAGGCTGAGGGGGCTTTATAGATAACAATTGCTCTATGTGATCTCCCGGACTAGTTTTGATTGCCTGAGGGGATCAGAGAGGAATTTTCTGAAGTACTGTGGTCAAGGGACCCATGACCTCCAGGATTCTTACAGATATATTGACATGTTTCATGAGCATAGATAAAAACTTGAAATGTGGTAGTCAAGTTTAAATTTGACAGGACTCTGCAATTCGCAAACTGCAGAGCCAGAGCAGACAATATTAATGCAACCAGGCCTTCAAAATTTCTTTTGAAACCAGACAAGCCTGGAACTGCCTGGCTCAATGCTAACATTTTTCAGAATGAACCATTGTTTGCACTTCCAGCGAGGCTGCTTTGTTAGAAGAATGCTAACCAGACTTGTTGACACCTGGTTCAGTAGGACGCCAGAGACATAGCATGACAAGGACAGCAGTTGATAGTTGAAGATTCAGAACCATGTTCTGCAATCTATAAATATGGCAAATATGGATCTTCCTGCCCCCATTCAATGCTAGTTTTGTACACAGACCAAATAATTTTCAAGAAGGACGTGATGAGGGGGTAGAAGTGGCACCATGGAGCTGCAGCTCAGTGCTTTGTTGCATCTGCTTCAATGGTGTCTCGAGGAGACCACCTTGGGAAGACAATCCAAAGATCAGAACCAGACTTTATGAGGGGGAAAATCCAAATCAATGACTGCAGATTTGAACATCTGCTAACTCTCAAAGATCGAGGAACAGCCTGTCCCGGACTTACGGAGTGGATATTATCTGTCCTTTCAGACAAACAGTTCAAATATAGTGGGAGGGATTTGCAAATAGGGCATATTAAGTCCTCAGAAGCATGTGGCAGAAGCAGCTAGCAAGTGTAGAATTGTAATGTTTACTCAATAGTTTTGTGAAGAGATTGTTAGAATTTGATTTACTTTAATTAAACTACAATAGTAAGATCTGATAAATATTGCTTTTCTTTGATAAAGTGTTTAAAAAAGTTGTGTTGCTCCTTCCCCTGACTCTTGTCCCCTTTGTCTATCTCACCATTTAATATGTCTGAGTTTAAAAGGGTTACTGCAAACTGGTCAAAGTTAGTTGGGATACCTTTGCTCATCTTTCACTTTACAGCAGCATTTGTTCCTTTTATTATCCACAGGTTTTTCCTTTCTTTTTAAATAGTTTCTCCCAGATTGAGTATACAGACTTTCAACAGGTGTCTCATAAGGTACCTATTGTTAGCAAAATTGAAATCCATGGAATTAAAAGGCAGGAGCAGCATGGATACAGATTTGAGATGAAAAAGCAAAGATAATGAATGGCTTTGTTTTGAACTGGATGGAGATACACGGGTATTCCCAAGACTCTGTAAATATCACTTATGTTTAGATATACATTAATGTCTTGGACTTAGAATGTGGGAATAGTTTTGAAATTTTCAGATGATACAAACTCTGTAACCTCACTCTGGTAAACACTGAGGAAGATAGAGAAATGCAACAGGACCTGGTGGAATGAGTTGACAGATAGCAGTTCAATAGACAACATCATACACTTTCATAGAAAGAATGATGAGAGATACTACTTTCTCAATGGTACAATGTAAAAGAGGATGTGAGAAAAGAGAGACCTGGGAATATTTGGTCTTGAATGCACAAAAGAGGTTAATGATGGAGCTAATAAAACAAATGGGGCTTTACACTTTATAAAGACACATAATAAAACTAAAAAGTTTGGTAAGTTTTTTTCAACACAAGTTTGGCTCCAGCTGGAGCAGGGCACCAGACTTTAAGAAGGACTGCAGACTTTGGAGAAAGTATGGAGAAAATTTGACTCAAATGGTTTCAGGATTGCGAAATTACAATTACATGAATGGACCAGTGAAACTTAGGTAGTTCTTCTCAGAGCACAGAAAACTAACAGGAGATTTGATAGAGGTCTTCAAATTCCTGAAGTATTTAGAGAATCTGTTTTGTATAGCTCAAGGATAAACAGAGGCGAATCTTTAAGTTGGCAAAAGAACCAGAGACAGCACGATGGCAAACATTTGTGGGTGGCATGGTAGCACAGTGGTTAGCACTGCTGCCTCTCAGCACCAGAGACCCGGGTTCAATTCCCACATTTGCACATTCTCCCCGTGTCTGCGTGGGTTTGCTCCAGTTTCCTCCCATAGTCCAAAGATGTGCAGGTTAGGCGAATTGGCCATGCTAAATTGCCCGTAGTGTTAGGTAATGGGGTAAATGTAGGGGTATGGGTGTGTTGCACTTTGGCGGGTCGGTGTGGACTTGTTGGGCCGAAGGGCCTGTTTCCACACTGTTAGTAATATAATCTAAATTTATCCAAAATGTCATTCAGATTTGGATTCCAGGGTAGTAGCGGCAGATAGAGGACATTCAGCCCATCGAGTCTTCATCAATCCCTGGAAGAGCATTCCACCCAGACCCATTCTATGCCTGTTACCCCACATTTACCATGGCTCATCCACCTGACATGCTCATCCACCTAACCTGCACATCCCTGGGCACTATGGAGCATTTACCATGGCCAATCCACTTAATCTGTGCGTCTTTGAACTGTGGGAGGAAACCGGAGCATCCGATGGAGACCCACGCAAACACAGGTAGAGCATGCAAACTCCACACAGTCAGTGACCCAAGACTGGATTTGAACCCAGGTCCCTGGCGCGAAATAGTATGCTGACCAAAAATTGTATTGCAGTCTTCAAAAGGTAATTAGAAACCACTTGAAAGAGAAAAATGACTGGGGTCCAGTAGAAAATGGGACAAACTGATTTGCTCCTTGAAGGCACCAGTGCATATTTGTTGGCGGAGAGGCCTCTATCTGTGCTGTACTGTTCTATGGTTTTATGCTGACAGATCTGTGGGCAAAAGAGCGCCTAACTCTGATGCTGTGCCTGACATGATGTGTGGCCCAGGTTGGCTGGGCCAGCTGGTGTTTTGCTACCCCTCAAATTTATATTTGGTGGATCTTGGAAAAATTACAGCACCAGCATCATGACAACAGCAACAGCATCAATATGTATTCATATTCATATTGTGCCTGGTACATTTATTCAAATGAAATCTCCCAAGACTCTTCACAGGAATATCTTAAACAAAGTACAGCACTAAGACATAAAAAGAGCTATTAGGTCAGATGTAAATCTTATGAAGTGCCATTAAGGAAGGCAAGTAAAAGCAAATGAAGGTATGGCTGCCAATCATGATTGGGAGTCCGCGGCAGGTTAATATTAGAGGAGACTTCTTAAAAATTGAAGGAATGATGGTTGGGAACGGAGGGTAATAGTGGAAGGATGCTTGTCAGACTGGAGGCCTGTGATGAATGGAGTGCTTCAGTGGTTGGTGCTGGGCCCATTACTGTTTGTTATGTATAACAATGATTTGGATGAGAATGTACAAGGCATAATTAGTAGGTTAGAGTAAAAAGTGAGGTCTGCAGATGCTGGAGATCAGAGCTGAAAATGTGTTGCTGGTTAAAGTGCAGCAGGTCAGGCAGCATCCAAGGAACAGGAAATTCGACGTTTCGGGCAAAAGCCCTTCATCAGGAATGAGGAAAGTGTGTCTTAGCCTGCTGGACACACTTTCCTCATTCCTGATGAAGGGTTTTTGCCTGAAACGTCGAATTACCTGTTCCTTGGATGCTGCCTGACCTGCTGCATAATTAGTAAGTTTGCTGATGACACTAAAATAGGTGGCATCAGGGACAGTGAGGAAGGTTATCAGAAATTGCAGCAGTACCATGATCAGCTGGGGAAGTGGGACAAGAAATGGCAAATGAAGTTTAATATATTTTAAAAAGGCAGTAAAGAAAAGCCAGGGAACTATAGACCGGTGAGCCTGACATCAGTGGTAGGCAAGTTGTTGGAGGGAATCCTGAGGGATAGGATTAACATGTATTTGGAAAGGCAAGAACTGATTAGGGATAGTGAGTATGCCTCTGTGCATGGGAAATCATATCTCACAAACTAATGGAGTTTTTTGAAGAAGTAACAAAGAGGATTTATGAGGGCAGCATGGTAGGTGTGATCTATATGGACTTCAATAAGGCCTTTGACAAGGTTCCTTATGGGAGACTGGTTAGCAAGATTAGATCTCATTGTATACAGGTAGAACTAGCCATTTGGATATAGAATTGGATTAGATTAGATTAGATTAGACTTACAGTGTGGAAACAGGCCCTTCGGCCCAACAAGTCCACACCGACCCGCCGAAGCGCAACCCACCCACACCCCCACACCCACCCCTTACCTAACACTACGGGCAATTTAGCTTGGCCAATTCACCTGACCCGCACATCTTTGGACTGTGGGAGGAAACCGGAGCACCCGGAGGAAACCCACGCAGACACGGGGAGAACGTGCAAACTCCACACAGTCAGTCGCCTGAGTCGGGAATTGAACCCGGGTCTACAGGCGCTGTGAGGCAGCAGTGCTAACCACTGTGCCACCGTGCCGCCCTTGAAGGTAGATGACAGAGGGTGGTGGTGGAAGATTGCTTTTCATACTGGAGGCCTGTGAACAATGTTGTGCCACAAGGATCGGTGCTGGGTTTGCTGTTTTTAGTCATTTATGTAAGCGGAGGTATAGTTAGTAAGTTTGCAGATAACACCAAAATTGGAGCTGTAGTCGACAGTGAAGAAGGTTACTTCAAAGTACAATGGGATCTTGATCAGATGAGCCAATGGGCTGTGGAGTGGCAGGAGGAGTTTAATTTAGATAAATGCAAGATGTTGCATTTTGGAAAAGCAAATCAGAGCAAGACTTATACATTTATAGTAAGGTCCTGGGGAGTGTTGCTGAACAAAGAGACCTTAGAGTGCAGGATCATAGTTCCTTGAAAGTAGAATCGTAGGTAGATAGGATAGTGAAGAAGGTGTTTGGTAGACTTTCCTTTATTGGTCAGAGCATTGAGTATAGCAGTTGTTAGGTCATGTTCGGCTGTACAGGACATTGGTTAGGCCACTTTTGGAATATTGTGTGAAATTCTCGTCTCCTTCGTATTGGAAGGATGTTGTGAAACTTGGAAGGGTTCAGAAAAGATTTACAAGGATGTTGCCAGGGTTGAAGAATTTAAGTTATAAGGGGAGGCTGAATAGGCTGGGGCTGTTTTCCCTGGAAATCAGACGCTGAGGTATGAACTTGCAGAGATTTCTTAAATCAGGAGGGGCATGGATAGCGTAAATACACAAGGTCTTTTCCCTGTATTGGGGGTGTCCAGAACTCAAGGGCATTGGTTTAGGATGAGAGGGGAAAATTTAAAAGGGACCTAAGGGGCGACTTTTTCACACTGAGGGTGGTGCATGTATGGAATGTGTTGCCAGAGAAAGTGATGGAGGCTGGTACAATCACAGCATTTAAAAGGCATTGGGATGGGTATATGAATAGGAAGAGTTTAGAGGGATATGGGCCAAGTGCTGGCAAATCGGACTACATTAGGTTAGGATATCTGGTCCGCATGGACAAGTTGGACTGAAAGGATCTGTTTTCTTGCTGTACATCTCTATGACTCTATTTTTTATTGTATTAGATTAGACTTACAGTGTGGAAACAGGCCCCTCGGCCCAACAAGTCCACACCGACCCGCCGAAGCGCAACCCACCCACACCCCCACACCCACCCCTTACCTAACACTACGGGCAATTTAGCTTGGCCAATTCACCTGACCCGCACATCTTTGGACTGTGGGAGGAAACCGGAGCACCCGGAGGAAACCCACGCAGACACGGGGAGAACGTGCAAACTCCACACAGTCAGTCGCCTGAGTCGGGAATTGAACCCGGGTCTACAGGCGCTGTGAGGCAGCAGTGCTAACCACTGTGCCACCGTGCCGCCCACAACAAATTTATCACTAGTTTCCTGGCTGATAGTTATCCCTCAACAAATATAACAAAAAGACCTACCTGAGACATTATTGATTGCGGAATCTTGATACGCCCAAACCAACTGTTATATTACAACAGTGACTAAACTTTAAAACACTTAATCAGATGTAAAGTGCGCCACGAAATCTTGAGGTCCTGAAAGCTCTATATAAATGCAAGTTCTTGCTTTTTGTAACTTGCTGTCTAAATTGATAGATGATTTGAAGAACTGCAGTTGTATGCATCATTTGCAGGGAAAAATCATTTCAATGTCATTGGAGGGAGAGGGTTTCTTCATTTCAAAAAAGTTGCATAAGACAAGATGTATACGTAACAGTTGGTGCTGCTCATGCAATAGAAATAACATAGGGAGTTGGTATAAGTATACTTCCATCCATGTTTGTCCAGGATTTACTTCTGGACAAGTCTATTTTATTAATATGGATTTGTTTGTGATAAAAATATATAGTTTTTAATCTGTCTATGATCCTTATATTCAAGTATAAATAATCCTCAGCTTCAAATTGAGAATACTTACCTCATCAAGAGGCATTCATTAGCCCTACAAGACACTCATTTGCAATAAAAGCTGGCTCTTAAAGGATTAGATATATTTTGGTTTTGCTGTTGTTTCATTTCACAAAAAGAAAGTCCAGGCAATGTTTTGTCAGAAAAAAAACAATAAAGAATATGAAAAGCCCATCTAGCCAGAACATTGGACATTGCAAAACAACCTACAGTTATTATCGGATATATCAAAACTGACAAGGAAAACTTTGGCCGTTGATTGAACAATATTTCACGAGGACAGCAGAAGCCAGTGCACATGCAGTTTTAAATGGATCAGCTTGTCCAGGAGAACCGTGGCTGTGCATTTTATGAGCTTAATTTAATTGCAGACGGTTTGGAAGCTGTGCAAAAGAAAAAAAAGAAAATGATGACAGTGCAAAAATCATTCTTCAGATTTTTATTATTAACAGAGAAAGTGAGAGAGGAAAAAAAAATTGACCCTCCTGGCTCTTGCAGCCCATTAGCAAACAGCAGCACGTCCCAGAGCACCACTCAGAATTTGGGCTGCTCTAAAACTATTATTAGGTGTAGATATTTGGGATGCCAATTAGTCCTCGGCACCACGTTTTCGAGGAGGACAGATTGGCAGAAATGATGGTGGTGTGAGGAGTTGGGGGGTTGTGGTCGGGGAGAGAAAAAATAGGTTTGAACATGCATGCAGGCAGCAAAGTGATTGAATGATCTCATTTCAGGCTCTTTGTTAGACAAAAGGCAGCACTCTATGAAGATTGATACAGAAGTGTTGGGCTTCGTTTGCTGGATCATCAAACGGATTGATATTATACTCTAGCAGTGGATGAAGACAGAGTAACTGTTATCATACTCAATACAAGGGCTTGTCAGGAGCGGAAAATCATCCCATGTCACTGATTATAGGAGCGTTTCATGACTGTCATGTGAATTTATTGGCTAGATGTCATGTGCAGGAGGCTGCATCAGAACTCTGTATTTATAGAGTGTAGGAAATGTGAAGCAGGTACATCTCAGTACTTTACCCAAAAACCACAGTGCTTGATCTCAGAAGGATTTCAAAATACATTTCATTTTCACTTATATACTTTTGAGTGCACAATCAAGTCAGACTTACTAACACATTAAAGTGTACTCATTAGCTCGCAATTTCTATGCTAAGCCTTTGACTCTAGGTTGCATGCAGTTTGACTTCTTGGAATGATTCACGCAATAACATTTTTACTAACATCTCAATATATTTCATGTTGGATGAAGAAGTATACAGCACTTAATTTGTCTGAGCTGCTCATATCCCAACATGGAAGCTTGTGGAGTTTTCATTGTAGCTTTTAGGAGACAGGCAATGGTGAAATTATTAAGCTGCAGCAACTCAGTTTGTTCTCAAAATCCTTTAGCAAAAGTTAAGGCCAATAACACATTGTTGGAAAACTCTAAAGGACTTATCAAATAATATAAATTATGTACAAATTGACTTACTTAATGCTTTAATGAAGGTTTTTAAAAGTGTATTGGTTCACAGTTAATGCACTATTACTTAGCTGGTGTCCTTGAATATCTGGAGATTAAGAAATTCTTCATATTAGTGATAATCAGTATCACCCATGGTTTGTTAAGATTTTCAGGCTATTCATAAAAAAAGCAAAAATATATCTTTTTGAAGTCATTTTGTCGACATAGTAAACACAATAATGCTTACATTACTGAATGTTACAAATTTCACTCTCATTTGTAATCACGATTCACTCTGGTGCCTTCATCATCTTTTAGTTCTCAGTTTAACCTACATTCCCTCATTGGCAGAAAAGTGAGAAAAAGGATATTTTTTAAATGTTGATGCATTCGAGCATTGCCACGTTAAAATTAGCCAATGCATAGAATATTTCAAACAGCACACAACCCCCGAAAGACTCAATACTGGGATATGCTTATTAATGAGTTAAACAAGTACAGAGCATTGTGTAAATAGGTTTGACAGCTACACACTGAAAAAAATAAAGTAATCTTAAAATGGGACAGATATTGAAAATCTTCTGACATCAATGGCAAGTCGAACACGAGGACTGCGACATCAAGCAAAATAATTATTTACTATATTGCCCCTCAACTGCACAAACAATAATATACACAATTTAAATTTTAAAGAACACCACTCTTATTGGAAAGGGCTTCTTTTTATTCTGAAGCCAGATTGTGGAAAAAAAACTTGAGAATTCCATATACCAATCTCTACTCTTTGAAATCAGGTAAGAGGATGCAAAGCTGCTGTAATCCCAGAAGCTTCCACTTCTGATAATTGTTTCTGAAAGATGTCACTTAATCATCATTTGGCTACAACTTGACCTTCCTTCTCACCTCAGAGATTTCTCCTAGAAAATTACAGGGTATTAGATGGTACATAAATGTGAATTATGCTCCTGCTGTGATGAATATATCACGCTGCAGCGAAACAATAATATATTGGAAGTTTAGTCAGCTCCCTACATAAAAAGAATCAAAAGAAATATAGAAAGAGCTTAGCCAGTATAGCCTAACCCGCAGCACCCTGCTTATGAAAATTTCCCATCAAATGGTGACCCTCTGAAGAATTATGGGTGACCGCACAGTTCCAATAAAAAAAAGACCGTCAGGTCACTCTCAGGGGACCATGCTGTGATACCGAGGAGACGGTGGCTTTTGGTGAATATTTCCACAAGGAGCTCGCTGACCATCCATCTCCCTTTTTAGCTGGTGTCAGAGCTGGTTTACTTGATGATGATTTGATGCCCAGCAATTGCTCCCCCTTGCCCACTGAAAATGAGTGATGACAAGAGAGACACAGGCCACAGAATGCAGCCCAACATATTGTTACCACATAATTCCCATTACTCTTTCACCACTCAATACCCACAAATATCTGTATTTCCAAGGCTTTTTCCTCCTCCTCATCCTTTACCGAATAAACTAGCAAAAAGTCAGCACAACAAATGAAATGTATAGTGCTTGACCTATATTTAATGGCAGATTGATGCACGCCTGCATGCTATTCAGGGCAATAATGTGCTTGAATGATTCTTTTTTAAAACTGTGAAGCCGAAGCCAAAACACAAAATAATTTTAACTCTTAATTGTATTATTGGCTCAGACATGTGCAAATTTGTCATCTCACAATTGCTCAGCTGGTCTGCTGCATATTTTTCAGCTTCTGTTAAAGAAAATTTTAAATTGCAATTTACCTCTGTGAGGGAAAACACAGTGGACTGGTATCAAATCATAATGAGGCCTAGTAGTAGTTGTTGAACTTTAAACTCCATATAAGAGGGAGCATGTAGCATCCAGAACTCATCAAATGCAATTATATCAAGACTTTTTCTTTCAGACCTACTAGTTATTTTTATACATTATATGTATGAGGAATAGAAGAAAATAACACCATCCAGGAAATAGTATTAAGTAGGTTATTGAACTGGCATAACATGAACGTTGAATTAACAAAGGCAAATTGGAATTTTGCACTCACTCAAACTCTAAATTATTTTACAATTTGTATATTGATGATACTGTTTAGTTCTCTCACACTATCAGGTTTGAGTGACTATACCCAGCACATTTCCTTCCCACCTTCTCATCCTTGATGGTTCAGTGAGTTTTTTAAACAACTCAGCATGTAATTAGCAATATTGAAAATGTAAATAAATGAAAAAAGTGGATATCATAATTCTTTGCAATGGCTTAGTTTGTAACTCTGACTTGACCTTGTTTCTTTAATTAGTAAAAGCAGACAATTAGTTTTACAAGATGATTAGGGGTTTAGGTAGGGTAGACACTGAGAACCTTTTACCGCTAATGGAGTCAGCTGTTACAAGGGGACACAGCTTTAAATTAAGGGGTGGAAGGTATAGGACAGATGTTAGGGGTAGATTCTTTACACAGCGGGTTGTGAGTTCATGGAATGCCCTGCCAGTAGCAGTGGTGAACTCTCCCTCTTTATGGTCATTTAAGCGGGCATTGGATAGGCATTTGGAAGTTATTGGGCTAGTGTAGGTTAGGTAGGATTCGGTCGGCGCAACATTGAGGGCCGAAGGGCCTGTACTGCGCTGTACTTTTCTATGTTCTATGTTCTATGTAATAGGTTTTAGGCATGTTACATGTCTAATATACACTGACCCAAGTAGGTACAAGAACCAGATTAGTTCTATTAATAAGCCAGAGTGGGCAATATTCCCACTCTATCACTATTAAATAGTAACCATTTTGACTGCCCTTGACATCATTCTATCTCAGTAGCTTGACCAATAAAATCAAGGATTGATATTTTTATAAACGTACAATAAAAGACAAATTCAAAAAATGCTGCACAAGAATGATGTCAAGCAAAATTTGGTGCTCAGTCACATGTAGGGAAATCCTAAGATTGATTAGCAAAAACTTAGTCATGGATGAAGGGCTTTTGCCCAAAACGTCGATTTCGCTGCTCATTGGATGCTGCCTGAACTGCTGTGCTCTTCCAGCACCACTGATCCAGAATCTGGTTTCCAGCATCTGCAGTCATTGTTTTTACCTAAAAACTTAGTCATGTGTAGATCTAAAAGAGGAGGGAGAGGTAGAATTGTGGAAAGATTTAGGGAAAGAATCCCAGAACTTAGTGTCCAGGCAGGTTCCAATGATGAAGTCACTAAAATCGAGAACACAGAAAGAGACTAGAATTAGACAAGCACAGAGATTTCAGAGGGTTTTTTTTGAGCTGGGGGAGATTACAGAAACAGAGAGAGTCAAGGCTAAGGAGAAACTTAAAAGCAAGAATTATAACTTTAAAATCTCAAGCAAAAGAGCAACTGTTGTATCACCTCTCTCCCTTTGCATCCCATTCC
This sequence comes from Hemiscyllium ocellatum, assembly GCF_020745735.1. Taxonomy (NCBI): domain Eukaryota; kingdom Metazoa; phylum Chordata; class Chondrichthyes; order Orectolobiformes; family Hemiscylliidae; genus Hemiscyllium; species Hemiscyllium ocellatum. The sequence goes on from NC_083404.1 coordinate 46,579,186, forward strand.
ATCCTACTGTGAAATGTAAGGACAGGAATAGAGTATTCAGCCTTTCTAACTGTTCCACCAGTCATTTCCATTCTTGCTGATTCCATCAACACACATGAGAAACACAGAAATAGCAACAGGAGAAGGCTATTCAGCCCTTTGAGCCTGCTCCTTCACTCAATATGATCATGACTGATCATCCAATGCAGTACCCTGTTCCCAATTCTAAGAACTGTATCTTAACTCTTTTCTCTGTAACCCTTGCCGAACGAAAAAAAAAGGAATCTCAGTTTTGAAATTTTCAGCTGGATCCCAGCCTCAACAGTTTTTGGGTGAAAGGATTCCAGATTTTCACTATGCTTTGCATGAAGAAGTGTTTGTTGATGTCTTTGAACTGCCTATGTTAATTTTAAAGTTGTGCCCTTACGCTAGAATCCCCCACCAGGAGATATTTTCTTACTGCACTATCTGACTGAATATTTCAATCCTCTTCAACACCTTGATTAGATGATCTTCTATCTTCTATATGCTAATGAAATACAATAGGTGGGCTATCTTTGCACACATCATGTCAACACAGATATGAGCTAGAAATTAACACACACTTGAATTTATATAATGTCTGTAACATGGACAAACTTCTACTGAAACAGAGATTGTGATATAGTCAGCTTTGAATAGATGGGATACTAACAAGTGCTTTACACATTTCTGCCCTCACATTGAAAACAAGCTGAGAACTCTGAGTTCAGTTTTGCTTCGCGAGAACTTAAAGTACATCTCAATCCATAAAAACCGATGGAAAAATTATGCTACCGCATAAAAGTTTAGTCGATTGAAGTAAAATGGTTCCACAACATTAACTTCATAAAAATTCCCAATGTCTCCATACATTGTTGTGTTCATGTGAGCAAAAGGAAATCAATAGAAAAAAATTAATGCTTGCAAAACATATAACAGACAATATTGAACAGATTTTAATTGTGATTTGATTTCAATTCCTCTTATCCGGATGATTAATGAATGCTACCCCTATAGCGCAGTAGGCCATAAAAAGAGTCTTTAATGTGACAATTAAGTGTCTGTCTTTAGATTATGTATTGGTTCCTTCTGAGATTACTTCATCAGTACAGTGTGGCTTTTGTGCAGATTAAAACAAGACTCAATTTTCTCCATTTTCTGGCACTTACATATATTTTATGACAAGCACTAAATCAATTTTATGCTACTATTGATTTTTGTTCTTAAATAGCCATCATTACTTTCTCCCTCTCCCTCAAACCTGTACTCCATTTTTCCTTTTAATTTGTCTGACGCACAGCTGGCTACAGGCGTTTTCACATGATAAAGAGAGACATGGCAGGAAAGAGAATGAGAGAGGTGAGAGCAAAAGGCAGACAAGACAGAGGAAGACCACCTTCAGAGTGTAGCAGGAACTGGAACAGCCTGCCTCTGCCATTAGAAATATCACTCCCTGCAGAGAAATCCAGCTACCATCTAAACCCAGCTTTTCAGTTCAGTGATAATATGCTCCTATCAGTATTAATAGCCCCACGCTGAATTCGGGAGGTGTTATGGATTATACAGCAAGCATATTGTCATTAAATTAAATTTTCAGAACGTTCCCTAGCTCATCACAAAATACCGCAGAGAGTGATCATAATCGGTTCTCAACGCATGTGTAATTGCCTTCAGCTGGCGTTTTTTACAGTTGACATTGTTCAGTACTGATAAGGTGATTGGTGATTTGAATACACAGCATGTTTCATAGCAGCCGTAATTGAAATATGGTATGTGTGAATGGAAGATTACATTAAAACCCAGGATAATCACCTGACATGAGAATAATTGAGTCCACAATCTGCCACTGAGTCTCTCACTGAGGGGCTGTAATGAAAAGAAGCCATTAGTGGATTATACCAGCTCTGACTGCACTCTGCAAGTGTGCCAGCCGAGCATTCCGTCACTGGCAGCTCGCTGATCGGGGCACTTGCAACACAAAAAGGGAAAGACAACATGTACAATGAGAGCCATTAAAACTAACAAAACTGTTGCTTCAATATTTATAACATTCTCATTCTTCTCCGTATCCTGAAGTAAAAGCAAAGTATAAGTGCTTATGTTCATTTTTTGGAATTAAATATAATGCTAAGACAGTTGAATATTGTTTCAATGGTGACTAAAATAACAAAGAGGATGACCGTGGTAAGATTGCCTTATTCATATCCAATTGATTCACTGAGTACAGCTCCCATGTCACCTGATTGTGACTCATGCAAAAAGAAAGACTTGCATTTCCATGGCGCCTTTCAGGACCTCCTGATGTTCTGAGGTGGTTTACAGCCAACTTTGATGTGTGTTGACTGTCTCAATCTAGGAATCATGCACTTCAATACACTAAGCACATGCATAAAACTTGAGGGAGATTTGAACCTGGAATCCACATTCTTTGCTCTGTAACAGACCACTTCATTTCAGCTACATGGAGGGTTACACCTGGGTGCAAGAAAGAATGTAGAGAACAATGGCTCCATTCTAATCCAAGCATAACAAGGGTTGCAGAGAGAAAGAGGATGAAGGGCTTATGCCCGAAACGTCGAATTTCCTGTTCCTTGGATGCTGCCTGACCTGCTGCGCTTTTCCAGCAACACATTTTCAGCTCTGATCTCCAGCATCTGCAGACCTCACTTTGTCCTTGCAGAGAGAAAGGCAAATAAACATAGAAAATTCATTAGAACAGAACTTCCATGCTACAAATGGGGAGGCACGGTGGTTCAGTAGCTTGCAGGTTAGATTTCATCTTTAATCAACTGTCTGTTTCGCGTTTGCATGTTCTCCCATGTCTGCATACATTTTCTCTGGGTGCTCTGGTTTCCTCCCACATTCCAAAGAGGGTACATGGATTCGCCATGCTGAATTGCCCCATAGTGTGCAGACATGTGGAGGTTAGGTAGATTAGCCATGTGAAAGTTGGGAGGAATGGCAGGTCTGGGTGAGATGCTGTTTGGAGGTTAGTGTGGACTCAATGGGCCATATGGCCTGCTACCACATTGCAGAGATTCTACATTTCTATGAAATGCTTGCAGCATTCCTTCTAAGGGCCAATCAGCCCACTATCAGCAGTGATGGGAAAGTGAAAGAGTGGTCAAATAATTGGATGGATAGGTATAAGATAGAGTCTATTCAATGCCTTTTCAAATCTCCCAAACTAATTCAGATAAGACTGAGGATGACATTCCAACCCAGAGGCCAATTGAGGCCCTCAAGCGTTAGTTGTGGGTGGGGTTGTGGTACACACATCACATAGTTATACCCTGGCAACCTTCCTATCCAGAAGACCTGTGCCCCCCGGCCAAAGTCTGCCTGGCCCTTTCATTAGTCAGCTGCTCTTGGGGGATCTTTTCAACTTTGAAGTCCTGATGATAACCATTAATTGACCGATTGACATCTAATCCCAATGGGGATCCTAGAAGTGACTGTCACAAGTATTAGATTCAGCCCACTGAGTCCAACTGCAATTTGAATAGAATTGTTGTTTGGTAGTCCAGAACATCAGTGTTGCTGAAAAAAAAACACATTTTTTCAAAGATTGTTATCTTGGACTCACCAAGACTATTTGTAAGAATTCTAGTTCAAGGGGAACACTGACATTTGTACTATACGAGAGGATTGTGCTGATTGGTTGGCAAATGAATCCTGATTGGTAGAGGCATTGTCATGGAAAATGCACCTATTAATGCTGATTGATAGTTTACTGCTAGGCTTTTTTTTATTTCAAAACTTGAAGATTGATTCTGATTAGTCAGGATATTGTCCTGAGAAATGGACTAGCAAATGGCTGTCACCTATATTTTTGTGTTGAAACAGGTGGGGTAATGTACATGTCCTTTTTATCTGCAAAGAACAGACCCCATGTGTTAACATATGTGGCTTTCAACACATACACATGCACCGCAGTGCTAGTTTGAGAACAAAAACAATGCAAAGTCTGTTATTTTAAAATGGTTTCTTTCATAGCCATAGCTTTCTGAAGCGCTTTACAGGCCGTGACAATATTTTTGTCATGGTGTGGAGATGCTGCTGTTGGACTGGGGTGGACAAAGTTAAGAATCACACACCAGGTCATAGTCCAACAGGTTTATTTGAAAGTACTAGCCTTCAGCGTGCTGCTCCTTCATCAGGTCATTAGTGGAGCAGGATCATAAGACACAGATTTTAAAGCAAACGATCACAGTGTCATGCAAGTAACTAACTAGATTGCTATTATTTTTGTACTGTAGTCACTGTTGTAATGCAGGAAACGTGGCAGTCAGTTTCAGCACAGGAAGGTTGTTCAAATGTGATAAGGACCAGATAATCTGTTTGAAGAATCATAATTGAACACAAGACCAAAAAGATCTTCCCTGGTCTTCTTCACATTTACTACTACGGGATCTTTCTATGTAACCAACCTATACATTTTAAATGGCCAAATTATGATTCTTTAAACTGCAATTTTATTTGTGGATGATCGTAAAACTCGATAAGCTAATTTCCTGAAAATGATGGAGCATTTTGTTCAAAAAAAACAGGAATACTTCCAAAATAAAACATTCCAATTGTGCGATGAAAATGTATCAGAACATAGGATGCCATTTAACCTCTTAAGGCTAATCTACAGTTCAGGAAGGTCCTGGTTGATCTTTGACCCGTATTCCATACACCCAGTTTTGCTTCATATCCCTTAATACCCTTTTTGAATAAAGAATTATCAACCACAGTTTTAAAATTAACAATTAATCTTGCATTGGTTGCTGTTTGAGGAAGAGAGTTCCAAAATTCTGGCATTATCTGCATGAAGAGGTGCCAATAACTGTTGTAATTCCTCTCTAAACTGTGCTTTTTAATTAGCAGCAAAAGTCGGTCCCATTTACGAAGCCGGCCAAGGTGACAGGAAGACATTCCTGCATCTACAGTTCTTGTTCTGGGTCAGAAATTTAAACTGGCATGGTGATGAATTTGGGAGCCAGTACTTTGGAAGCTAGAATTGGGTGTTTCAACACACTTTTACCTCAGGGAGAAAGCTATATTTCGACAGATGGAGAGCAGAAATCTGAAGCTACCCAGACAATATTAAACAACAGTTAGCCCCATTCAAGCAGCACCGACAAATGTCCATGAGATCGGCCCATTTCTTTAAACTAATTATAGAGTATGCAGGTGTAAATCGGTGACAACGTGGACATCATGGAATTGCTCTATAATTATCCTGATGATCTTGTGTAACAAAATCATTTCCAGTATCTTATTTAGACAGCAAACTTCATAACAAGGCCCAGCTGCAGTGATGTAATTCAACTTGTTTGACGGGCAAGGTTTATGCTATACTGTAATTAAAAAAGCACAGTGTAATTATAGATTTACCTTTAGAATGGTTGATGTTAACATGTCTTCACCAAACTTCGGTCCCAATTGCTTCCATTTGAGCAAATTCTTAAAGCAGAACAAAACATTATCGTAAATGTAATGATTTTGAAGCTGAAAATTGACTGTAGATTTTACTTTTCTATTATTTTAAACTGGGAGACTGCCCTATTATGGGGCAATTATTTGCACTTATGAATCGATATAAAAACAATTCTTTGACTATCAGTGTTTTCTGTTATTTTTGTTTAAGAAGATTTACACACTCTCAATTTCTGACTGGGATCTGGATACACTTTTGTAATGTTTCTTACATGATATTCTTTTTTGCATTTATGTAATTGGACAATTAGTTTAACCAAGAGCATTTTTCTCCATAATTGGCAGCCACACAAATTCATTTTCAAAGCAGCATCTGATGAACATTCAGGAGCAGGAATCTGAGATCCTTTCTTCCTGCACTGGCGAGGGATTATGGTTTTTCAAAGATTTAGTGTCTTCGTCAAGTCTTTATTTCATAGTGAAACAAAAAGGGTTGTGTGAATTATTCTGAAGCAGCCTGCCTAACAGCAGGCCAGGGTGACATGGATATTAAACCTTGCTATTTAGCTAGCAATAAGGTGAAAGGGAATCGGGAAAATGACAGCAGAGTCTTTGCTTACATGGTTTGACTATTAGTTCAAAATTTATAAGGTGGAGGAATTGGATAGGCTTTTAGTACTTAGAGTTGACAAGGTGCCAGGACCAGATGTGCTGCATCTAAGGATACTGAAGGAAGTGAGAGTAGAAATTGTGGAGGCATTGGTCAAAGTTCATCTGCCTTCGCTAGGTGTCAGAAGATTGAAGAATTGCAAACATTTTGCTCTTTTTTCACAAATGGGTGTGAGGATACAACTACAGCAACTACAGAATGATCAGTTTAAACTACATAGTGTGGAAATAATAATTTAGAATGGAATGAATATTCACACTGATAAATATGGGTTAATTAAGGAGAATTTTGATGGATTTCTTAAGAAACAATCATCTTTATCTAATCTGCTGGAGTTCTTTGAAAAAGTAGTAGCAAAGGTTGATGAAAGTAATATTATAAATATGACGTGCATGGACCTCCAAAAGGTGCTTAATACAATGTGGCACAAGCTTGTGAGAAAAGTTAGAGCTCATGGAATAAAAGATCAGTAGTAATGTGAATACAAAACTATCTGGCTAATGGGAACCAGGGCGTAATGGTTAATGGATTTTTTTTTGGTCTGGAGGAAAAGTTGTGTGGAGATCCCTAGTGGGTATTTTTGGGATTGTTGCTTTTCCTGATATACATTAATGATCTAAACCTTAGTGCACAGGGGGCAAATACAAACTTTGCGGATATTAAAAAAACATGGAAGCATTGTAAACCAGAGGACAGTGTAATACTTCAAAGGAACTTTGACAAATTGGTGAAATGAGCAGATAGGTGGCAGATGAAGTTCAGTGTGGAGTAGTGTGAGGTGACACACTTTAATAGGAAGAACATGGACAGACAATAAAAACCAAGGGGTATAAATATAAAAGGGTTGCAGCAGAAAAGGGACATGCATGTACAGGTACACAGATCCTTGAAGGTGGCAGAATATGTGTAGATAATAGTTAATAAACATTGCAGTATCCTCAGCTTTATTCATAGGATTATAGAATGCAAGAGTAAAGAGGTTATGCAGAACTCATGAAAGACATTAGTTAGACCTCACCTGGAGTATTGTACTCAGTTCTGAGCACCATACTTAAGGAAGGTTAGAAAGGTTGCAGAAGAGGTTGATGAGATTGGTTCCAGAAATTAGAAACTTCAGTTGAAGTAGATTGAAGAAGTTGGGACGGTTTGCTTCAGAATGGAGAAAGTTCAGGGGAAATTTCAAAGAATTCTGAACAGAATAGATAGGGAGAATCTGCTCCCACTCATCATTTTAGCTGTTAACTAGAAGTTTGAATTTCATTTTTAAAAATTAGTTATTATTCTATAAGCAGTTTATAACACAGGCCAGGGTGATGAATACAGGATTACAAAATCACAGAACTGTCATGGTGCAAAAGAAAGCCACTTATCCAACTATGCCTGTACCTGCTTTTCAACTGAGTTCCACTGTCCTGCCTTTTCCCCATAATCTTGCATATTGTTTCATTGTGACATTGTATTGAACACCTTCTGGAAGCTCACGTACACCACAAGAACCTCATCAACCCCTACTGTGACCTCTCTAAAAACACTGCAGCAGGCTAGTTAAATCAAATCTGGTGCTTTCTAAGCAAGCCACCTTTATGCACGTGGTGCCACCCTATCACTGAAGTTGAACAGACTGCTCTGTAATAGCTTTCTGTGAAACCTTTTTGAACAAGGCTGTCATTCTCCAGTTTTTTTTGGCATCTCTTTGAGGTCAAGGGAAGACTGAAATACTATGACTAGTGCCTTTTGAATTTCATTAGATAGAAATTCACAGCATGGAAATTGGCCGTTTGGCCCACTGCTGAAAATGTGTTGCTGGAAAAGCGCAGCAGGTCAGGCAGCATCCAAGGAACAGGAAATTAAATGTTTCGTGCATAAGCCCTTCATCAGGAATTTCTGATGAAGGGCTTATGCCCAAAACGTCGAATTTCCTGTTCCTTGGATGCTGCCTGACCTGCTGCGCTTTTCCACCAACACATTTTCAGCTCTGATCTCCAGCATCTGCAGACCTCACTTTCTCCATTTGGCCCACTGGTCTATGATACTGACAACGCTCCAGACAAGACTCCTCCAACCCTACTTCAACTAACCCCATCATTTATTTATTTCATTCCTTTTTGCTAATGTGTTGTCAAACTTCTCATTAAAAGCATCTCTGCAATTCTCCTGAAGTGCTCCCTATGGGAGCCAAATGGGACTTTGGTAGCAAAGAGCCAAAATATTAAGCTGCTCCATTTTAACTGTTTCCCTGCTCCGTCCCAACCAATCTTGTTTTCATTATCTCTACATCCAACACAAACTCTTTTGAAACAGAAACTAGAAATAATTGTCCCAACACCATTCACAACCTCAGCACTAAAGCATCTTTACAATCAATGAAGTGGCATAATTGTAACATGGGGAATGTGGTCATAAATGCACACTTAAAAAACTCTAATAAGTCATACTATGACAATAGCTAGACAATCTATGGTAGGTCATGGTTGATGGATAAATTTTGGTCAGAATCATGATGATAGTTCCCTTGTTCTTTGAAGTAGCACCCAGGGATTTCTCATGCCAACTTCAAAGAACTCTTAGGGCCTCCTGTTTTAATACGTTTCGGGCATAAGCCCTTCTTCAGGAAATCAGGATTTCCTGGAGAAGGATTTATGCCCGAAACGTTGATTCTCCTGCTCCTTGGATGCTGCCTGATCTGCTGTGCTTTTCCAGCAACACATTTTTCAGCTCTGATCTCCAGCATCTGCAGTCCTTACTTTCTCCTCCTGTTTTAATAGTTCATCCAAAAGGCAGCATTCCCTCACTATTCTGTTCAAGTGCCAAATCAAATTTATGTACTCAAATTCCTGGAATAGGATTGGAAACAACTAATCAGCTGATCCTTAAAAGCCTCCCACATATCAGATGTGGATTTACCTTCAAACAGTCGCTCCCAATCCACATTATCGAATTCTTGCCTAATTTGGTTATAATCGGCCTTCCCCGATTTAATACCTTCATCTGAGATCCAATCTTGACTTATCCATAAGTATTGTACAGAAATGTATGGAATTATGGTCACTTTATACAATCTTACCTTTTGAGTCATGGACTCAGAGACATATACAGCACGGAAACAAACCCTTTGGTCTAACTCATCCAAGCCGACCAGATGTCCTAAACTAATCTAATCCCATTTAATCTTCCTATTCATAAACCCATCCAATACCTTTTAAATGTTGCAATTGTACCAGCCTCCACCACTCCTCTGGCAGCTCATTCCATTTACTCGCCACCCTCTGCGTGAAAATGTTGCCCCTTAGGTTGCTTTTATATCTTTCCCCTCTCACCCTAAATAAAGGTCTGGACTCCCCCACTCCAGGGAAAAGACTTTGTCTATTTATCCTATCCATTCCCCTCATGATTTTATGAACCTCTATAAGGTCACCCCTCAGCCTCTGACACTCCAGTGAAAACAGCTCCAACCTCTTCAGCCTCTCCCTATAGCTCAGATCCTCCAACCCTGGCAACATCTTTGTAAATCTTTTCTGAACCCTTTCACGTTTCACAACATCCTTCCAATAGTAAGGAGACCAAAATTGCACACAAAATTCCTATGTTCATATTCATATCATTTGTGTAAATGACAAAAAGTAGTGGACCCAGCACCATCCTTGTGCCACTCCACTGGTCACAGGCTTCCAGTCTGAAAAACAACCCTCTACCATCACCCTCTGTCTTCTACCATTGAGCCAGATCTGCATCTGAATGGCTAGTTCTCCCTGTATTCCATGAGATCTAACCTTGCTAACCAGTCTCCCATGGGGAAGCTTGTCAAATGCCTTACTGAAGTCCATATAGATCACATCTACCATGCTGCCCTCATAAATCCTCTTTGTTACTTTTTCAAGTCTTTTGCTTTATTCAATTGGCTCTTTCAATGGGCGGCACGGTGGCACAGTGGTTAGCACTGCTGCTTCACAGCGCCAGGGACCTGGGTTCAATTCCCACCTCAGGCGACTGACTGTGTGGAGTTTGCACATTCTCCCCGTGTCTGCGTGGGTTTCCTCCGGGTGCTCCGGTTTCCTCCCACCGTCATAAAGATGTGCGGGTCAGGTGAATTGGCCATGCTAAATAGCCCGTAGTGTTAGGTAAGGGGTATGGGTGGGTTGCGCTTCGGCGGGTCGGTGTGGACTTGTTGGGCCGAAGGGCCTGTTTCCACACTGTAAATCTAATCTAACTTATTCTTACATTTTACACACAGGACAATTCATTGGCTGCTATGTTAAGTTTCCAGCACTGTGAAAAATCTTTACATTAATAATTGAAACAAAAAACTCTGTATGAACAGTCTCACATTCTGAGTTTTAAACAATTCAATGAATGCCAGTAATTTATTATCAATCTAAACTCTGTTCCTGTTGTCACCATTGGCCACAATATCATCAAAATAAACTGCACAGTTATAAGCTTCTGTGACAATTGGTCACCACTCCACAGACCACCTCACTACTTTGTACACACTCCCTGGCTGCAGTTCATCTGCAACTGAACATCCCCTACTGCTTGAACAAACAGTCGTGTATATAGTACCTATTATGCCAGCAACCTGACTTTACAAAGTGTAGTCATCTCTTCCACAGTCTTGAGTATTTAAATCAGTTCATTTCCCACATCAGCCCACATAAAAATACAGAAAAACACAGATTTTTTTTACAGTACACCACCTTACAAAAGTCATTACCCAAGTCATTTGCAGCAGAATTGTGTGCAACACCGTCCTCAAGCAAGCTGCTACCTGAGTGACACTTCCCTCTGCTTTGTCTCTAGGACCCTCATGCCCAGTGATTCGGCACTTATAGCTCCTGCCTCAATGCTTACCTCTGAAGTGCCAGTATCTGTGTTGATTGCTTTGCTCTTCATCACTGTCTTCTATCTCTTGCTCCTCCACCTCTGCCTTGCCAAGTTGCAGTTTTTAGGTATTTGAAAAGAGAAAGGCAGACTGGTAGGGTTGTGGCTAGCAAAGTTGAAAGAAAGATACAGCTTTACACCATTTGCATTTTCTAAATCAGAAAATATCGTGGGATGAGAGAGAACTGACGCACAGGAAGCAGGTTTGGATTTGACAGCACCATCACCTTTCAATTATTTCAGTCCCACCACTGGCCATTCTATCAGCTGTGGCCTGTCCAGTGATGGTGAGAATCATCTTCTGCATGGGGCTGAGGACATGCAGCCACACCTATCTCCTGTGGTTGTAAACCATTTCATCCTACAGAACTTAGGGTGGTATAATGGCTCAGTGGTTAGCACTGTTGACTCACAGTGTAGGGACCGGGGTTCGATTCCAGCCTCGGGCAACTGTCTGTGTGGAGTTTGCACATTCTACCCGTGTCTGCATGGGTTTGCTCCGATTTCCTCCCAGAATCCAAAGATGTACAGGACAGGTGGATTGACCATGCTAAATTGCCCAGAGTTTTCAGGGATATATAGGCTAGGTGCATTAGTCAGGGATAAATGCAGATTAATAGAGTAGGGGAATGGGTCTGGGTGGGTTACTCTTCGGTGGGTCGGTGTGGACTTGTTGGGCCAAATGGCCAGTTTCCACAAAGTAGGGATTCTATGAAAAAAAAGAGAAACGTTTCACTGAGTGTGGTACAACGTATTTGGGTGCTGTGGCTGCCATGTTGGCAGTGAATTAGAATTGGGAGATGTGGGATGAGGTTTGCAGCAGTACGCAGTGTGTGACAATAAGGAGAAACTTTGAATGTGATGTGTCAGTTCCAATTGATAAAGGTTGGGTGTTATGTATTAAACTGTGCAAAGCTGTTTGGGCAATTGGTGGTATAAGGAATTTAGGTGAAAACAATGACTGCAGATGCTGGAAACCAGATTCTGGATTAGTGGTGCTGGAAGAGCACAGCAGTTCAGGAAGCATCCAAAGTGCAGTGAAATCGACATTTCGGGCAAAAGCCCTTCATCAGGAATAAAGGCAGTGAGTCTGAAGTGTGGAGAGATAAGCTAAAGGAGGGTGGGGGTGGGGAGAAAGTAGCATAGAGTACAATGGGTGAGTGGGGGAGGAGATGAAGGTGATAGGTCAGGGAGGAGAGGGTGGAGTGGATAGGTGGAAAAGAAGATAGGCAGGTAGGACAAATCCAGACAAGTCATGGGGACAGCGCTGAACTGAAAGGTTGGAATTGGGGTGAGGTGGGGGAAGGGGAAGTGAGGAAACTGTTGAAGTCCACATTGATACCCTGGGGTTGAAGTGTTCCGAGGTGGAAGATGAGGTGTTTTTCCTCCAGGTGTCTGGTGGTTAGGGAGCAGCGGTGAAGGAGGCCCAGGGCCTCCATGTCCTCGGCAGAGTGGGAGGGGGAGGTGAAATATTGGGCCACGGGGCGGTGGGGTTGATTGGTGCGGGTGTCCCGGAGATGTTCCCTAAAGCGCTCTGCTAGGAGGTGCCCAGTCTCCCCAATGTAGAGGAGACCGCATTGGGAGCAACGGGTACAATAAATGATATTAGTGGATGTGCAGGTAAAACTTTGATGGATGTGGAAGGCTCCTTTAGGGCCTTGGATAGAGGTGAGGGAGGAGGTGTAGGCACAGGTTTTACAGTTCCTGCGGTGGCAGGGGAAAGTGCCAGGATGGGAGGGAGGGTTGTAGGGGGGCGTGGACCTGACTAGGTAGTCACGGAGGGAACGGTCTTTGTGGAAGGCGGAAAGAGGTGGGGAGGGAAATATATCCCTGGTGATGGGATCTTTTTGGAGGTGGCGGAAATGTCGGTGGATGATTTGGTTTATGCGAAGGTTTGTAGGGTGGAAGGTGAGCACCAGGGCGTTCTGTCCTTTTTACGGTTGGAGGGGTGGGGTCTGAGGGCGGAGGTGCGGGATGTGGACAAGATGCGTTGGAGGGCATCTTTAACCACGTGGGAAGGGAAATTGAGAAATTGCTGTCTCTGAAAAAGGAGGCCATCTGGTGTGTTCTATGGTGGAACAGTTCCTCCTGGGAGCAGATATGGCAGAGGTGGAGGAATTGGGAATACGGAATGGCATTTTTGCAAGAGGTAGGGTGGGAAGAGGTGTAATCCAGGTAGCTGTGGGAGTCAGTGGGTTTGTAAAAAATGTCAGTATCAAGTCGGTCGTCATTAATGGAGATGGAGAGGTCCAGGAAGGGGAGGGAGGTGTCAGAGATGGTCCAGGTAAATTTAAGGTCAGGGTGGAATGTGTTGGTGAAGTTGATGAATTGTTCAACCTCCTCGCGGGAGCACGGGGTGGCGCCAATGCAGTCATCAATGTAGCGGAGGAAGAGGTGGGGAGTGGTGCCGGTGTAATTACGGAAGATCAACTGTTCTACGTAGCCAACGAAGAGACAGGCATAGCTGGGGCCCATACGTGTGCCCATGGCTACCTCTTTGGTCTGGAGGAAGTGGGAGGATTCAAAGGAGAAATGGTTTAGAGTGAGGACCAGTGCGGCCAGACGAATGAGAGTGTCGGTGGAAGGGTACTGTTAGGGATGTCTGGAGAGGAAAAAACTGAGGGCTTGGAGGCTCTGGTCATGGCGGATGGAGGTGTAGAGGGATTGGATATCCATGGTGAAGATGAGGCGTTGGGGGCCGGAGAAACGGGAGTCTTGGAGGAGGTGGAGGGCGTGGGTGTTGTCTCGAACATATGTGGGGAGTTCCTGGACTAGGGGGGAATAGGACAGTGTCGAGGTAGGTAGAGATGAGTTCAGTGGGCAGGAGCATGCTGAGACAATGGGTCGGCCAGAGTGGTTAGGCTTGTGGATCTTGGGAAGGAGGTAGAACCAGGCAATGCGGGGTTCCCGGACTATGAGGTTGGAAGCTGTGGGTGGGAGATCTCCTGAGGTGATGAGGTTCTGTGTGGTCTGGGAGATGATGGTTTGGTGATGGGGGGTGGGGTCATAGTCGAGGGGGCAGTAGGAAGAGGTGTCCTCAAGTTGGCGTCTGGCTTCAGCGGTGTAGAGGTCAGTGCGCCAGACTACCACTGCGCCCCCTTTATCTGCTGGCTTGATGGTGAGGTTGGGATTGGAGCAGAGGGATTGGAGGGCTGCACATTGTGAGGGTGAGAGGATGGAGTGGGGGATGAGGGTAGACAGGTTGAGGCAGTTAATGTCCCGGCAGCAGTTGGAAATGAAGAGGTCAAGGGCAGGTAATAGGCCAGCGCGGGGTGTCCTGGTGGATGCAGTGTGTTGGAGATGGGCGAAGGGGTCCTCGGAAGGTGAGCAGGAATCCTGATTGAGAAAGTAAGCTCGGAGGCGGAGGCGATGGAAGAATTGTTCGACGTCACGGCATGTATTAAATTCATTGATGCGTGGACGGAGGGGAATGAAGGTGAGTCCTTTGCTGAGGACTGATCGTTCGTCCTCAGTGAGGGGGAGGTCTGGAGGGATGGTGAAGACTCAGCAGGGCTAGGAGCTGGGATCTGGTGTGGGTGTGGAGCTGGGAGTGGGGCCGGAGCCAGTAACTGGAGCGGGTGTGATGGTAGGGGGAATGGGGGTGGAGTCATGAGCAGGAGTAATGTTCCCCTCAGGGTTCTGGGGAGTGGGGATAGTGACAATGGGGCCTGTGGGGGACGTGTCAGCAGAATCCAGGTGAGTGGCACTGGTGGGGGCGGAAGTGGTGGTGACCACGGCAGTAGGGGTGGCGGAAGTCATTGAACGTGTGGCATCAGCGATGATGTGAGGGGCGGATGTGATGTCACGTGTGATGCATGAGGAATTGTGAGGAGTGGAAGTGGTTACGGGAGTGGCCATGATGAGGGCGGAAATGACATCATCAATCAGCGCGGGGGTGGTAGCTGCATCAGCCGCATGGCTAATGGTGTCTGAGTCGTTTCCGAGGCCAGGGGAATATTCTGGAATGTTTGAGGTGCGCTGGTTATGGAGGTGGGTAGATAAAAGTTTGTTGTGCTTACAGTTTTTGATGTTTGAGATGGAATTGAAATACTGTTTGTTGAGAGTATGAATTCTCCTGAAGATGTAGTACAGAGTGGGTCCTTTGCAATCCTGAGAGCGCGTGGCCCTCAGCTGAGGCAGGGCTGACTGTAGAGAGGTTAGGTGCCGGCGCATTGCTGTGAGCGTGGAGCGGAGGATCTTGAAGGTGAACCATTGCTGGTGTTTTTGAATCTGTAGTCTGTACTGTTTGTCCTGTTCGGGTCCGAACTCGGCTAGTTTAAAGGTGGTCCGGAGTCCATGTTGGTTGAGTTGGTTACGGAGGCAGGCACGGAGGAAGCAAATGTGGCTGTGGTACCGAGTTTGTTTCACGACATGGTTGAAGAGCTTCAGGGCAGAGGTCCTGAGGATGTAGTACAGAGTGGGTCCTTTGCAATTCTGAGAGATTGTGGCCCTCAGCTGAGGCAGGGCTGACTGTAGAGAGGTTAGGTGCTGGTGCATTGCTGCGAGCGTGGTCCTGAGGATGTGGTACAGAGTGGGTCCATTGCAATTCTGAGTGAGTGTGGCCCTCAGCTAAGGTTCCTGAGGATGTAGTACAGAGTGGGTCCTTTTTCCTGAGGATGTAGTACATACAGAATATAAGGAATTTGAAGATTCATTCATTGAGCTTGTCCAACCACGTGCGGTCATTCAACTTAGTGCAGCATTGCATCCAGGTTGGAGACAGTCTCTTGGCATTTAACTATTTAGTACCAATGCTTTGTGAGTGATTGGCTGCAGGACATCCTGCTGAAATTCTGCAGATCCTAATTGACCAAGCTTTCGTGTCATATTATATTGTTATTCAGCATTCTGTTTAGATGGGATGTAACACACAACATGTCAAATAAACTTGTGACCTTAAAGATAATGAAGGGCTAACAATGCCTTCCTTAACAGCAAACCATTCCCCTGTAGTTTATGTTCCAAACTGTAGATACATTTTGAGTATTCTTCAAATGGTACAACACTAGTATAGAGGTTGCAAAGCCAGGTTTGACTCTACTGGAGTGGGTAATGGACTGAATTCTCTCATGTGTACCAACCTGCATTTGAGCATTAACGAGCTATAAAGGTCATAGTTGAAGAACTTTCCCCTAGTTATCCCATGTTTCAGGTTAATAAATCTCCCATTCTGAATGTGAGGAGTCAGATATCTAGCAGCAAGATAAGAGAGAAGGCCCTCTTCCATTCTAAGTGCTGTGAAGCAATTAAAAAGAGGACTAGGGACAGAGGAGCGTCAATCAGTCTACAAAACCAAGAACCTCAATGTCAACACTATCTGTAACTTCCATTGCAATGGCAACACGTTCAAATGTCCACCCTTTGTGAGCAATTTAGAGATGGATGCAAATAGCTGTTTTTTGTTGCTGTTTATAATTTTGGATTTACCTCTTACATCTAATCTATGTGCATGCATATTGTGTTGCTATTCTTTTCTTGTTTAGTTATTAATAAACTAATTACTTTTGTTAATTCAAGAAAACCTGGTGAAATTGGTTCATCTTAATACATAAGTTATAGAGTCACACAGCATGGAAGGAGAACCTTCTGTCCAGCTTGTCCATGCCAACCAGATATCTTAAATTATTCTAGTCCTATTTGCCAGCATTTGGCTCATATTCCTCTACCCTTCCTTTTTATGTGCCTATCAGATGCCTTTTAATGTTGTAAGTGTACCTGCATTCAGCACCTCCCCTGGCAGCTAGTTAGAGTCATAGAGTCATAGCGATGTACAGCATGGAATCAGACCTTTTGGTCCAACCCATCCATGCCGACCAGATATCCCAACCTAATCTAGTCCCACATGCCACCACCCGGCCCATATCCATCCAAACCCTTCCTATTCATATACCCATCCAAATGCCTTTTAAATGTTGCAATTGTACCAGCCTCCACCACTTCCTCTGGCAGCTCATTCCATACAGTTCCATACACGCACCACCATCTGTGTGAAAAAGATGCCCCTCAGATTGTTTGGGCCTGAGAGAATGGTATCCACCAGGGAAGGGATCTTTTTTAAATCACCAAGTGAGGGGGTGGGTAAACAAAGAAGGGGAGCCAGACAATCTCCTTCCCATTCAGTAGCCATTTGTCGCATGATATCTGGAATTGACATGAATCGAGGAACTTCAACCATGATCTGATTGTAAAATGATGGGGACCATGGCCCCAGTATGAGCAAACAAAACAAAAGGAATTAGTGTAGGCAAATTATCACCTTGAAAATAAATTTAATGAAGAAAACCTGCAAAGTCTTTGTTGAGTTTGCATTGCTAGTGTAGGAAAATGTCTGCCTTCAATGCTAATGTGTTCTTAACAGAATAAGGAAAATTTGATGATTAAAATGTTCTGTCCTTCAAACAATTTAAAGATTTAGTGAGACTCCTGCGATTAGAATTTTGCCCAAAAGTAAAAACCCATAAACTCAGAAAACCCAAATTTTTTAAAGGAGTGTCAATGGTTTACAAGTAGAAACTGAAAATAATGAAATAAATAAGGTGCATGCCGAGAGATTAAAACTGAAGCAGCAAAAATTAGAACTTAAAGAAAGAGAAAAGCAACTAGAAAGAAAGAAAAGAGATGGGAAAGTTTTTTTTTAAAAAGCAAGAAAAGAGAATTACAGGAAAAAGACTTTGGGTAAAGGAGTTTGAACCAAGAAAGCTTGAACCGAGCAACAGTAACTGTATTGCCCTGCTGTATCCTGTGAAGACAAAACCAGATCAGAGTTAAAGATGAAGGAATTAATTGGCTTGTTAATTTAATTCCTAAGTTTCAGAAAGCAGAAACCAGACCTTTCTTTATCCTTTGTCAGAGGATTGATGAGGGCAGAGCGGTGGGCATGATCTATATGACTTCAGTAAGGCATTCTACAAGGTTCCTCTGGTCGCAAAGTTAGATCACGTGGAAGACAAGGAAAACCAGCCACTCAGATAAGGAACTGGCATGAAGGTAGAAGACCCTGTTTTTCCTGGAGTGTCAGGGGCTGAGGGTGGCCTTATAGAGGTTTATAAAATCCTGAGGGGCATGGATAGTGGGCGAGTCCAGAACAAGAGGGCATAGGTTTAGGGTGAGAGGGCAAAGATTTAAAAGGGACCTAAGGGGCAACTTTTTTCACGCAGCGGATGGTGCGTGTAATAAATGAGCTGCCAGAGGAAGTGGTGGAGGCTGGTACAATTATAACAATTAAATTGCATGTGAATGGGTATATGAATAGGAAGGGTTTGGAGGGATATGGGCCAAATTATGGCAAATGGGGCTAGATCAGTTTCGGATATCTGGTCACCATTGAACAAAATGTCTGTTTCCTCGCTGTGCATCTCAATCACTGTATGACTCTAAGTGAGTAACATGGAAGTTAAAGTGGCCAGTCCAACGTTGGTCATTATTAATGCAAAGGAAGCTTTCAGGGAAAGCTCACAAGACTGTACTACTCTTTATCTGAGGAATGTGCCACTGATTATGAGGCAGTAAAAGACACTAACTTGGTGCATTGCAGATAGAGCAGGACTTACAGCAAAAATTCTATTCCCTCCAGAAACAGCCTGCCAGCACGTATTTAGAATTTGAAAGGCTTAAGCAGCTTGCTTTCGACCAGGAGATACCTGCACTTAAGATGGAAGCCCCAACAGAAATTCTGTGCAATCATTCTTCTTGGGGAGTTTATAAACTCCATTAATCCACCTCTAGGAACAGAGTGTGACTGGGTCGAAACAGGTTTCCACACTGGCTGATGATTATGAGCTGATCCACAAGCCACTGCTTGAGACTTTCCCCTGGACATCCCCTACCAACTAGAAAGGACAGAAGCATGGAGAGTGCTGGCATCTAAACACCCAGGAAAAAGAGGGAAATGCTGGGAGCTCTCCTCAAGACAGAACGGGTGCCGTTGAGATGAAGGGTGAGGCCAAGAAGCCTAATTCTGTGGAAAGGTCACTCGAGCCGAAACATTAACTCTGATTTCTCTCCATGCGTGCTGAGCTTTTCCAGTGATCTCTGTTTTCGTTTGAGGCAATGAAGCCTGTCTGTTTCAACTAGTGGGAGTTAGGACATGCCCAGGCCAACTGCCAGTGGGAAAAGCCAGTGGGATTTATCGGAACACGTACACCCAGTGCAGAGAATGGGAGTCAGTCAAAGAGCAGAGCACTGCAGGCTATATCTCTGACAGTACCAGTAAAGATAGTCCTGAGATTGCAGCTGAGGTTAAACAAATCCCTCTGAGTTACTGGGAATTTCTATTTCAAGGAACAGTGGCCCAGGGTTAGTAAGTAAGTGCGCGGTGATACTAAGGAATACCGGGACCAGCCAAGCTGTATATTTGGGAAACAGTATGACTTTCCCATTAGAGACTGGGGGAAGTGTCAAGGTGCTGGCAAAAGTGATTGAAGGTGGGTACTTGTTCATCTCCCTTTATTGGGTAAATCTAGAGTGCAACTTGCTGTCAGGACCAGTGGCTGTGAGAATCGTACTTAGTTTGCTGGTGGTCAGGGCCAGCCTATTCTATAGTAGCGACCTGGAGGATCAAAGGCCATATTATCCCCTGTTGTCTCCAGGAAGCTCATTGAAGTCAGGGAGACTGAACAGCTACAGGGGAAAGTACCGGAGCTGACCATGTTGTCATGCTGTCCATGGGCAGGCAAACTCAGCTAGTGGGACTGAGCTCGCACTGTGAGCAGAAGACCCTCAAGTCTGCTTCTCTGAAACCTTTTCCTGGAGTCTAGAAATCCCCAAGGAGGTAAGCAACCCAGCAAGCTGACCCACTGCTGCAAAGCCCAGTTCAGAGTGCTCCCACTAAAGCTGGGGCAGAAGCTGCTCCTGAATGTTACTACATTAAAATAAGGTGGTGATGCGGAAATAGAGACCCTCTCATAGACCTGCTAACAAGGTGGGGACAGTGATCAGCCTGGTACTGGTGCTGCTAAGATATCATGGGGAAATATTGTGAGTAAAGCACAAACCTCCAGTGCCTGAGCACAAAAGCCACACCTGCACTGCCTGATACTTTTACTGGTCCCAGCTCCATAAGAATGTACTGCCAGCTGTATGCAGGGTCATAAGAGATCCCCGGCTCCATGAATGTAAACTTTAAAAATGGTCACCCATACTTTTCATCTTCAATCCAAGGGATTAGGTTGAACTGGGAATCAGACCAACCAGCCTGCGAATAAATAGGGAGGCTGCCAGCTCCTGAGGTGTGTCCCAAGGGATTTCCCTACATCACCCTATGCCCTCTGCCTAACTCCATAACCCATCATACCACTCAGCCACTTCCACCTATACCCTTTCCCTCCATTATCTACCATGCTACCCAATCAAGTGTCCACATGTGCCCAAATATGCAGGGGATAACATATTGGGCTGAATCTTACAATATTTTGGCAATGTGATTTTCGTCAAGTTTCAGGGAGTGTTTCACTCTGCAAAGCCTAGCGAGTTCTTTAACACTATCATGCCAAAATTCTTAATTACCTCATTAATAACCAACTAAACTGTTACCTCCACCCTTTTGTCCATTACTAAACCAATTCTCGCACTTGGCACAGCTGGCAGGTACCACAGGAACTATCACCATCTTTAAATGGCTGTAATGTATCCCGACAAACAGTGCCAGTCTACAGATGCTTTGCAGGTTATGACAATTGCCCTAGACATGATAGAGAAAGATAAATTTGGGCTCTGTTTTACAGGAACAGGACAAGACCTGGAGCTCTTGGTGGATGGGGCAATATGTAGGAGGAGTGTCCTCTTTCCACAGGACCATTTGATGAGGTCATGGCAGCAGACACTGCCAGCCTGCGTCTGACATTGTCATTCAAGCCAGTGAGCTCACAACTATCTGGGTGACACAGTGGCTAACACTGCTGCCTCACAGCGCCAGGGACCAAGCTTCAATTCCAACCTTGGGTGATTGTGTGGAGTTTGCACATTTTCCCCACATCTGTGTGGTTTACCATCGGGTGCTCCCATAGTCCAAAGCTGTGCAGCTTAGGTGGATTAGCCATGGTAAGTTATCCTGTGTGTTCAAGGATGTGCAGCTTAGGTGGATTGGCTATAGTAAATGCAGGGCTATGGGAATAGAATGGGGGTTGGTCGTGGTGGGATGCTCATCAAGGGGTCAGTGCAGACTTAATGGTCTGAAAGGCCTCTGTCTGCTATCGAGGGATTCTATGATTTTATCATTCTATGATTACCCAGCATTGTAGGGAAAAGGACAATGACTTCTAAGGTAAGTGCTATCAATGCTCCCTCTGATACTTCACACTCTATCTCTGCTATACCACCTTCCAACAATGTCCACACTGTACCATTGTCACAATCGCATGCAACACTTTCCCTCACTTGCTGTCCATGATCCAATTCCTGGGACTATGAACCCTACCTGACATTCCTCATCCTCTAAGAGAAGAGCATCCCTGACTTTAATACAACACGGAGTGGCCAAACAATTATGTCCAAGCCCCGAACTGATACCATTAATATTATTAACTTACTCAAACTGAATGTCGTTTCCCTGTCCTTCACTGCGGACCACTTCCCTTTGATTTTGAGACATGGCTGTTTGCTTGCAACACATACAGTTTGTTTGCCACATAAATTGCTGGTACATGGTGCAGCTGTAAGACTGAGGTAGTAATGTGCCACACAGCAAGATGTCCACACCCACTGATTGATGACCATGACAATTGTCAATGGATTTATAGTAGTCATTAGATTAGTAATTCTAGATATTTATTGAATTCAAATTCCACCATCTACGATGATGAGATTGGAACATGGGTCCCTAGAACGTTGCCTGGGTCTCTAGATTGACAGTTCAGCAATTATACCACTGGGTCATTGACCTCCCTTATAGATGATAGAGGGTAGATGTGACATTTTGATGTGGAGCAGTTGACAGGTTCAGATGCCAGCATCTGTGTAAAATGTGGTGTGTGTGGCCAATGCCTGGAGTATGCCTTGAAACGTTAGTCATAGATAGCAATGAGGAGGAGCACACAGTCACTGGGTACCTGTTCTGACTTTATCACAAATTCACGGCATCTTTTTTGTTGGTCCCGTGGTATGATAGGAGGTTGCATAGAGATGGATGTTACAGTTAGTAAGGACAAAGACAAGCAATATTCCCATTGTTAGATCTCTTACCACTACCTGGTGAAAATCTTTTTCTAAATGTCTGGAGCTCTGTTGGAAAACGTAACTTGCTGCTTCTGACAGTAGAATAGGCTTTGTCCACTTCTCATGTGATTCCTGCTGATTTCTCACCATGGACAACATCAGTCAGGCCCCAAGATTTTGCCCATCATTCTATAAAGCAGCATTCTATATTACAGACTACATTCCTTTAGGAAAAGCATTCTCATTCTTTAAAAACAATTACATGGAGGTGACAGTATTGGGCTGGGGTGGATGAAGTCAAAAATCACACAACACCAGGTTATATTGGACATAACCTAGTGTTGTGTGATTTTTTTGTTTAAATACACACATTCCAACACTTCTTAAAGAGTGTGACAATTAAACTGTTTCATGGGGTTTATCCATCTCCTCGCCCACTGGTGACGGCCACAAAGTACATCTGACATCCCACCCTCAAAGAATTTCTATCCTCCAACACCAAGTATCTTGGGACCATAGTTCCAGGGGTGCCTCAGCTCTTCCTCAGGGTACCTTGGTTAGTTAAAGAAATGTACAGATAACAGAGCTGCACTTATATCGTCTAATCTCCAGGTTCTATACACCAGGGCTCCAACATGCAATCTCTAAGGAGGCAGCAGCTCACTTTAATGGCAGACATTAACCACAGGCATCCCCCAATCCTGTCCCCGTGAAAAGTAAAAGAATTCAGGCTTGGGGGTAGGACTTAAAATCTGTTCTGATATAATGCGAGAGCACTGTTCCATGCAATCCTGCGTTATACAAAATTGCGTAATAACACCATCATTTAAACCAGTAGGACTGGAATCATGTTGGAACCAATACAGGTAAAGAAGGTTTGCATTATACAAATTGCATAAAAAGTGAAGTGATTGCTGGCCTCTTGCTGAGATATATGTATCATTGATAGTCACAGGTGAGGTGTGGGATGATTGGAGGTTGGCTAACGTGGTGCCACTGTTTAAGAAAGGTGGCAAAGACAAGACAGGGAATTATAGATCGGTGAGCCTGACCTTGGTGGTGGGCAAGTTGTTGGAGGGAATCCTGAGGGACTGGATGTACATATATTTGGAAAGGCAAGGACTGACTAGGGATAGTCAACATGGCTTTGTGCATGGGAAATCATGTCTCACAAACTTGATTGAGTTTTTCAAAGAAGTAACAAGAGGATGGATGAGGGCACAGCGATAAACATGATCTGTATGGACTTCAGTAAGGCATTTGACAAGGTTCCCCATGGGAGACTGGTTAGCAAGGTTAGATCTCATGGAATATAAGGACAACTAGCCATTTGGATGCAGAACTGGCTCAAAGGTAGAAGACAGAGGGTGGTGGTGGAGGGTTGTTTTTCAGATTGCAAGCGTGTGACCAGTGGAGTGCCAAAAAGATCGGTGCTGGATCCTCTCTTTTCATCATTTATAGAAATGATTTGGATTTGAGCATAAGAGGTAGAGTTAGTAACTTTGCAGATGACACTAAAAGTGGACGCGTAGTGGACAGCGAAGAAGGTTACCTCAGATTACAACGGGATCTTGATTGGATGAAGTAATTGGCTAAGGAGTGGCAGATGGAGGTTAATTTAGATAAATGCAAGGTGCTGCATTTTGAGAAAGCAAATCTTAGCAAGACTTATACACATAGTGGTTGGGAGTGTTGCTGAACAAAGAGACCTTGGAGTGCAGGTTCGTAGTTCCTTGAAAGTAGAGTCACAGGTAGATAGGATATTGAAGAAGGCATTTCTTCACTATTGGTCAGAGTATTGAATACAGGAGTTAGGAGGTCATGTTGCAGCTGTACAGACATCAGTTAGGCTACTGTTGGAATAATGTGTGCAATTCTGGTCTCCTTCCTATCAGAAAGATGTTGTGAAACTTGGAAGGGTTCAGAAAATATTTACAAGGACGATTCCAGGGTTGGAAAATTAAGCTATAGGGAGAGGTTGAATAGGCGAGGGCTGTTTTCCCTGGTATGTCGGAGGCTGAGGGATGACCTTATAGAGGTTTACAAAATTATGAGGGGCAAGGATAGGATAAATTGACAAGGTCTTTTCCCTGAGGTTAGGGAGTCCAGAACTAGAGGGGATAGGTTTAGGGTGAGAGGGGAAAGATGTAAAAGAGACCTAACGGGCAACTTTTTCATGCAGAGGGTGGTATATGTATGGAATGAGCTGCCAGAGGAAGTGGTGGAGGCTGGTACAATTGCAACATTTAAAAGGCATCTGGATGGGTATATGAATGGGAAGGGTTTGGAGGATATGGGTCAGGTGCTGGCAGGTGGGACTAGATTGAGTTGGGATATCTGTCGGCATGGACAGGTTGGACCGAAGGGTCTGTTTCAGTGCTGTGCATCTCTGTGACTCTTCAACTCTCTAATGGTCTAACTTCTTCCATGTATTATAGCTGACTTGCATTGAAGTAACACGCGTTGTAGCGGAACTGACTATACAAGTTCTTAAAAACTCTGACGTTTTTGCCACATCATAAATGCTCTCCACGTTGGCAAAAACTAAGGGCACAGTGATTGTAGTACAGTGCAGAAACTGGCCATTTATCACAAATAGCCGATGTCAGCTTTAATTGACCTCACCTCAGCCATCTTCATCTCAACCTTGCGGCATATCTTTCAAGTCCTTTCTTAATCTTTTATTTATCTAGCTTCCTCTTAAATACATCTATATTATTCACTTCAATTACTCCAAGTGCTGGCAAGTTCCACATTCTAACCACTCTAAGTAGAGAAGATTATCTTCATTTACCTGTTAAATTTCCAATAATTTTCTTATCTTATAGCCTTTCATTTTGGTCTGCTTTGTACAAGATATTGGTGTTGCACCATTTCCCCTTTTTATCCAGACTTTGCTCTAATTATAATTGGATCTCATCTCAATTTGCATTCATTTCTCTAATATTGATATTTTACATTTTGTAATTAATATTCGGCCTCAAAGATGTATATTTTAAATAATGCTGAGAAAGTTATATGTTGGTACCCATACAGATGAAGGCCTTGAAATTTGTTCATAACTTTAGTGGACATAAAATGGGCACCAGAGATGCAAATACCGGTTTATTCCATGCCAGAATTGTGATTGTCTCCTTAGCAGAGAGGGCCCCTCTAAATTTATCTAGGACATGTTCATATTAAACAGCCTCACTGAGGGTTAAATATGTGTCCCTACTTTTTACAGTTACCTTGCAAAAGATCTAGTTATTTCAATTGACATAAACAAGTGTATAATCACTTCCAAACAAACACTTATCATCCTGTAACCACCCTGGCGTTATTTTATTACTGCTATTAATACGTTGCAAACCTTTTCAAGCTGACTTGAAATACATTAACAGTATTATTATCACACTGATGTTTCATAGCTGTCAGATGTTATGCTGTTATTGTTTATAATACCACGTTCCAAGCATATTAATAGATAGTTTTACTGCATTTTAATTATATTGTTGGTAAACACTTGTTTGTTTGCTCTTAAAATGAAGTATTATTAATCTTCTTGTTTCAACAATTAATTCTTGCTTGTAGGACCCCATTTAAAATTTTGGGTATCAATGATTAACTTTAAGTGCAATTTGCTTAGTCTGGCCATTTTGTTTACTTTGTTTTGCAATGTAATTTTGTTTTAAGTGGGGGAACCAAGGTGGACATATTTGTGGGATAAATTTTGGCCTTACGTGCGAGTGAAATGGTTGATAATGAATCGTCAGCCCATTTTGCATTCGTTCCATTTGTCTCCATGGAATTTGTAATGTGAGGGAGTTGAATAATAATCCACATCTCATTGTGGCACAATAAACAGTTCGGGTTGTCTGCCTTGATAATTATTCCTCCCAGTCAGCTTCCCTAATAATGGCATCAGTAGTCACCATTCATACAAAAGTATCAGCAATAAAAATAGAAACAAAGAGAAAAACAGATTTATTAGCATTGCATGTTTCTGGAAAAAAATGCACTTGTTGCCATCTTTAAGTATGACATTGTGAAATGTTAATTATGGAGGTTACTGATAATGAAAAGTGCATTAGGTTATGTGGGAAAAAAACGGATGCTCTGTTCTTCAAAAAGTCACAAACTCATAACAGCAGAACTTCCAGAACTAAAATAATTCATAAACCAGTTGAAATACAATTAGGAATATACAGTTAACAACCAAAGTACAATTCAGGGTCTTCTGTTTGGGGAATTGAGGGGTTGAAGAGGTAAGGTCGAAAATTTCCATCAGTCTAATCTCTTTCCTGTTACACTAACTATATCACTCTGGGATTCCCTGGGTCTCCTTTGTAATAAGCAAATACCCCTCATTTGGTCATACTTTAATGGGCACAAATAGACTTGAAACTTTTAGGGCTGTCCCTGAATTCAAAATTAATATTCTGAATGCTGCTGCAGGCAGTTTGGGCAAATTAACATGCTTTTCTCTCATTGAACAGTTCAGTAAATTACTGATTTGGAAATGCCGGTGTTGGACTGGGGTGTACAAAGTTAAAAACTCACATACCACCAGGTTATAATCCAACAAATTTAATTGGAAGCACGAGCTTTCAGAGTGTTGCTCCTTCATCAGGTGGTTGTCTGATGAAGGAGCAGTGGTCCAAAAGCTAGTGCTTCCAATTAAACCTGTTGGACTATAACCTGGTGTTATGTGATTTTTAACTCCGTAAATTACTGATAGCAATACAAATGATAGGGGGAAAGACTGTTTAAATGTGGTGGGGCGGTTTGGAAGTGATAAGGCATGTTGGCAAATCCCTTGAGATTTGTCTGACTAGAGTTGTGAGATGTGAAAGAATTGCTTTTGTTTGGTCTAGCTCTTCATGTCGCAATATTGGATACAACACACACACACACACACACACACACACACACACACACACACACACACACACACACACACACACACACCGAATTTGCAGTTACAGATTTATATTTGCAGACATGTTCTGTTTTGTTCAAAAAGCAACAATCAGTTAGCAATCAGTCCATGTGACATTTTATAAATTCCCACTTTGGAAGTAGAACTAGTCTGACTCAAACAGACTCTACCCTCATACCTTTAATGTATTGTCCGAGTTGAAATGTCACCTTTTTATATAAAACCTAAAGTTATCTCAGGAGTGTAACTTGAAAGAAGTTCTGGGATTTACAGAAACCTGCAATCCATTCAAATGATTAAGACTTAACAGCAATCCAAGTTTGTTCAATACATCACATCGGTTGTGTGACACTTTGATCTTTTACTATAAGTTCTGTGTCCTATGATTCTGCGCCACTAGCGACCTGATGAAGGAGCAGTGCTCCAAAGGTTAGTACTTCCAAATAAGACTGTTGAACTATAACCTGGTGTTGTGTAATTTTTAACATTGGACATAACAACAGTGCCAGTTACAAGCTTTCGCAATGGTCTGCTGTAGGACTAACTGCCACATAGGAGAAAGTGAGGACTGCAGATGCTGGAGATTAGAGTCGAGAGTGGTGCTGGAAAAACACAGCAGGTCAGGCAGCATCCGAGGAGCAGGTGAGTCAGAAATGAAGGGCATTTGCCCGAAACGTTGACTCTCCTGTTCATCAGATGCTGCCTCATCTGCCAGATAGACTGAGTGCCCTTACGCCCACAAAAGTAAAATTTACCAGCACATAAGAACTTCTTTCCCATCACTTCCATGCCTCCAGTGACCTGAAGCAAACAGGGGATCTAAACCTTCAATGTTTTGAATCATTTGTAGGGTTTGGTCTCCATTGACCATCTAAACTTCTCGGCATTCGTTACCAGAGAAGACAAATTTGACTCGAAGTATTAACTCTGTTTCTTTCTCCATCGATACTGCCAGTCTTGCTGAGTTTTACCTGCACTTTCCGTTTGAACTTCAGGACATTTTTGCTCATCCACCGTTTCTGTTACTAACAGCAGCCTCTCTGCAGCACTACTAGTACTTTACACAAGTAGGCTCCCTCTCAGCAGAGCAAATCCTGCTAGAAATTCACTGCACTGACCTAATACATTCTTTGACCCAGCATGACCTTCTGACCTTAATGCCAAGTTGACAATCCAAGCCCTTCCAGGTTTATCAGCATTTCTGAATAGTCCCACATTTTACCTCATAAGATTGATTGTAGCATCAAATTTAATTACTGAAATTTGATATCATTCTTGGGCTTATTTCCAAGTATATAGCAAGCCAAGTACCTCACCCTGACATTCATAGAACCGTGGAACAAGGAAAGACTGCCCCTTGGCTGATCTGAAATGCAACTCCTACCTTGATTCTATAATCCTTAACAAATGACTATCAAATGTCTATCAACCTTAATTTTGAGATGTTCAGTTAGGCACCCACTTGAAAGACAAAATGCCAAATTTCAACTGCCTACCTTTTGAAGAAATGTTCCCTGACATCACCTTTAAATGACCTGACTGATTAGATCTCCTGTACATATTATATATACGAGGCACCACAAACCTACATTTACAGTGCCCTGCATTAAGTACAATGCAAAATAAAGAATGGAACAGTGAATTGGAGGAAAAAGGGTAGGGTTGGGGTTGAAGGAGTTCCAAGTGAGGCAATCTGCCCTTTTCGCAAGGTATGATTAAAGGTAGCCAAAGCCATTGACTGAAGAGTGTTAAAGGAAGTGGCCAACAAAATCAATGATTACAATTCATCACAGAAGGCTTGGTTGCAGTGTAGAAAAAGAAAATCAGAGACCTCACCTTCAGGGACAAGACAGGCAGGTGTATGGACACCTCTGCTCGGTTCTCTTTACTATAAACTGTGCACTTTGCACTTGACAATTGGCAGACTTCATTGCCTGTTCTTGCTTCATGTTTTCCAAATCTACAAACACTTCAATGTAATATTTGCAGCCATGTTTTCAATTTTTTTTTCCACATCTACCCATTTGCATCCCTGTAGATCCCACCAGCCTTTGAGATCCCTGTGCTTTTCCAATTCTGACATCTTGTGAACCCTGCCTTTAATCGTTCAACCCATTGGTAGCCCTTACATACCTATACCCTAAACTACGGAATTACCTCTCCAAATCTCACAATCTTTCAATTTACCTCTCTTCCTTTAAGATATTTCCTTCATACCTAACTCTCTGTTTGCACTTTTGACTATTCATCCTAATATCTCCTAAACTGGCTCGATACCAGATTTTAGCCCAAAGTCTCAAATTTCTTACTTAACATCATTGTCGTCAGCATCATGACTGTCAAGATTCAAGGAAGCCCACATCCATGACTTTTCTAGGACAAGTCCAAACGGAGAATTAAGATCACCTCACAAGAATGCCCCACGATCAAATTTACTTTGAAAGATACATCATGGGAAACTTCAAATTGTTTAATATATTACTTATAATCCTTTCAAAAAGTAGTCTGGATTTGCTTCTTTCCTTAATATTTCTCCACAAGTGCTATAGTTAATGCAGGTAGTAGTTGCACGAATAACTAATGTTTTAAGCTGAGTACTAAAGAGGAAGAAAGATTTGTATTTAAATAGAACTTTTCATAAGACTTCCCAAAGTGCTTTCCTGAAATACTAGTAGTGTGGGCACTGTTTTAATTGTTGATTTCTCTATTTTACAAAATCTAATTCAAGAAAAACATATTTTTCAATGCATCCTCAGAATTTTCTTTTAGCTACAGAAAATGCATGCAATAACTGAAGAGGTTGTGTTGTGAGGTGACTCTATATCTTCTCCAAGGTGTTTTGCAAGTGTACAGTCTCTGAAGGTCCCTAGTTTACATATATTTTGACAGATGTCCCATGGTATTAGGTCAGAGATTTATGGCACCACCAGGGTGTGGAAAGGAGGCATGTAGGAAGTTATATTAAAGGTTTTGGCGGCAAAGTTTGTAAAAAGACATCTCCAAGGAGAGCAAAATAAATATCTATATAGCAATTCCTTGTTCAATTGTGTACATTTCCACATTCTCTTATGTAAATAAATTATCTCTTCAAAAGTACATTTGCATAATTGAATAACATAGGAGGAACTTTTTATCTTTATAGCCCAACTGCTTAGGGTCATGGCTTTTATAGAGAGCGACACAAATCGATTAAACTAATACGTGTTGAGAAAATGGTAGCTGCCAATAGAATGTAACACCTTAGAGGTCTTTCATCATTCTGTTAGGCCGGAACACTGATGTGTCAAGTGCAATAAATCTTAGTGGGACAGCGCCACCAAATATTATTCTACTGGTTTCAAGTTCAGAGTGCTCTTTTGTCTGCTCCTGTTGGACTAAGTCACAGGGGAGGGAGGAGGCACAAATTTATGTTTAAATGTTTCCAGTGGAAAGTTCAGCAATGTATTATGTAGGCAATGTTTCAAATATGTCTTTGTGCTTTGGAATCATAAAGATAACAGAATAATTTCTGTAAACAACCTTTTTCCACTGTTCTAAAATAAATCAGATACATGCAGAAACAAAAACAACAACAAATTACCTTTACTGTACATAACACCATTAGCACAGTAAAAATATCCCTAAGGTGGAACATGACAGAATAGCATGAAAGTTTTCAGCTTGTACAGGATAGAAGATGCCCGATGAACCTGTTTGAATATTTTGG
The DNA here is from genome assembly GCF_020745735.1 of Hemiscyllium ocellatum. NCBI lineage: Eukaryota > Metazoa > Chordata > Chondrichthyes > Orectolobiformes > Hemiscylliidae > Hemiscyllium > Hemiscyllium ocellatum. Next base: position 46,609,936 of record NC_083404.1, read on the forward strand.
AAGGAAGTTAATAAACACTAGTTACAGGTTGCTCTTTACCCCAACTTCCTGTCTTCTATCAGTTAGACAAATATTTATCCATGCTTATGTATATCCCCAACAACATGGGCTCTTATCCTATTAAGTAGGATTTTGTGCAGTACCTTATCAGATGCCTTTTGGAGTGCAGCAGAGATTAACACCAGAATGTTCGTAAGACCATATGACATAGGAGGGAAATAAGGTAATTCCACCCATCGAGTCCACTTCGCAATTCAATCATGGCTGATGGACATTTCAATGCCACTTATCCACACTCTCCCCATTTCCCTTAAATCCATGTGAGATTAAGAATTTATCAGTCTCTGCCTTGAAGACATTTAGTGTGCCAGCCTCCAATGCTCTCAATAGCAATAAATTCCACGGGCCCACCACTCTCTGGCTAAAGAAATGTCTCCTCATTTCCATTTTAAATTGACCCCCTGTAATTCTAAGGCTGTGCCCACGTGTCCTAGTGCCCCCCCCCCGACGGAAACAAATTCCCAGCCTCCACCCTTTCCAAGCCGTACATTATCTTGTAAGTTTCTATTAAATCTCCCCTCAACCTTCTAAACTCTAATGAATACAATCCCAGGATCCTCAGCTGTTCATCATATGTTAGGCCTACTATTCCAGGGATCATCCGTGTGAATGTCTGCTAGACTCACTACAGTGCCAGTATGTTCTTCCTGAGGTGTGGGGCCTAAAACTGGACACAGTATTCTAAACGGGGCCCAACCAGAACTTTATAAAGTCTCAGTGGCACATCGCTGCTTTTGCATTCCAACCCTCTTGAGATAAATGACATTACATTTGCTTTCTTAACCACTGACTCAACCTGCAAGTGAACCTTGAGAGAATCCTGGACCAGTACTCCTAGATCCCTTTGTACTTTGGCTTTATGAATTACCTCACCGTTCAGAAAATAGTCCATGCTTGTATTCTTTTCTCCAAAGTGAAAGACCTTGCATTTGCTCACATTGAATTTCATCAGACATTTCTTGGACCACTCTCCTAAACTGTCTAAATCTTTCTGCAGCCTCCACACCTCCTCAGTATTACCTGCCAATCCTCAATCCATACCAGTGGTTCACCTCAAACACCATGGGCCCTCACGGGAGGCTGCTGAGTAAGGTGAGGATCCATGGTGTTCGAGGTGAGCTATTGGCATGGATTGAGGATTGGCTGTCTGACAGAAGGCAGAGAGTTGGGATAAAATGTTCTTTTATGTAATGTCAAAATATTGAAAATTAGGATTTGGTTCCCCTGAAATTAGAGAAAAAGGGTTATATGATTGATATTCCCCAGAAATTGGCATAACTGTTGAAATCAAGAATGGAAACCCTTAATTAGGTTTAAAAAGTACTCAGTTACCACTCAATGACTATAAAGCTGGAGATTCCTGGTCATGAGACTGTTCAAGAATTCATGAATCCGACAGCAAAGAAAATCTGTCAGAAATAATACTCCCTTTTTCAGCGGTCAATATGCAATGTTCCATGGTTTATGGATACAGCAGCAAAGCCCAGGCAAAGGAATATTATGCCAGGTGGGTAAAGTCAGTGAGTTGCCAGGTGGATAGGATTCAAGGTAGTCGACAGCCTGACCTGTAGGAGTGGTTGAACTTTGAAAATTTCAAGCCAAAATGTGACTAAGAATATAAATTTAGTTGCTTTCTAGAATCCCTGTGTGGATTATACCATGTCCATAGAGGCAATGTGGATTGCTGCACCTGAGGAGTGCCAAGAGAATTTCAGAAAGCAACATTTCAAAGGGAATAATGCCATTAAAAAAAAACTAAACTGTGATCTCCTGTAGCTACAGAGATAATGAGGGATAGGTTAACCCTCCGTCAGCTGAAAACCATCTCCTGTGGCTTGTGTCTCAGATTGCAAACATGTTAAGGTTCGAAAGAAAAGCAATTCTGGTTGAAACACATTTTATTTACCCTTCCAGAAATACATGAGAAAAATAATTGCATTGCCTTGCTTGCCTGCGCTTGTATGCTGGCATGGGGTTTGAGTTCCATTGTGCTAATGAATGCTATGAAGTGACACAATTGAGATGTTCTACTGGTTTCTTTTCAGACTGGAGACCTGTGACCAGTGGAGTGTCACAAGAATTGATGCTGGGTCCACTACTTTTCAGCATTTATATAAATGATTTGGATGTGAGCATAAGAGGTATAGCTGTATGTTTGCAGATGACACCAACATTGGAGTCATAGAGATGTACAGCACTGAAACAGACTCTTCGGTCCAACCCGTCCATGTCGACCAGATATCTCACCCTAATCTAGTCCCACCTGCCAGCACCTGGCCTATTGACAGTGAAGAAGGTTACCTCAGATTACTACAGGATCTTGACCAGATGAGCCAATGGGCTGAGGTGTGGCAGATGGAGTTTAATTTAGATAAATGCAAGGTGCTGCATTTTGGAAAGGCAAATCAGGGCAGGCCTTATACACTGAATGATAATGTCCTGGGGAGTGTTGCTGAACAAATAGACGCTGGAGTTCAGGTTGATAGTTCCTGAAAGTAGAGTCACAGGTGGATATGATAGTGAAAAAGGCATTTGGTATGGTTTCCTTTATTGGTCAAAGTATTGAGTACAGGAGTTGGGAGACATGTTGAGTTTGTACAAAACATTGGTTAGACCACTTTTGGAATATTGTGTGCAATTCTGGCTTCCTTTCTATCTAAAGGATGTTGTGAAATTTGAAAGGGTTCAGAAAAGATTCACAAGGATGTTGCCAGAGTTGGACGATTTGAGCTACATGGAGAGTTTGAATAAACTGGGGCTGTTTTCCCCGGAGGCTGAGCGGTGACGTTATAGAGGTTTATAAAATAATGAGGGGCATGAATAGGATAAATAGACAAGGTCTTTTCCTTGGGGTCGGGGAGTTGAGAACTAGAGGGTTTAGGTTTAGGTTGAGAGGGGAAAGATATAAAAGGGACCTAACGGGCAACTTTTTCATGCAGATGGTGGTGCTGCCAGAGGAAGTGATGGAGGCTAGTAAAGTTGCAACATTTAAAAGGTATTTGAATGGGTATATGAATAGGAAGGGTTAGGAAGGATATGGGCCAGGTGATGTCAGGTGGGACTAGATTGGGGTGGGATATCTGGTCGACATGGACGGGTTGGACCGAAGGGTCTGTTTCAGTGCTGTACATCTCTATGACTCTACGGCACTCCTGCAAGTGCAGGTAAAAAGAAATAAATTCTCTCTCTGAAAACAAGTCAAGTCAGCAAAGTCACTATTACAGGAAACTGAACAAAACTCCATTCAGCTAACTGCAAAACCAAGTCTTTCCAAACAATTATCCAAATGTGAAAGTCAGCATTACTGGAATTATCCACCTCAATGGCCACAGCATTTTACAATCTATTCATCACTGACTAATCAAAGCTTGATTTGTATATTCTGACTCACCTTTTGTTCCTGATCTGTGTATATGTGTGTCATATTTTATTGTCTTTTCCTGTGTTCCAGTAGCTAATATACTCACTCTTTCTTAAATTCAACAAAGTCTGTTTGCACTGCCTCCTTTTAAAACCGTTCCTACGAGGGAACGGAACCTTTTAAAAATATTGAGATCAATCATAAAAGGTGTTGAAGAAAGAAGAGGAGCCAGTTTATCTGTCCTCACCCAGACACGTAACAACTTGGTGGTATCCCATCTAGACTCTTAATGAATCCTAATCCTCACCTTGGGACCAGTTATAACATCCAATGTCGAGATTTTCAACAGCTTCTTATAAAGTCATTGTTCCGCACAGTATTTATTTTTAAATTCTGTGCTATTGTTCATGCTATTTCGCTGTAAGTAAATTTCTTTTATAGATTGAAACAATACATTCCTCCTTTTCACCAGTACTCACAATTTTAAGAGACCCGAGGTTAAAACAAAACAATTGTCTCCAATTCAGCTGTTAGTAGGTAAGAAAATGATGCTGATAAATTGGAAGTCACAAAGGGGCTCGAGGTATTTACTCTTGCTTGGCAGAGATTAGGTAGATTGCCACTTTGTGAAGAATAGTGTTTGAAATTCAAGGTTGATAGGATTGGTTCAATTAAGTAATGGCCAATAATTCTTAAAGTGCTAAAAAAAACCCACACCCAAGAATTTTGGCGAATGTTTCCTTTTTGTCCCGTTTGTTATCTCTGTCATGACCTTTTACCCTTGTTCCTCTTTATTACTGCCAATGCATTCCATTGTTTTATTATTAAACAATCTTTTATTTGAAATTTGAGAAGAATGATATTTAAAACACTGTCCTTTCAACTCCTAGAACCCCATACGGATTGATCGTTTTAAAAATATTTTTACCGCTGAGGATGGCAGACCGGAAATGATGTTAGTTTGTATCACAGAAACAGAAATTATTGCAAACATTCAGCCAAACATTTGCAGGGTCTGAAATGGCTTAATGATCTTTCAAAGAAACACCTCTCTCTCTCCCTCCAAATGTTGAGAGAGCTGGAAGATGTTAAATGATTTATCATCATTCAGTAAGTAAAGAGCTAGGGGAAACGATGAGGAAGAGGGATCAGCAGATTGGTAGAGTGTAACTTGGAAGAGAGATCATAGCAAATGTCCATGACAGGGTGGAAGGTTGGAATGATTAAATGACAAGAGGATTAGTGGATCAAAGCAAAAGAGGTTGGTAATAGGTCAAAGGTAGAAAGAATAGTCTGGAGGAGATATCAATGGCTGCAGCAGAGCCATTTGCAGTTCAGGATAAAAGGAGTGATGGTCCTGAAATTGTTAAAGCCAAACACAAAACCGGAGGTATACAAAACGCCTAAGCAAAGATGATGTGAGTTTTGCTCAGATCATTGAGTTATATTGGATCAAAATAAGAAGCAAAGAATAAAAAGGCATTTAGCAACACAACAAAAAAACCTCAGATTCTGGAAACTTGAAATGAAAACAGAAATTGCTGGAGAAATTCAGTAGGTCTGGCATCATTGCCTCCAATGACCTTCTGAAGAAAGTTTATTTCTTAAGATGCTGCCAGACCTACTGAGTTTCTCCAGTAATTTCTGTTTACGTATAACAATATTCAGAGTGGGAGTGGGGCTGAGCATTAAAACAACAAACAACGAGGAAGATCAGTTTTCGCACTTACAAACTGAATTAGCAATCGCCTCATCAAATTACAGTCAAATCAGTTCCCAAAAATATAAGCCGCATCAATTTAATTTGTCACTATTTTACTCCTTCACACTAGATATTATTTTAATGTGCTCTTCTGAGCAGGTAGCAATGCAGCCATGCTGGTTGGGTCCTTCTTTATGTAGAGTCATGGAGATGTACAGCACAGAAACAGACCCTTCAGTCCAACTTTTCCATGCCTACCAGATGTCCTAAATCAATCTACTCCCATTTGCCAGCATTTGACCAATATCCCTCTAAACCCTTCCTATTTGTGTACCCTTTCAGATGCCTTTTAAATCTTATAATTGTACCAGCCTCTACCACTTCCTATGCCAACTTATTTCATACATGCACCACTCTCTGCATGAAAAAGCTGCCCCTTAGGTCCCTTTTAAACCTTTCCCCTGTCGCCCTAAACCTTTGTCCTTTAGTTTTGGACTCCCCTACTCAAGGAAAAAGACCTTGGCTATTCACACTATCTGCTCCCCTCATGATTCTATAAACCTCTATAAGGTCACCCCATAGCTTCCGACATGCCAGGGAAAATAACCCCAGTCTATTCTGCCTCTCCCTATTGCTCCAACCTGTCAAGCCCAGCAATATCCTTGTAAATCTTTTCTGAAACCTTTCATATTTTGCTTCATGTGCATGATGGAACCTGTTGACAGCATTTAGATTCAATAACACAATGGTTTTGACTGAGGCCTGAGCAAGTGAACTATTTTGATTCTTCTACTTGGTGAAAGTAAAGATAGAATGAGAATGCTTTTTGCCACCTGGTTAGAGTTGTGACTAGTGATCTTTGATTGCCAAGGCTTCTACTGATATCCGGAGCCACCTCCTTAACAAATGCCATGTGCAAGATGGCTGCAAGGCCATCACAATTACTACTCCCTTCCCTGGTGTTCAGTGTGTTATGACCCACTTAGCAAAGTGCACTAACTGCTGGGGCACACTATTCCTGAGCTGTAACAAAAGATAATGATTCATTCGAAGTACCCACTTCACCTGTACAATGGACTTATGTTTACAAAAATACTGTAGGTTCCTATGCTTAACAAGAACTGTTATTTGTTACAGTTAAATAAATACTAACCGCAGGCAAATCATGAATTATCAAAATAAAACCTCACTAGATGAATTTCAAAATCCCTATGCACACATACAAACACAGACAAATTATAAATCATTGTTGTTATGGATAGATGAAATAATACTTGGGGAAACTCAGTTCATTGGCACCAAACCCCAGGAGCCTATGAGATGTCCCTTTAACATCCTAGGATCTAGTGTCCCTGATCATCTTTTCCAAGTTCTTTCACTTCTTCACAGAGGGTGAGGAGCGACTGGTGCCCTAATTTAGGTTCTCAGTTAAAGGCAATAGCTAGCAGCAAATGGTGCAGGAAACTAACTGACTTTCTTCATGTTTTGGTTACTTTTACTGCAGAGAGATAGAGACACAGAATCTCCTCTTTCAGTAGTGCAGAGGCTTTTTCATGCTATGGTTAACAAACCAAGCTGTTCACCATCCCCAGGGACCTTTCAGAGTGTTGTCATCAAGCTGATGGCTTTCAGCAACGAGTCACATTTTCACAAATGGCTCAGCAATCTGTTACTGGCAAATCTTACTTGGAACACAAATCTACACGTGCAGCAACCATTTTATGTCTCATCTCCCACTGATTGCAAAGAACAATATAAACACAACTCACAATGGGTTCTAGTAACTAGTGTTATCAAGAAACAAGAAGGCACAAATTCCTGCCATGTAAATCCAGCCTTGTGGCTGCAACTAGCTAAATTCTTGTCTCAGGTATCATCTAACTGCCTCTTCACAACACTATATGTTGCGTGGACACCATCCTCTTCAACACTTTGTTCATCCAAGTCATCATCAGTAAACCATCAGTCTCACCACCTGATCGTGCTTCCTCTCAGATCAATTTATACACCACTGCAGCCCTTCAACAATTTACTTTACAGTTCAGTGACAGCCTCTGTGGCTTGCATTGCTTTTTATCATTGAGGATGAGACTGGTAATTTGTCATAGTGGGGTACACTGAACAGTCAAGGGGGTGGATGTGCAGTACCACGCTACATCAACATCAGACGTGTAGCATACACCAACAGTTTAAGTGGCAAACACATTGCATGTGTGTCGAGTAACTAGCCATATGTGAAAGTCAAAATGTTTCAATTCCAGCTGATGATAATACTGGACAATTCGATCCCCGAGTCAAACGTAGATTGATAAATCAGAAGTTTATCTTTGCAGTTGCTTGCTTTAGCAGTTAGTCAATAAATTAATTCATATTAGACTGTGAATGCTTTTCACTTAAGTACAAGTTTATTACACAGAAACTAAAAAATTCAAACAACGTTGTATGTATTTGATATGTTAGAAATAATTTTAATATAAACTGTGAAATAAAGTTCCAACTTTTTCCTCAGCAATATCCTTTACAGATACTCAGTCTCAGGGATGTGTCTTTACTATCTTAACACTTTAATTTCATACTTAACTCACCCTTTCTAATGTTAATGGCCTGGATACATTTCCAGTTATAATGGTCTAAACCTCTTTTCAGTTCTGTAAACTTTTACATAAATTCTCACAGCTTGGATATTTCACAAAAAAATTCATTCACTATTGCTGATTTAAACTATTCTTTCAAGGTGAAAAAAAATGTTTTTCTGAACTGAATACTAACCACTAGTGGCTCCCAGTCTGTTTTCCCTGTAAATCATTAAACTTTAAGTTTCTAAGCACTTAATCATTTAATGCCACAGATATCCTTCTTGGACTTAATGCAAGTCACACGCATTCTTGGAATTGAAGTCTTCACATGTTTTTCCAAAAGGGGAGCAGTCCTTATTAGGAAGAAATGAGAATACAGTCAATCAGGTACTTGGTATGTATCACAACAGACAGTCAAAGGCATCTTCCAATTCTAATTCAAAGGGTTGACCATAATTGATCGGGCATGTTGTCCTAACAAAGTCCAAGACTCTGTGTCCTCAATGCCTGGGCAGTCCAGCAGGTAAAGTACAACCAATCCAGGGATTATAGGTAGGTCACTCAGGGTGATGTGAAGTCCCGAAAGCTTGTGATTTCTTAGGTTGACGTCAATGGTAGAGAAAATCTATCATAAAGAATGTGGTCGGTGAACATGAAAACAATCGTAAAATTATATTGCGTCTACATGAATTTATGGAAGTGAAATCAGGTTTGACAAGATATTGGAGTATTTTTGAGAATGCTACATGCTGCATTTATAAATGACAGCCAGTAGATGTGGAGACTTTGGATTTTCAGAAGGTTTTTGATAAGGTGCCTCACAAAAAGTTTAGTGTCAACTTAGGAATATGGAGTAACAGCTTTGTTCAACCAGGGTCTGTGTGATTCATGTCCACTGAGAAGAATGAATGTCACCACATCAACACCTGTTGCACATGGAATTAACATTACCCATATTACAATGATGATGAACACTTATGATGCCAGAGTCGCTTAATTAGGTAGAGATAAATGGACAGGAGTAGAAGCTCCAATCAACTGGTGAACTTTATTTAAAATGGCGCCATATCATGGCGACAAATGAAAGCTTTTTGCTGTATCTTATTGTTTTCTTACCATAAAATACACATGACAACAAAATCAACAATAAAAGAAAAACAAAATCAAAAATCAAAAGAACATGTGTACAGGCAAGCTGTAAATAGAGTGCTTACAAGAAAGTCCTTGAGAGTTCCAGCTGTATTACTTTGCAAGACTAAATAGATTTGACTCCAAATAGACAAAAAAAGCATTATGTTTCCTGTAGAATTACAGATTCTGAAATCATCACTTGTACAGTTTATTCTGTCTTAGCTCGTTAGACGTTAGAATCAGCCCTATCAGAACATTGTGGAGCGTAACTATAGATAAAGAAGTCTGTATTTATTCTTGAAAGAATAAAGTAATGTTGCACTCAACCAGTTTCCTTCTCACAAATCTTTTTTGCCTTAAACAGTGCAGGAATTAAAATAAACTAAATCATTTCCAATTTCCTGGCTTGGTGATAGCAACTTGGCATACGGCAGTCAGCAACACCTGGATCCAGACAAACAATCTTCTGGGAGAAGGAAAGAGACAAGTAAACATTGTCCTCTCCTGCAGCTGGGCAATACAGGGCCTTCAGCTTGTAATTACCTCGTGGTGAGCTCAAGTGGACTGAGCTGCTTTCAGCAAAGCTCCCTGATAAAGGAGAGCGGTCATTGAGAAATGAAGACCGGATGGAAACAGCTGGGGCCTCAAGTGCTACAGCAATTGCCTGTAGCATGTTGTCATAAGCAATTTAAGAAGGTGACACCATTAACTACAAAGATTCTTCTTAAACCCCACCAACACAGAAAAACTCTGTCGTCTTTCTCATTTCCAAAGCAAACACTGGATACTTGAAATAAGTAGAGAGTGAAATCTGGAAGGGATGGCAAAATAAATAAACAAATAAACAAATTGCAGGGGAATATATTAATGCAAAACTTGGTGGATTGAAGTTCACACTGACAAATTCATAAGATGGGGGTATTAAATCGAAAGAATTGTTACTTGGCTCATCAAAACCACACCTGCTGAAGCACTTTGAACAATATGCACTACTCTGGTAAGGCCGATATTCAACTTACACTGCCAGAGATCCTCTATTACTTTATCTTCTGGAGCTTAAGGAAGATATAATCTGCATTTGGGGATAGAAAACTCTTATTGGGTTGAAATTGCAGTGGGGAATTACTTTAAACTAAGTGGGCGAACACCTTTGGATTTCAAGCAAATGGATTCATGTCTCCAGTACTATTACAGGTGCAATGTCAACACCTATGAAATGCTCCTTAGTCACTACAATTCCCCAAGGTAAAGAACCAGACAAGAAATTCTAACTAACACATGCAATCTAATCAACTTTGCATTACCCTGCACTATTATTCCTCCTACCACCATCACCAACACCTCACGGCCTAGACCCCTTTCTGGTTGAAACATGATGCAAAAATTTGTCTGCAATATTTCACTTGCTTCTGCTGTCTCTCCTCTGGAACTACCTCAGCCTGGTTGGAGATGCGACAGAGAGTAGACTACATGCCATGAGGCCATTCCACTTACGAGGCTTCAAGAACATAAGAACAGGAGAAGGCCATTCAGCCTCTTGGGCCAGTTCTGCCATTCAATGAGACCATTCTGCTTCACTCCATATACCTGCCTTTGGGCCATATTTCTTAGTAGCTTTGCTTAACAAACTTTTATCTATCCATTCTGATCATCAATTCTGAAGAAGGGTCACTGAACCTGAAACGTTAACTCTGCTTTCTCTCTACAGATGCTGCCAGATCTGCTAGTGTTTTCCAACAATTTCTGTTTTCGTCTGTTAAATATTTATCTATTTCAGATTTAAAATTCACAACTGGTCTAGTGTCAAGTACCTTTTGTGGAAGAGACTACCAAAGCTCTACCAGCCTTTGTATATTGAAGTGCTTCCTAACATCTCTCCTGAATAATCTGACACTAATTTTTAGACTATGCTAGTTCTAAAATTTCCAGCAAGTGAAAATAGTTTATCTTTATCTGCCCTGTCATTTCCTGTTAATATCTTAAGCCTCCAATCTGATTGTCTCTGAACCTTCTAAATTCTAGACAATTAGTATAATCTCTCTTCCTAACATAGCCCCTGAACATTGCTTCAAAGTCTCAACTAACAAGAGAAACTTGATGGACCACCTGACATTGACGTACCCACCAGAAAAGACAATCACACAATCAAACCTGTCGGCTCTGCAAATTCCTCCTTCTGAGCATCTGGGGACTTGTGCCAAAATGGGGAGAACTGTCTCACAGACTAGTCAAGTAACAGCCTGACAGGTCATATTCATGGAATCATACCTTATGGACAATATCCCAAACACCACTATCATCATCCCTGGGTATGTCCTGGTGGTTCAATGGTATATAGTCAGAGGGAGTTGCTCTGGAAGTCCTTAACATTGACTCTGAACCCCATGTAGTCTCGTGGTATCAGATTAAACATGGGCAAGGAAACTTTCTGCTGATTACCACATACAGTCCTTCCTCAGCTGACGAATCAGTACTCTTCCAGGTAGAAAATATGAAGGTGGCAAGGGTGCAAAATGTACTAGAGGTGGAGGATTTCAATGTCTACCACCAAGGCTGGCTCAGCAGCAGTACTACTGATCGAGTTGGTCAGGTCCGAAAGGTCAGGTCCCTGTGAGACTGGGTCTGCGGCAGGTGATGAGAGAACCAACAACGAGGAAAAACATACTTGGCCTCATCTATATCAATCTACCAGCTATAGATTAATCTGTCCATGACAGAATTGGTAAGAGTGACCACCTCACTGTCCTTGTGAAGTCAAGGTCTCGCTTTCGCATTAAGCTACCCTCCATCATGCTGTGTGGCACAATCACCATGCTAAATGGGACAAACTTCAAACAGATCTAGCAACTCCAAAACTGGGCATCCATGTGGCACTGTGGACCATCAGCAGCATCAGAATTGTACTCCAGCACAATCTGTAATCTCATGGCCTGGCATATGCTTCACTCAAGCCTGATCAACAAGCCAAGGAATCAACCCCGGTTCAATGGAGGGTGCAGGAGGGCATGTCAGGAGCAGCATACTTGAAGATGAGCTATTACCATGGTGAAGCTATGAAACAGGATGACTTGCATGCTAAACAGAATAAGTAGCAAGTGATAGACAGCGTTAAATGATTCTGCAAAGGATCAGTTCTAGGCTCTGCAGTCCTGCCACATCCAACCATGAATGGTGCTGGACAATTAAACAACTCTGTGGCTCCACAAATATGTCCATCTTCAATGATAGAAGAGCACTGCACATCAGTGTAAAAGGCAAAATTGAAACATTCACAACAATCTTCAGCTAGAAGGGCCCAGTGGATAATTCATCTTGGCCTCCCCCAAAGGTCTCCAGCATCACAGATACTAGTCATCAGTCAATTTGATTCCCTTGATGTGATATTTAGATCGGTTGATGGATAGTGCAAAGGTTCTAGGTCTTGACAACATTCCAGTTATAGTACTGAAGATCTGTGCTCCAAAACGTGCCTAGCCAAGCTGTTCCAGCACAGTTAAACACTGGCATTCACTCCACGATGTAGAACATAGCCCATGTATGTCATGTCACAAAAAGCAGGTCAAATTCATCCCAGCCAATTACCTATCTATCGGTCTACTCTCAATTATCAGTAAAGTGATGGAAGGTGTCATCAATAATGCTAACAAGCAACATCTGCTCAGCAATTACCTGTTCAGTGATGCCCAGCTTGGATTCCATCAGGGCAATTCAGCTCCTGGCCTCATTACAGCCTTGATTTAAACATGAACAAAAGAGCTGAATTCCAGAGGTGAGGTCAGAGCGACTGCTCTAGACATCAAGGTTGCATTGATCAGAAACTGAACTAGACTCACCACATAAACACAGGGGCTACAAAAGCAGGTCAGAGGCTAGGAAAACTGAATGGGTAAGTCACCTTCTGACTCTCCAAATCTGCCCATCATCTACAAGGCGTGTATCAGGATGAGTTGGAATACTCCCCTTGCCTGGATGGTTTCACCTCTAACAACACTCGAGAACTAAAGCAAACCACTTGGCACCACATGCACTGGTATCTACCATTACCAATGCTCAGTCGTAGCAGAGTGTATTGTCTACAAGGTGTACTGCAGAAATTCACCAAAGATCCATTGTCAGTGACTGCCAAGCCTGTGACCACTTCCATTGAGAAGGACAAGGCAACAAATACATGGGAACACCAATACCTGCAAATTCTTCTCACTCAACATCCTGACTTGGAAATATATTGTCGTTCTTTCACTGTCATAGGGTCAAAATCCTGGCATTGCCTCCCAAAGGATGTTATGAGTCTACCATAAACTGCAGCAGGTCAAAAGGCTAGCACAAGAGCATCTAGGCATGGGCAATAAATGCTAGCCAGCCAGCGACCCCCACGTTTCAGAAGAGAATTGAAACAAAAGTCGAGGTATCATTCCTGTAAACCTACATTGTACTCCTGAGCCTTTTAAACTGTGCTCCCAGTAGCACTGTTGGGTTTGAAGGGTCATCAGCTATCTGACTGTGCGGCAGGTCTTGAAGTCACGGTTTTCATCCTGAACAGCCAGGGAAAGGACAAGTAAATGCTTTTTTTCTTGGAATTTTATCCTACTGGGGCTCCCAGAAATGGCCCAGCACTTCTTAATAACATTTCAGCTAGAGGTCAGACCAACTCCCACAGCCATTGAATTCAGTCCTATATCTCAAATGTGCTTGCAATGCCTGCTGAGTGTTTGGAAGATCCTGAGGTTGTGAAAGAAACTACATAAATAGAAGTCTTTCCTCTCTATATGTGCTCTGTGGTTAATGTGCAATCTTCTTCCTGCCAGAAAGTGGCTTCTGGTTACTCCACCATGAAACCTAACTTGCTTTTCTGGGTCAGAGCATCATTAGTCATGTAAGATATATTGTATGTTTTATACCTTGATCTATGCAAATATATGCATAACTGATTAGACTCAAAGTGCTTTAGAATACCTCAAAGTGCTTTGGAATACCTGTTCTGGCTTTTAGTTCTTTCTAAGGTTTGTTTACTTTCCCCAAGTCGATTCCCAGCTTCAACCAATGGAGCACAGTGAACATGGATCAGCCAACAAATGCTTGTAATCAAACACAGAACAATTGACTATGATCCCATCAGGATCAATGGCAGCAACATAGAGGCTAACTGCAGTGATCAAGGAAAATTCAGCACATGAATAGGTGGGATTGTTAAAGAGAATATTGGTTCTCTGCAAGATGTGGTTTTGAAGTCCACTGGTCTTCTAGTGCTGCTAAATAATATTTGCAGAGTCCGCTGTGGTAAGGAATGTATTAAAAATGTTCTTGAAGAATTATCTTTCAATGGTTTCACTTGGCCTTCAGGTCTGAATGTAAGAGCAAGATCATGATTATACTGTGCGGAACTGCATCACGGCCTGTGATGATGTATATTGTGTTGTTAGCATGTCAAACATCAGATTTAACTCTAATATTTCAGAAGACTCTTGACCATCCAGGAGATTTTTATGCTTTAGATTATGCAGTCATAATTCACTTGAAGGTCTTCTATATTGTTCCCTTTTTCTTTATTTGTCCTCTTTTATCCTAGTTAGGAAGATGGGCAGAAATAACCCTTAACTTTCTGCTAGTAATAATTCTTTTAGTGATTTGGACATGGGTAAGATTACTACATACGTAGAACTATATCGCACAGAAACCTTTGGCTGTACTAGTCTGTTGGTATTTATTCTCCATATGTATGTCATCTAATTCTATCAGCATGTCCGTGCATTCCTATTTGTCTCTTGGAACTTATCTAACTTACACTGAAATGCATCTATGCTGACTGACATTTCAGTGATTGGAGGGGAATGTCAAATAACTCCCCAACAGAGACTGTCAAGGAATTTCTAATTTAAGGGGGCAGCCAGGATGTGATGGACTGGTCATAGAAATATTTTTATGGGGCTTTCAAATACTTTGTAATCTGGCCTCCCTATCTTTTTAAACTCCTTAATACTTTTAACATGATATGAACCAAGATGTGATGAGGCATGATATATTAATCATCTGCTATAATCAATATTTATGCAATACTTATGTTAATTCCTGTACCATAAGGATGAGACATGGGCCACATCATGTTAAAGAGCTCAATAAACTTTTATTCCAGCACCTGACATCAACATTACAATCACAAACGCTTCTATGTCTGGGCTCAATCTAAGCAAATCAGAATTACTGTAGTATGCTCCCATCATGAAGCCATGTTTCAAGAGAACAGAGCTCAGTAAGAGGGAGACAGAGCTTTTGCAATTACGTCTCATGCTGTGACATGATGATGATAATATCATGAGCCTGTCCCCTAAAGGTATATGAAATATTTGATACCAGACATAAGAGCTATCACCCAGCCCCACAACTTTGACCCACTCCACGACCCAAGAGTGCTACTTTCCTCTGATTTCATTCTCTTGTGCATCCCTCCATTTCCAAAATTAGTAAGGCCCTGGCTCCCACCTGAAACATGCAAGCACCTAACTTCAATGCAACACCAATAGTGCTGCATGAGTTTCTAGCAAAACAGGTGGTACCCAATGCAACAGCTTGCATATAAGCAACAACTTTGTAGTAAAATAGTCAAAGATTTCACAGAAGCATTGACAAACAAGAATTGGCATCAAGCCATCTCAAATTGGTGCTTCAGTTTTAATATGTTGAAAAGACAACTTGTTTCCACACCCTGCTATTGGAACATTCCAGTGGTACATTCACCACTACTTCCATGAAACCTGCTCCAAAGTTCCAGGTACTGGAAAAAACAACTGAAAATTGGACCATCACAGAATGTTACTTGTCTTCTTTTCCTTGTTGCTGCTATTTAAGGAATGCAGTCATGATTATTCATATTAGGTTGTCCCTCACCCCAAATGTCATTCCCATCAAGTCTGACATTTACTCTTAAGAAAATTGCTTGATTTTTTTAACCTAAAGTGCAAGGCAATAAATTAATCCTTTTTTTTGGAGTGCAGACTGTGCCATGGATGGAATTTCAGGACAAATGGAAAAATCCTGTTAAAACTTCAGAGTATGACTTGTGATTGGGCATTATTTATTTCCATTAAATACCACACAGATTTTATGCAGAACTGTGTAAATGTGCTTTAATGAGCTTGTATTTGTAAATGCTTCACAGAACAGTGAAAGTGAACTTATTGTTGTAAGGATTTGCAATGAAGAAAGAATAATACAAATTACATATTACAATTTCTATGTATTTAATTGATCAGCCTTCCGTGGATGTGGTTGGGAATTATGTACGATAAAACACATTTATGGATTTGAATTTTGAATATTCTGCTATGATGCCAAATGAAGCAAGAGAGCAATTTCAGATTTCTGATTATGTGAACTCATAGCTTTGGTAAGCTGAAACATTTTCAGATGATCTGAGTTGTGGGGGAAGAAAAATCAACTCCTCTACAACCTTTAAACATTCACAGTGAATATGATGTAGCTGATGTTTGGATCATTTTCAGGACGCCCTGCAGCAACCCACCAAGCCTTCATCAACATCACTTTTCAAAGTCAACCTTGACCAACTAGAAACACAAGGAAAACAGGTACCTGCAGGTTCCTTTCAAGTCCTACAACATCTTGCTTAGGAAATTTATTACTATTCCAGGAACTCCCTTCCTCACAGCACTGCGGGTCGTACATACAACATTTGATTGCAGTGGTTCAAGAAACCAACTCACCATCACATTTGAAAGATAATTAGAGGTGGTTAATAAATGCTGGCCTTGCCAATGAAGCTCATATCCTACAAGGAAATAGATTAAAAATAATCATTTATTGTATATTTAGATTCAATTAATATAAGTGGATTAAGGGACCATTTTATAGAGAGGCTAATAACTATGCAACTGAAACAATCTCCTACATCACACTATCTATTGGACTCTGAAAGCTTTATACCAAGACAATCTGTATACATCAATGCCTTGAGTACTAAAATGTCATTAGCTTCAAAGGAATGTAATCAAATTAAAATTTGACCCTTGGCCACGCGGTGATCAAATGCTTGGTCAAAATGACTGTATTTAAGTAGAGTCTTACAGGTCTGGCGGAGGGAACAGTTGAAAAGAAACTGCCAAAGGAATTTTGAGAGAAGGTGGTGGTGAAGTGGTAATGTCAATAAACTAGTAATCCACAATCCCAAGTTAATGGCCTGGGGGCATAGGTTCAAATCTCACCATTGCAGATGGTGGCAATTTTAATTCAATAAAAATCTGGTTACTATGTAACCACCATCAATTGTTATGAAAATCTGTTTGGTTCACTGATGCCCTTTAGGAAAATAAATCAACCATCATTATGTTGTCTGGCTTATATGTGACACAGCAATGTGATTGCTTCTTAACTGCCCTCTGGGCAATGAGGGATGGGCAATGAATGTTGACCTAGCTAATGATGTTCATGAGTCACTAACAAATAAAAAAATCCAAACACTAATCCTTGGCTTTCTAATCAAGAAGTGATAGAATTGGAGAATGTACAAAGAATTATCTCTAAATACTATGAAGAGCACCTTGTAAGAATTAGCAATGTTCAGCAGACTCAATGGAAATCAAGAGCTCAGTTTTTGTTTTTATCATTTCTTTGGTGAACAATAAGATAATCTGTGAAGCTACTTAGTAAAATCTTAGTAACAATTTTTCCACAACTGAGTTAATTTTCTCGTCAGCCAAACTGAAAATACCATATGTTGTCAATAATAAAATTCACATGAAGGCATTAAAAACAAACACTAGACTCATTTATTAAACAAGCAACAACTTCATGAATCATCAAATTTACACACATTCATTCATTCAGAGCACCAATTATCCTCATTAAACTTGCAAAACTGGCACAGCTAAACACTCCCTCTTCGCTAAATTTCAGCAAGCGTGGAAGATGCAGAGTGCAGAGGCTAGCATTGTTTCCCTCCAGAGAATCAAGGTGGAAATCCTATCGTCAGGACAACCTGCGCATAGATGCACCTTAAAGCTGTGGGCTCAGGAATATATTAGGCAAGGATTCTAAATAAGGTTGTTCAATTTGGATCCAGAGAAAAGGTTATGTATGATTGACACGATAAATCAGATTGTTTACAAGAATCGACTTTTGATTGACTCCAACAAAAACAGCCATTTTAGTGAAAGTAAAAATCAAGAACAACAACTCATATAGCATCTTAAACATAATAAAAGAGAAGTTCCATGACTTTCATGGCAGCGTTGTAAAGCAAAGCATGACTGAGCCGCTTAAGGAGATGACCAAATCCTTTGTCAGAGGTACATTTAGAGGAGTAGCAGAAAAGAGAAAAGTGAGATAAAGAGCTGGAGAGGTGCAGGAAAGAAATTCTAGAGCTTAATGCTCAAGCAGCTGAAGGAAAGGCCACCAATGGTGGAGAAATTAAAATCGGTGTAGACAAGCGATCAGATTTGAGTAATGCAGGTATGTCGGCACATGGTGGGGCTGGACTGATTTTAGAGAAAAGGAGAGGTGAAGCCATGGAGCAAAAACAATGGCTTGCTTTTATATCTATCGATTTACCTGTCTCCACTGAAGATAAAATATACACTTGCTGATTATGATTATTTATATCAAGTTTAGTGATTTAATCATTAAACTAATGATATGTAAGTCAACTTTCACATAGCCCCATTTTCAGACACATTTTAATTGAAAAAGCTCTGGTTAAATGGATTTCAATTCCAACTTTGGAAAATTAATTACTGCAGAATTTCGCCAAAAAAATGGGATGCACTGTTTTTGCAATAAACTCTCTTCAAATATAATATCTCTTGTTTCTTTTTGATTTAGTGCTTTTTAATACAATACATAATAAAAGGCTGACTGGGACATCAGTGATCCGGCAAACGGGTGAGCTTTAGAAGAATGAAATGGAAGCGTCAGTCTGTAGGAGGCAATTCATTCGGCTCATTGACAGAGATTTCCAAGTCTCCTGCCCTTTCTCCATTGTCCTATAAAGAGTGGAAAAGATTTTAAAATTCCCCAAGATTCACATAAGGCAAATGAAGGCAAAGGCACTATTTCACTCCACAATAAACCATGTCGCACATAAACATTTGTGGTCATTCCACTCAAAGAATTGGTTTTATTCAGGGCGCATCACAAGTTGCCTTCATCTGCAGATTTATAACTAGAGAAACAGTTAGAGGAACTTACTACATGTACGGTTACTACAGCTTTGAAGGTTTGATTTTCAATCCCAATTTCAATGCGATTGCGTTCAGTTCAATTCAACACAGTTCCAATTTCTTGCAATGTCTCGGCCAGCTAAGTAGGCTGTGATGTTTGATGACGGTGGAGTTCTCTATCAAAGGTTGTTGGGGAATGAGTTGCTGGTCCTAAAATACTAATCATAAGTCTCAATTCTCTGCACTGCAAGCTCCCAAACTCAATCAGAAGAAATGGTGGAAGAAATGATTTTATTTAAGTGGTGGAGAAATGATTTTATTTTATTCAGTTTGTTCCTTCATAATTAAAGGTTTGTTACTATTACGGAATCAGAAGAAGTGGTGGAAGAAATGATTTTATTTAAGTGGTGGAGAAATGATTTTATTTTATTCAGTTTTGTTCCTTCATAATTAAAGGTTTGTTATTATTACAGATTCAGTCTGTTATTAATTCAAAGTGTTGACTGTGATTTAGCACCGGGGTAATCGAAAATAACTTTAATACTAGATCAACATAGAAATGCACACAATGAAGATAAAAATAACCCAAGATATTACTGACAGTAGGATGGCTTTATGCACTATTTATAATCTTAGTTTCTTCACCATTTGATTATTTCACCTTAATTTGATAATTCAAGTCATGGAATGTAAACTTCAATAACTTGATCCAGACAGTATGTTCACTGATGTTATTACAATTCACTGCACATTCTGATTCAAGTCTCCTTTCAGAACATTGAGAACATAGTCCAGGCTGACCAAAAGAGTGCTGAACTGGGAAGTATAGAGGGGTATCTAGATCTCTGTTCTTCTTTTCATTCCTGAGGTTGATATAACAATGTTTGAATTTTTAAAAAATGTGCTTTTACAAATTCAATTTTTTCCTATGTGTACGAAACAAACAAGCATTTCTCTTGAGATAGCAAGTAAAATAGTTTGTTTTATTATTTAACATGTTCACTCAATTAGAAGTATAACTATTATACAATAACCCCCATCCTGAATCCCACAACATCCATGCATATTAGTGTGCTAGGAAAAAAATAAATTATATGTTTGGAGCAGATGGAATTTCTAAAAACGTTATTGTCCATTAGTAAAACACAATCAGAGGTTCAGGCATTCATTTAGTAGCCTGGAAGTCTGATAATGTTGTGGTTAATGTAAATTGATTGTTCTTCTGGAAAATAATATCTTTTAATCTGCAATAGTCCATTTACAACGTGTGTGCTATGGAATTTGAAGTTTAAATTCCGTATCTCTGAGGTGTATTTCAGCTTAGAACAGAGATAGGGTTCAAACTTGAAAAAAACTTGAGAACGACTAACCAAACAGTTATTCCATCGTGCAGGCTTTCTTGATGTTCCTGCATTTCTGTAACAACCTCGAGTTTATAATATTAGTTCTGCCTATGTGGAGATTTAATCATATGATAGTAGTCTGTTGGAACAGAACTGTGTCAACCTACATTAACAAGGGGGCTTTGTTTATACATTGTCAAAGCTTTCAAGATGCCATTGAAACAGATGCCCCTTCTTTGCATAATAATGTTGGTAGACCTTCTTTGTCATTGGCCATTCCTGCTGACACAAGGTCTGCTGTTTACTTCAGTTAAATCGATATAATACAGGTTTGTATCTTAACAATGATGCCTATGTATCCACACTGTACTTCCCTGTTGGGAGTCAGTTAGCTGGATAGCTGGCTTGTGATGCACACAACACCAATTTCCACACTGGCTGAAGACACCAGGAATGTCTTGCCTTCTCAACTGTGCCCCTTGCCTGAGGTGTAGTGATCTTCAGGTTAAACCCACCACCAATCCTCTCTCTGCATATTTAGAAAGGAGCCTTATATTCTGGGAGTATGACAACTTTAAAATGAGGTCAATTAGCTAGTTGGCTGAACTCGCAATGCAGGGTGACTCCAATAGTGCAAATTCAATTCCTGCACCAACTGAAATTACCATGAATGACTCTCCTTCTAACTCCTCCCCTTACCCAAGGCATGATGACCCTCAGATGAAACCACCACCAGTCATTTCTTTCTAATGAGAATTTCTCCTGTATTCTTACAGGGCCATGGTGACTTTTCCTTTTATTTCTCCTGTGGAGCTTGACCAGCTTGTACGCCAGATGACTTCCATAGCCATTCCAAAACACAATATCCGGGTCATTTAAACAAGTTTTAGTTGAAAAAAAGTCCCAAGTATTAAGTCATGGAATAAAAAAATTAATAATTTACATCTAATTCAACTTCATGACCACTATCTGAGTGTTATAATTCAGGGACATGTAATCTCACGCTCATTTTGTTTGCAACTCCCTTTTTTTTTGTTGGATCATTTTAACAAGGAAAAACCTTAAGGCTAGTCTGAGCTATGTTTTTAATTGCAGGAATGCAATGCTAACCATCATGTTGCTCTTTATGTTCTGAATAAACCTGTCTTGGTAGTATAGCTACCTCATTATTGGAGATAATGTTCTTGGTTTGAGGAAATGATTTTAATGATTGTGATCACAATTGTTTCTTATAAAGTTGAGAGAATGAATTATTCTAATAATAATATCTGAAGTTACATTTTTAATTACTGAAATAAATAGCTAAAACAATTGTTCAAATTCTGCACATCACAGGTAAAGATGACTTTACTGGTCAAAATAATAGTTTTTTTTAAGACTCTCAACTCAGGACTATTTTAAAATTGACTTTTGTTTTAGATTACTTACAGTGTGGAAACAGGCCCTTCGGCCCAACAAGCCCACACCGACCCGCCGAAGCGCAACCCACCCATACCCCTACATATACCCCTTACCTAACACTACGGGCAATTTAGCATGGCCAATTCACCTGACCCGCACATCTTTGGACTGTATTTTCTTTGATGCATAAATTTAATACGTGTGTTTTGTTAACATACATGGCAAATGGATTATTCTAACAGAGGCATTTGGCAATTGGCCAAATATTTGGTTAAGAAATGTCAGGTTTTCAACTTGAGCATCAACTAGGAGAGAATCTTAGAGGGGCCTGGAGATTCACATTCACATAGCAATTCAGGCAAGGCCTTATTCAATGCTGGGAGCATTTTGTTGATGTTTCCAACAGAGATCCAGGCATGCAACAATGTTCTTGCCAGCGAGTTGCCTATTAATGGGAATTATTGTATATTGTCAGCCTCATTAACTGCAAATCTCACCTCATTAATAGGCTGCTTCCTATCCTCTAGGAGAAAGTGAGCACTGCAGATGCTGGAAATCAGAGCTGAAAATGTGTTGCTGGAAAAGCGCAGCAGGTCAGGCAGCATCCAAGGGACAGGAGAATCAACATTTCGGGCATGAGCCCTTCATCAGGAAGACACATTTTCAGTTGCTTTCTATCCTGCCACCTGCTGTGATTAAACTAAACAGCAACAATTCCTGGCCTGAAAATCAGAGTGGGTTACCTGGGGCAACTTCAATGCAACACTTGCTCCTCCTGACAACATCATCTCAGGGCACCAGCCATACATGCCCCATGTCCACGGATGCTGGCATCTGACACTGCGAACCTCTCAGGACCCTCATGGTACCTTTCCAATCTACTTGAAGGACACTTCTGCTTTTTAAAGCTGCACTTCAAAGTATGTCAGCAAGTAGCATTGTAATGCAGCTGCAAGGATGCTCTGCAAGCAGGGACAGGCACCCAGCTCATACACTGCACCAGGCTGCATTGCAGGACCATTCACTTGCTTTCTTAGTGCTCACTCACCTTCAGCCTACCTGGATGTTCATAGCATCCCTGCCTTGCCTTGTCATGTCTTTCACCCATCATGCCATCTGTTTTAGCTCTCTTTACCCTGTTGTGGATTGTTTCCACCTGGAATGGGAGAAAGGAAGATAGACGTGAGATGAGAGTGGGCAGCACAACTATTAGGGCTGTGGCAGGTTAGGAGAAAATGATGCGTTGTCCCATGTGAGTGAATACGTAGAGCATTGGGCATGTTGTGTTGGTGGTGTTGGTATAGGTGACACTGAGCAATGGAAAATGCTGTTGGTAGTAGAGAGAGTCGTTGAGAATAAACCTGTGGTGTGTGTGCGTCAGCAGAGTTAGAGTGAGTGTGAGGTATCAGAGAGAAAGTGGTGGCACTTAATATGAAAGAGCAAGGAAAGTCATTGACCTTCTTCCTGCTGTGCTGTACATTCACACAGCTGGCTAAGACTGCACTGACCTGGGTGACAACATCAGTCCAGGCATAGCATGGTCTGGTGCCATGGCCCCACTGCCAATCCTGGGGGAAAGGGAGTGGCCTTGTTCTGCATCAGCCTGACAACCAGGATCTCCAGGTACCTATCCACAAAGTAAGACACCATTTTCCCCTTTTCTTTGGTCAAGAGTTATTCACTGTGAAGGTCAGCTCCTGACTGACAGTGTTTGTCCAGGTACACGGAGGCCTTTTAAAGTTTGCCCAATTTGGGGTATCCTGGTGTTATGACCTCTTCTGTATATGTTGAGTCGTGGAATTGCACTAACCTTGAATGAGAGTGTTGCCAAAGGGGCAGGATAGGTTATAATGAAGTGACTTTGGCATCATAAAACACAGGAGAAGTGTAGGTCATTTGGCGAGCAAAACTGCTTGACCATTTAATAAGATCACGGCTAATCTAATAGAGTTCAGTTCCACTGATTTAAAAATCAGCCTATCTCAGCCTTGAATATACTTAACAACACAACTGAAAAATCCTCTGCGATAAAGAATTTCACAAATTCAATGCCTTCAGAGAAGAAATTCCTCCTCATCTCTTTTAAATGGGTGACCCCATTACTCTGATGTTATGCCCTCTATTCCTAGATTCACTCACAAGTGGAAACAAACCCCCTGCATCTACCCTGTCAAATTCCCTCAGAATTGTTTCAATAAGGTCTTCTCTTACTGTCCTCAAATCCTATGAATACAGGCGCCACCTACTCAATCTGTCACGTTAAGACAATCCTTCCGTCGTCAGCATCAGCCTTGTGAATATCCTCTGGACTGACTGACTCACTACTTACCTTCCCATTTATTTCCCATCTGCAGACTTGGGGAAAGTATATGCACTTCTGCCTTCCAACTCATTAATTCACGTTGTAAATAATTGTGATGCCAGCATTGATCTCCACAGCACTTCACTAGTTACTATCCTGGAAATGCCTCATTTATTGTAAGTTAAAAATCACACAACATCAGGTTATAGTCCGACAGATTTATTTGGAAATACTAGATTTGGAGCACTGCTCCTTCCTCAGGTAGTTGTGGACACAATCATAAGACACAGAGTTTAAAGCAAAAGATCAGTGTTATGCAACTGAAATGAGGTATTGAACAGACCCACATTGCTGTCAAGTCTTTCATCTTTTAGAATGGGTTGCAGATTTTGGTTCATTAATATGTAAATCCCAGAACTTCTTTAAAGTCACATTCTCGAGATAACTTAAGGTTTTATTTAAAAAGGTGACATGCAGTTGATGTGTTGTATATGGATTTCAGTAAAGTGTTTGATAAAGTTCCCCATTTAGGCTATTGCACAAAATACAGAGGCAAGGGCTTGAGGGTGACTTAGTGGTTTGAATCAGAAACTAGCTAGCTGAAAGAAGACAGACGGTGGTGGTTGATGGGAAATATTCATCCTGGAATTCAGTTACTACTGCTGTACCGCAAGGATCTGTTTTGAGTTCACTGCTGTTTGTCATTTATACAAATGACCTGGATGAGGGCATAGAAGGAAGGATTAGTAAATTTGTGGATGTAGAGTTGTGAATAGTGATGAAGGATGTTGTAGGTTACAGAGAGACATAGATAAGCTGCAAAGCTGGGCTGAGAAGTGGCAAATGGAATTTAATGTGGAAAAGTGTGAGGTGATTCACTTAGGAAGGAATAATAGGAATGAAGAGTACTGGGCTAATGGTAAGAATCTTGGAAGTTTAGATGAGCAGAGAGATCTCAGTGTCTAGGTACATAGATCCTTGAAAGTTGCCACCCAGGTTGCTAGGGTATTAAGAAGGCATACAGTGTGTTAGCTTTTATTGGTAGAGGGATTGAGTTTCAGAACCATGAGATCATGCTGCAGCTGTACAAAGGTCTGGTGCAGCCACATTTAGAGTGTTGCATACAGTTCTGGTCACTGCATTATACGAATGATGTGGAAGCTTTGGAGATTTGCTAGGATGTTGACTGGTATGGAGGGAAGGTCTTACGAGGTAAGGCTGAGAGACTTGAGGCTGTTTTCGTTAGAGAGAAGAAGGTTGAGAGGCGACTTAAGTTAGACAGAAAGAAAATCAGAGAGTTACTTTACTTGGACAGTGAGAGCCTTTTTCCTTGGATGGCGATGGCTAGCACAAGGGGACACAGCTTTAAATTGAGGGGTGATAGATATAGGACAGATGTCAGAGGTAGTTTCTTTACTCAGAGAGTAATGGGGGCATGGAAGGCACTGCCTGCAAATTAGTAGATTCGCCACGTTTAAGAGCATTTAAATAGTCATTGGATAGGCATATGGGCAAGAATGGAACAGTGTAGGTTAGATGGGCTTCAGATTGTTTCCATAGGTCAGCACAACATTGAGGGCCACAGGACCTGTACGGCGCTGTCATGTTTCATGTTCTATCTCAGCTCAAACAATGTATTAAAGATGTGAGGTTAGAGTCCATCCGTATCCCAATCTTGAGTCAGACTGGTTCTATTTCCAAAGTAGGAATTTATAAAATATTACATGTTTTGACTGCCTGCATTGACTGCCTGCTGATTGTGTACTTTTTGAGCAAATACAGTTCTGCATTTGCAGATTCACCCCCATAGACTTTTCTATGCTTGTGCATACAGGTGAGGGAGTGAGAGAGAGAGTGTGAGCATGCATGTGAGTATGAGTGTGCGTGAGAGTGTGTGTGTTTGGTCGAGTGTGTGTGTGAGTGTGATGGAGTATATTCCTGTGAGAGGGTGTGTGCATGGATGTGAGTGTGAGGGTGTGTGTGTGTGTGTGTGTGTGAGAGAGAGACAGACAGACAGTGTAGTGGGGTCACCTGTAGTGTGACATGAACCCAAGATCCCGGTTGAAGGCATCCTCATGTGTACTGAACTTGGCTATCAGCCTCTGCTTGGTTACATTGCGTTGTTTTGTAACCCAGAGTCTGCCTTCTTGGATGGTCACCCAAAAATCTGATGCCAAATGTCCCTCACTGCTGAAGTGTTCCCCGACTGGGAGGGAGCACCTCCATCTGGCAATTAGTGCTTGGTATTCTATATATTGTTTCAGTTGCATGACACTGTGACCTTTTGCTATAAATTCTATGTCTGATGATGCTGTCCACAGCTACCTGATGAAGGAGCAGCACTCTCCAAATAAACCCGTTGGACTATAACCTGGTGTTGTGTGATTTTCAATTTTGTCCACCTCAGTCCAACACCGGCACATCCACATCTTTTATTCCAGCTCTCTATCATCTATTAGTTACCAATCATCTTGGTATATCAATATACTATCCACAACATTGGTTAAGTGCAGTGCCTTATTGAAATCCAAATATATTTCATCTATCAGTTCCCTTTAAATATCCTTCTTGTCACTTTCTCGAAAATATTTAGAAGCATAGTGGAGGTCTTGGTAGGACGGGATGGTGAATAGGAGGATAGTTCTTTAGCCTGAGGAATGCGAAAGGAGACCACAACTCCAGACAGTGCCAATTTAAATGGATGTAGCCACTCAGGTCAGTGCAATGTCCTGGATGAGAAGAAACACCAGCAATTTAGAAACAAGATACTCTGCACTTAGCACGTGCCACCACTTCATCTTTCCTGCTTCATGCTAATTTGAAATCTGCCAATGGATATACCTCCCAAAATGATGATTGGTCAATTATTGCATTGTTTCAGGCAGCATCTTCCCTCAATTGTTATGACTCACCTCTTCCTCCCAAATTGTTAACTTTTCCTGCCCTCTGTACTTCCCAATCAATTACTTGGGATATTACACCAGCCCCTTGGATGCTGCCTGACTGGCTGTGCCTTTCCAGCACTGCACTCTTCGACTCTGATCTCCAGCATCTGCACTCCTCACTTTCTCCTACTATACCACCTTGCTTGCTTCTGCATAACTACTAAGAACCCTTATATTTCATATAACTCCTCATTTTGTCTCAGTCCGGGAAGAAAATGTCACACAACAAGGCAGAGAGGGCCAAGACAAGGTGGAGGGGCGGCCAACATTCATGTCCTCACTCTATGAGGAGACACTCAAATCGGCTGGATAGGAACAAGACAGCTCATGTGCGGAGGCCAGGCCCTCCATTTTGAAGTAACCAGTTAAACTTGATTGTACTGTGCTGTGCTGATCTCCCATTGCCATGTCCCAAACCTAGAATTGGAAGGACACGGTTCCCTGGACCCTGTTCACCTCAAGCACTCGGATATACGTGATGAATGTTTGGATTGAATTTGGATAATGCTCTTGACAGAGTGTGACTGCACCCCCTAACTGACCACGGTTCTTCACTCAACCAAGGCCTGGCCTGTTTACACTTTGAGACATGAGTATTTGATTGAAACGTATGCAGTGTGTTTGCCAAACAAGCTGCTGGCGTGCACTGTTGGTGAGAGATTGATGTAGCATAGTGCCACATATCTGCTCCCTTAACTGGTCGGTGTTAGGAAGCATTACAAATAGCCTAGTATTCTGTTTCTGCTAAATAGCAAGGCAAGGCAAGCCACAGATGCAGTGAATCGCTACATTCTAAGCCTAAAAGGCAGGGCAAAGCAGAGATGCAGTGAGAGATCAATAAAAGTAAAGTGAGTGAGCTCTAAGAAAGCAAGCTAAGAGCTTTGGGGTGCATCCAGTGCAGATGCATGAGGTAAATGCACATGTCTACTTGGTAGGAGCATTGCAAGTTAGTAGTTCCAGAGTGGAGTGGTAAATTGTCTTCTAAGTTATCCTGAGAGTGGCCAGCTTAATATAACAGGCTGGTGTTTTGCCAATGCCAACTTCTGTGGTAAAGAGTGGAGGTTGATCACTGCCCAGGGAGCTGGAAGATGTTGGTGAATGGTGATTAACATGGAATTGTTGAGAAGCAACTTGTGAGCTGCATCCATCTGGCTTTCAAATCAAGAATTGGTACCATACAGATTCTCACCAGTATATGGGAAAAATACTTGCTGAAGGGAAATTAGGTGAGATCGGTGAATAATAAGATGCAATAGTAAAACAGGTCCTCATGGATTACTATTAAGATTCTCATCTAGCCACTGGAACCGTAAGGGGCAAACCAGAATTTCTTTTTCCTGAAGTGTCGGATTCTTTTCTATTTTTGCCATATTCTGCCAAATTCTCAAAGTTACTCGCATTGCTCGAAGTCTAGGAAAGTTCGGTCCTCTTAGCTCTGTCTTTGAACAGAAAAGGTCACGCATCCTCAACATCCTGGTCAACATTTATCCCTCCACTGGCACCTAACTAAAGAAAAAGGTCATTATCACGTTGTTGTTTATTGTATTTACAGCATGCAAATTGGATTGCTGCATGCCCAGAGTACAACATGAATACGTTTCAAATGTACTTCACTGATTCTCCAGAGGTCACTACAAAAGACATTACAAAAATAAGTTCTATCTTGAAATTTAATTGGAATAAAGTTAACAAAAATAATAGGAAAAAATATATGCTATCGTGAGTGATCATTCTCCTTCAAAGCTTGATATCTTTTGAAATCCTGTCAGAACTATTCTGACTTAAAACTCATTTTTCATGACAACAATAAAAGCTTGCCTTTTCCATGTTCTTCGCTTAAGATGGGTTGGGATGGATCCGGGTCTTGAAAAAAGCACATCTGGTTCACAGTCACCTGTTTTGTTCTCTCTAATCTGACTATCGGGGAACTTCGCTTGTAACTCATATATATTCTGAAAAAGGCTTATGACGCCTCCAAGAAAATGACCTTGGAATATGCCTGAATGCTTCAGCAAATGGTTCCAGGTCACTGAGTTGGCAAGTTGCCAAACGTAAAGCTGCATGACTTTAGAGAAATCCATGGGAGTGGAGCAAATGTCATTGAGCTACTTACGAACCTGGATGGAGGCATGGAGAGTCATTTTAAGAAAAACAAGAAAGATGCTGAGAAGCTGGTTTCCCTGGGTTAGAGAGCCGAGAACTCGTGATTGTGTTTTCAGGATTTATTCACTCTGAGGTGTACAAATCTTTGAAATTCTGTTCCTCACAGAGCCTCATATTCAATCATTAAGCAAATTCAAACCAGAGATGTTTGTAATTCAAGAATATGGGGCCAGGTTGA
Source organism: Hemiscyllium ocellatum (assembly GCF_020745735.1). NCBI lineage: Eukaryota > Metazoa > Chordata > Chondrichthyes > Orectolobiformes > Hemiscylliidae > Hemiscyllium > Hemiscyllium ocellatum. Next base: position 46,639,264 of record NC_083404.1, read on the forward strand.
GAGTTGAGGTTGAAGATCAGACATGATCTTACTGAATGGTGGGGCAGTCTTAATGTGCCATATGGTCCACTCTAGCCCCTAATTCCTATATTTTTACAGCAATGCAGAATATTGAAAGAGTAGCACAATGAGTTAAAAGGCAAAGTAAGTACAGGATGCAATGATTTTGTGTTATGTTAATATTTGGTCTTGGTTGTGCACAAAACCTAATTGGCCTATAAAATTTATCAGATATCAAAATTTTCAAATTCTGCCAACGTTTCACATTCCCTATCTTCAACTGTAACCTCCCCAGCCATATAGCCCCCCAAAGGTCTCTGCACTCCTCCAAGTCTGACCTCTTGGGCATCTTCGCTTTCCTTTTGCTCAGCCACTATATTTGGTGATATTTTAGTTGCTGATTGAGGCTGTGATTTTGCATCAATTTGGCTCACTGGGTAGAATTCTCATGCCTGAAACATTGTTTCTGGGTTCAAATCCTGCTCAAGGGTTTGATTACAAAAATGAAGACTGACATTCCAATCTAGGAGGGAGGGACTGCTGAATTGCACCCAGGTACCTCCTGCTCACTCCCCTGCATGTAGAAGATCCTGTTGCACTATTTTGAGGAGGAGGTGCAGAGTTATCTCCAGTGTCGTCATCCACATTTGCACCTCAATTGACATCACAAAAACAGCTTGTCTGATCACATTGCTGTTTTTAGAAATTTGCTATTTACACATTGCCTATGACAATTCCTCCATTACAACAGTGATTACACTCTTAAAGTATTTCATTGGCTGGAATATATTTTGAAGCATTTGGTGATCATGAAAGGGACTACATAAATAGAAGTCTTTCATCTTTTTTTTAAGAATTTACTTTTTGAAACTTACTCTATATAGCCGTCTCTGCTCCAATCTCTCACTCTTTAAACCTATCCATTTGACCAAATGCCTTCCATTATTCCCATGGCCAAGTCTAATTCTGTTTGAATATGCTCCTATAGTACATACTCAGGCACTTTACAGCAGAACTGATGCCATGTAAATGCAATCGCTGTGATTGTGCCTGTGATTTTATCAAACTTTAAATTCTGTATCACAATCTACGAATACCTTTAGTAGCAGTGAATTATTATTCCTCATCTTGAAACATTCATAGTCACAGCAAAGCAATCTACAGAAGCTCATAACTGTTATTGCATTGTGTTACATTGTTTTCTCAACACTTTATAAAAAAAATGAATGCCACACGGAACTAATTCTCAATTTGTCTCTAACTTGCTATAGCTATTAGTCAACTAATGATAGCAATCCAATCTTCTTGGAACTGGGATACATCAAGCTCAAAATGTAAATTACATCACTTGGATCCTCAACTAGGATTTCCATAACCATTTTTAAGGAGCTGGGGAAAGGTTGTCCACAGTGGCTCAGTGGTTAGCACTGCTACCTCACAGCGCCAGGGACCTGGGTTCAATTCCAGCCTTGGGTGACTGTCTGTGTGGAGTTTGCACATTCTTTCCATGTCTGTGTGGATTTCCTCCAGACGCACTGGTTTCCTCCCACAGTTCAAAGATGTGCAGGTCAGGTAGATTGGCCATGCTAAATTGTCCATAGTGTTGGGTGCATTATTCAAAACTAAGTGTAAGGAAATGGGTCTGGGTGGGTGTGAGCCTTTTGGGCTGAAGGGCCTGTTTCCACACTGTAGGGAATCTAATCTAAAAACATCCACGGGATACCATGAATGGCCTTAACAAGGCAAGAGCTGGATTTCTATCCTTCATTGCGAAGAAGTGCTACTTTGAAAGCTGTTATCTAAACACTTTTGCCAGCTGCTCTCGGAGTCTCATTGGCATCAGACCTAAGAAGTGGATGCTACTGGGACTCCAACTGGACCCCAGGTGAAGACTACGATGACATCCAGACCCAGATTGGGTTGGAATAGGATGTGCGAGTCTAATGACTGGTGTTCAGGTGGGAAGTGACAAAGGAGGGTTACATCTTGTGAGTTAGGTAGTGGAGAGTATGCCCTGTATACAGACAGGGTGCCGCCAAAACATGAACAACTTTGCTAATCATTTTCAACCTATCTGTTTCAAACAATGGTAGACCCAATCCAACCTGCTTATACACACCAGACAAACTATGATTTGGTGATGCAGGCGTTGGACTGCGGTATACAATGTTAAAAATCACACAACATCAGGTTATAGTCCAACAGGTTTAATTGGAAGCACACTAGCTTTCGTAGCGACGCTCCTTCATTAGGTGGTAATGGAGGGCTCAATCCTAACACACAGAATTTATAGCAAAAGTTTGCAGTGTGATATAACTAAAATTATACATTGAAACATTGATTGTCTGTTAAGCCTTTCATCTGTTAGAATACAACGATAGTTTCACTTCCCTCAAGTGTAAATCACAAAACTTTTTTTAAAAATTGCATTCTCGGGTTAGCTGTTAACAATGGTGATAGCTAGACAATATGTTGAAGGTGTTGGCCCCCTGTGTTCTCTGTCCATACTATGATGTTTAGATTGATTCTAATCTAAAAAGTGAGATAACAGAGTTTTACATAAATTAATGCAGTTTTTGAGCTCAGAGTTCGACATGAATGCATGCAGTTTTTGAGTCAAGTACAATGTAACCCTGCGAGTACAAATTCACCCCACAAAATATATGTGTGCATGTGGATCTTTGTCTGTCTGTGTGTGTCTATCTATCTGGGGGTCATGAGTGTGAGAAAGTGTATGTGTGTGTGTAGTGAGTGTGGAGTGTCTTAAGCCTGTGAGGGGGTGCATGTGTGAATGTAGGAGTGTGCGTGTTTGTAAGGGTGTGTGGGTGTCTGTGTGCATGGCTGTGTGTATGTGTGTCTGTGTGTATGTGTGTCTGTGTGTATGTGTGTCTGTGTGTATGTGTGTCCATGTGTATGTGTGTATAGGAGTGCCTGTGTGTATGAGAGAGTGTGTGTGTATAGTGCAATGGTGGTCACCTGTAATGTGACATGAACCCAAGGTTGAGGCCCTCCCTGTGGGTACCGAACTTAGCTATCAGCCTCTGCTCGGCCACTTTTCTCTGCTGCCTGTCCCGAAGTCCACCTTGGAGGAAGGTCACCCGAAGGTCCGAGGCTGAATGTACTGGACCACTGAAGTGTTCCCCAACTGGGAGGGAACCCTCCTGTCTGTTGGTTGTTGTGTGGTGCCCATTCATCTGTTGTTGTAGCCTTTGCTTGGTTTCCCCAATGTACCGTGCCTCAGGGCATCCTTGCCTGCAACGTATAAGATAGACAACGTTGGGTGAGTCACATGAGTACCTGCCATGTACAAGGTGGGGGGGTGTCCACACATGTGTGGACATAGATACCACCATTACGTGTGGGGCCACCTCCCAATCATAATGGCAGGTACTCATGTGATTCAGCCAACGTTGTCCAATTGGGGAACACTTCAGTGGTCCAGGACATTCAGCCTCGGACCTTCGCGTGACCATCCTCTAAGGTGGACTTCAGGACAGGCAGCAGAGAAACGTGGCCGAGCAGAGGTTGATAGCTAAGTTCGGTACCCATAGGGAGGGCCTCAACCATGGCCTTAGGTTCATGTCACATTACAGGTGACCACCATTGCACTATACACACACACTCTCTCACACACACAGGCACTCCTATACACACATACACACGGACACACATACACACAGACATGCACACACACACCCACACACACCCTTACAAACACGCACACTCCTACAGTCACACATGCAACCTCTCACAGGCTTAAGATGCTCTGCACTCACTACACACACACATACACTTTCTCACACTCACGACCCCCACCGCAGACAGACAGACAGACACACACACACAGACAAAGACCCACATGCACACATATATTTTGTGGGGTGAATTTGTACTTGCAGGGTTACATTGTACTTTGCTCAAAAACTGCATGCATTCATGTCGAACTCTGAGCTCAAAAACTGCATGAATTTATGTAAAACTCAATTATCTCACTTTTTAAGATTAGAATCAATCATGGCATAGACAGAGAACACAGGGGGCCAACACCTTCAACATGTTGTCTAGCTATCACCATTGTTAACAGCTAACCCGAGAATGCAACTTTTTTTAAAAAAGGTTTTGTGATTTACACATGAAAGAAGTGAAACTATCACTGTATTCTAACAGATGAAAGGCTTAACAGACAATCAATTTTTCAATGTATAATTTCAGTGATATCACACTGTAAACGTTTGCTATAAATTCTGTGTGTTAGGATTGAGCCCTCCACCACCACCTGACGAAAGAGCATCACTCCAAAAGCTAGTGTGTGTCCAATTAAACCTGTTGGGTTATAACCTGGTGTTGTGTGATTTTTAACTTCAGACAAACTATGACATGGATAGTGTAATATTTGGGTCAATCAGCTTGTCAGGTAATCCTTAAAACTGAAAAGCAATATCAAAATGATGAACACTTGAGTACCAGAGAATTTATGTACATTATGCTGATTATTTTTTGACATGAAACTACATGGGACACATTAGGTTTTGAAGTCTGTACTATCCAAGATGGCAGCAGTGGTGGGAGCAGGGCCTTCCTAGGGGGTCAGCAGCGGTGGATCCCTTTGCTGGAATGGCGGCCCCGTGAGGTAGTAGCGCAGTGACATAAGCCAGAACAAAGCACTGGCTGTTTTGGTGTGGTGGGCTCACCGTGGAGTTTGAGCCCAGTTTGGGACCTAGCAGCTTCAACGATGGCTGCATTGCCAGATTAGCCCAATGCAGACTCACCGCGGTGAAGACGTTGGTGCAAGCAAAATGACACACGGTTCCAGATGTAGCAGTGTGGCTCCAGGATATGGCTAGGTGCGGGTGCTGACATCAGGGGTGGTGTTACAGCTGCAACAGCGTGTGGGCACTTAAGGGATGGAACTTATGCCTTTGTTTCTCTGACAGTGAGGACTCAAGGTGGAGGTGTGAGAGTCATCCGAACATTTCCTTTCCTGTTGGCTGTTCCTTTTATTTCTGCTTCTGTTTTTATTCCTGTTTTTTTGTAAACTAAGATGGTGTCATAGAATGGTGATTTTGTACACCTTTCACTGTTGTTATGGACTGGGCCAGACCACTCAAAACATTCTTAAGCAGGCAGCCATAACTTTGCAATTTGTTTCGGTAAGTGTACAGGGAAAATTATCTGGATTAAGGTCATGTGGTTGACTACCAGGTTTAAAACAGACAAAAAAATTATTCACAAAATTACACAATGAAACACAAAGAACCAAATAAAGAACCCCTACAGAACTCAGTCTATCCAAACTAGACTTAAGTATGATATTCTGACTATACACAACAGTCCCAGTAAGCAAACCCCCTTTAAAACACAGCATAAAAAAGGGTCAGATGTTGACAGCTTGAAGTTAGAAGAGCAGAGAGAGAGTTTCCACACAGCTCACTGTTGAACTCCCAACCAGTTCAGGACTGAACTAAACTGCTCAGCTAGAGAGCTGACCACTCCCCTTTCATTACACAGGCCACTTCTAAAACATGACAATATTGGTGTGAAGTCTCATCTGTTTATATCTCAACAAAAGGCCTCTCAAGATCCTTTTCATCTCTGTGTCAAACCAGTCTGATTGGAGCCTGGCCTGGTTTATTACCCCGATGAAAGAAAATCAAGGACAGAGTCTCTTGAGCCAAGGAACATGATTTAGTAAAAAAAAGGGACTAGCTTTGTGACACTGTTCTCCTGTATTCCTGTACCCGAGTACAAGTGATAGTAAAAATCTAAATCTAAACCTAAATCTAACTCAGGCAACAATTGCAGTATATAACAGGGAGTTGTTGAAAATCTGAAATAAAGACCAGCAACAGGTTACATTAACATCTGTGGAGAGGGCAAGATAGAGTTAACATTTCAGCTTGATGCTCTTCCTGTAGATACTTTTTGGAACTACTTTCTTACTTATTCATTCATGGGACATGAATATTGGTGGTAAGGTGAAAACTTATTGTCCGTTCCCAATTATTTGGAACTGAACTGTTTGCTAGGGCTAGGCCATTTTAGAAGAGAGACTGGATAGGCTGACTTGGAGACAGTAAGGACTGCAGATACTGGCCCAAACCGTGACTTTCCTGCTCTTCAGATGCTGTCTGACTTGCTGTGCTTTTCCAGTTTCACATCTATCGACTCTGGATAGGCTGAGTTTGTTTTTCTTCGGCGAGAAGAGAGATCTGATTGAGGTATGAGGTGTTATGGGAGGCATAGACAAGGTGGATCATGTGAGTCTTTACCCCATGGCAGGGTATGGATAGATTGAATAACCAAGGTCTTTTGACTAGGGTTGGGGGAGCATGTCCAAAACTAGAGAGCATAGGTTTAGGAAGAGAGGGGTAAAATTTAAAAAGGACGTGAGGGTTAACTTTTTCATGCAAGAGGAAGTGTTGGAGGCTGGTACAACTCCAACATTTAAAAAGGTTTAGAGGGATATAGGTCAAATGCTGGCAAATGGGACTAAGTCAGATTGGGATGTCTAGTCAGTGCGAACGAGTTGGACTGAAGGGTCTGTTTTTGTGCTGTATGACTCTAAGTGCCTATATAAAAGAGGGAAACAGCTGATTCCTGAAGAAAGGCTTATGCCCGAAACATCGATTCTTCTGCTTCTTGGATGCTGCCTGACCTGCTGCGCTTTTCCAGCAACACATTTTTCAGCTCTGATCTCCAGCAGCTGCAGTCCTCACTTTCTCCTAGGAAACATCTAGCGGTTGAGATGTTTGGGCAGTGAATCTTCAGGGATAAGTTTGAGACATTCTCCCTAATGATTGAAAGGGTAGGTAGTGTAGTGGGAAGGTTGCTGGGCTAATTATTCCAAGATAATGGTTAGCAAATATGTGTTCAAATTCCTTCATCAGCCACCAAGTAAACTGAATTAGTTAATAAATCTGAAATAAAATGCTAGCCTCCTTTATGGCATCTTTGGTCCAACCAGTCCATGCTGCACATGATCCCAAACTAAATTAGTTCCTCCTGCCTGCTCCTGTCCCATATCCCTCCAAACCTTTCCTATTTATGTATTATTCAACCATCCTTCCAACAATTGTTATTTGTACCACACCCTCAGAAAGTTCATACCACACACAAACCATCCTCTAAACATTTTGTCACTCGTCCTCTTTAAATATCTCTCCCCTCACATTAAAAATGCACCTTTAAGTCTTGAAATGCCCCATCCTATGGAAAAGTTGATTACCATTAATTCTATTTATACCCCTCATTATTTTGTTAACTTCTATAAGGTCACCGCTCAACCTTCTACCTCCAGTGAAAAAAGTCCCAACCTTTCTTTAAATCTCCAACCTTCCATACCTGGCAGCATCCTAGTAAATCTCTTGAGCCCTCTCCAGCTTAATAAAATACTTCCTGTAACTGGGTGACCAGAACTTGATAATGCTGAAACCACCAGATTATTCTCAAAGCCCATCTGGTTTACCTTCTCCTGTAGGAAAGGAAATCTAATGTTCTTACCTGGTCTGGAAAAGCACAGCAGGTCAGGCAGCATCAAATGAACAGGAGAATCAACATTTTGGGCAAAAGCCTTTCTTCAGGAATCACTGATCTCCAACATCTGCTGTCCTCACTTTTTTCTTACCTTGTCTGGCCAACATTACTTCCAACCGATAGCAATGACTGCTCTCTAGAGTCGAAATGTTTGGCACTGGAAAAGCACATCAGGTCAGGCAGCATTCGAGGAGCAGGACAGTCAACGTTTTGGGTATGAGCCCTTCATCAGGAATCTGGGGAGAGGGGAGCATGTGGAAAAGGGGCTGTGAGGTAAGTAGGAGAGTGGAGGTGGGGCTGAGGTACTGGGAAGGTGGTAGGTAGATGAAGGTGGGGGGTGATGGTAATAAGTCAAAGGGGAAGGTAGAGTAGACAGGTGGGAAGAGAACAGTGCCGAGTTGGAGGGTTGGATCTAGGATGAGGTGTGGGGAGGGGAGATTAGGAAACTAGTGATGTCAATGTTGATGCTATGTGGTTGAAGAGTATCAAGGCAGAAGGTGAGGCATTCTTCCTCTAGTCATCAGGTCGCTTGGATTTGGTGTTGGAGGAGGCCCAAGATTTGCATGTCCTTGGAATAGTGGGAGGGAGAGCACTCTGAAATGGCCTGGCATTCAGAGAGCAATTAGGGATGGGCAATAAGGGCACTGGTGATACCAACAACACTCATATCCCAAAGTACATTAAAAAAGTTCTATAAACCAGAATGCTCAAAAGGCCAGAATTGAAAGAACACATGTATTTTAAGAATGAAGCAGTTTACAGTTATGAGGAAGGTTGAAGCCACGGAAGCATTTGAAAATAAAAGTGATAGTTTTCTTCAAATTGATACGTTGCAGGATCAGAAGACAAAATAGGTCAGTGAGGAATTAGAATTAGAATTAGCTTTATTGTCACATTAACTCACATGAGTACAGTGAATATTCTACAAATTGCCACTTACAGCACAATCTTCGATACCTAGGTACAGATGCTGAAGTACATATTCTTTGGGGGAAAAATGCAGAAAAATAAAGAAATATAAAATCTAGTAATAGGTTAGAAAAATAGAGATATTGGAGTTTAGAATAACAGTTATTCCAAACCAGACTGCACCGGTCTTCAGCTCAAGGCCGGGATTGCCGGGAGTTTGAGTCCAGGCTGAGAACTGAGGTCTGAGACCTCGCTGAGGTTGGGAGTCCGAGACCTTGCTGAGGCCAGAGTCCAAGACCTCGCTGAGGCTGGGGTCCAAGACCTCCCTGGGGCCAGAAATTTGAGACCTCACTGAGGCTGGGAGTTAAGTCCACACTGAGAGTGAGATTTCGAGTCCACACTGAGGCTGGGAATCTAAGACCTCACTGAGGTTTGCATCCACCCTGAGGGCAAGAGTTTGAGTCCATGCTGAGGCTGGGGGTTCAGGTCCACACTGAGGGCAAGAGTCCAAGTCCATGCTAAGGCCGGGAGAGTGAAACCTCACTGAGACCAGAGGTTTGAGTCCACACTGAGGCCAGGAATCTGCACTGGCTTTCATCCCAGGCATCATCCATGCTGCCCGAGGACAGGAAATAAAAAGAAAAAAAAGCAAAAAAAGAGAAAAAAAGAAAAAAAAACAGAAGGAAAGGATGACCTGCGGCTCTGGATAATGTCCCAGTTCAGAAATGGCCAACTGAGTGTTGAGCGAGTTAAAACATACATAGTAAAACGTCCAAAGCGTTTAATGTAATTCAATCCCCAGCTACATAAAGAGTCTGAAGTTGTACAAGATGGCAGCTGAACCACCTCCTCAAGGGCAACTAGGAATGGACAATACGTGCTGGCCCAGGCAGTGATGCCCACATCCCATGAATGAATAAAAGAAAGGATAAAGTTTCATATAAAAGGTATGTTTCATGGAGTGCCAACTTCAAAGAGAGAGAGACGTAGAGATCTGGATACACCACAGGAGGGAATTCCAGAGTTTAAGGCCAAGGCAGCTGATTCAACAGCTACCATATGCCAAAAGTTCACTGGAATATCTTGGCTGAGGATTCAACTTAATTGGATACCAGTTCACACTTCATTCAATGCTTGCATACCATATTAATGTCTTGTAGAGGCATAATTGGATTAGAACTGGAAGCAGCTGGCTGACTTGCAGATCAAAGTACCTGGCCTACTCTTCCGACTCAGTGTCCGACATCATGTTGTGAACAATAGAGTGAGAAAACATTCCTGCAACGTAGTTCAAAGTCATTCCCCTTTCCTCAAATATAATTAAAAGGACCCAGGAAAACCATTGTCCATTCAAAAGATAAAACATTTAAAATTTCAAAGGTACAGCTCAAAGATTAGTGGAGACGTATTTGCTCAACCCTTTCACCTCCGCTGCCCCCCACCTCACAGAGGCTCACACACACAGAAACAACAGAAATCTCTTCCTGACAGAAATCATTACAAATTGTTACAATATTGAGCATAGATACAAAAAAAAGGAAAGAATGGCAACACTGGTTTTCTAATGAATTAAAACAGTGTGGAACCAAGCTCCATCACAAGGTACAAAACAGGACAGCTGCAAACAAAGTAGCAACAATGAAGTAGATTTAACAGAGTGAAACAAAGACACTGATAATCCACTAGCTACCTGATGAAGGAGCGACGCTCCGAAAGCTAGTGCTTCCAAATAAACCTGTTGGTCTATAACCTGGTGTTGTGTGATTTTTAACTTTGTCCACCCCAGACCAACACTAGCACCTCCAAGTCTTAGAAAGATAAGACAGCTTGCATTTACATAGCACCTTCAGGGCCACTTCTGGGCATCCCAAAGCTCTTTAGGCCAATGGCTAATTTTAAAGTGTGGCCACAGTGGTAGGAATTATATTAAACAATGGAAAGCCCCAAAAATGTTTTTCATTGTTAACATGAGGAATAAAGATTGTATTTGAATTATTAAAGTAATGAGGAGCTCCATGAAGTAATAACAAATTGTGGAAAGCTACTTTCATTTTGATAGCATTGTTGTACATTAAAATATCCCAAAACACTTTTTAAGAGCATAATTAAAACAATTTGAACAGTTACCACAAAAGAGACAGGTGACAGAAACATGTTCAAAGAATTAGGTTTTTATGAAGCACCTTCGAGGAAGAAGTGGGAGGTGGGACTGTAGAGGTTTCTTCCAGAACCTTGGTCCAATTGAGCTGAAAGAATGGAGAAACAATGGCAAGAAGCCAGCATCAGAAGAGCTCAGCGACAATGGGGAGCTGTACGGCTAGAGGATGTTAAGGCAATAGGGAGCAGTGAGTTGAAAACAAGGATTCAAATCAAAGTAGTTGCTGGACCTGGAATCAAAAAAGATAAGTGAGCACAGGCATGATGGTAGAGTCAAGAACGGAGCAGCAGAGATTCACATGAATTCAAGTGTAAACAAGTAAAAGGTGGGAGGGCCACTCAGTTGTGCATTGAAACGCTCATGTCCAAAAAATCTAGAGGACAAGTTAAACAAAATGTGAGAAGTAAAATTGGTTTTGGTCCATTTAGAACAATATATTTGAGTGAAACCTGGAATGGCAGCTTACCCAATGTAAGGACCTAACTGCCTAATTTCAGCTGTCTTTCTTGCCAACAGCGTCTCAAAGATAATTCTTGCCAGAAGGTGGAAAGACAACTGGAGAGAGCTGACAGCTGGCCCAGAGTAGCACTGCAGCTGGCAGAAACATTTTTCATTTGGCAACTTCTCCTTTGGCCCCTAAAGTTGAGGAATCGCATTGCTCGCTGTGCTTTTTGCTGATCAAGTTATGAGGGGTTCCTCAGAACAGGCACTGAGACATAGAGCATACAAGTGGAAACTCACTTATTGCTACAACACTTCTCCAACAACCCCCAATATACCTCAAGGACTACAGAGATTTTAGACAAAAGTAGTACTGAGATGAGGAATAGAATGAATCAAGATGAATTAGGTTAGGTTAATTGGCTAAGTTAAATTGCCCATAGTGTCAGGTGCATTAGTCAGGAGTAAATGTAGGGAAATGAGTCTGGGTGGGTTTCTCTTCGGAGGGTTGATGTGGAATTGTTGGGCTAAAGGGTCTGTTTCCACACCATAGAGAATCTAATCAAGATTGGATTTGTTGAATCTTCTGTAATATGGCTGTAAGGTGGAGTTAAAAAAAATTACAAGAAGTGCTCTGGCTGCCACCAAATTGATAATTGTGCGACACTATGGGAAAGGATGGGGTTCCCACTCCTGATCAAAATCCATTGATCCCATACTCAAGAATGTATAGGTCAGGGGTTTCTTTGGCATTGCTACAAGGAGACAAGAATGCAAAGCTTTGCAACCCAAGCTCATCAAAAGTATAAGACAAGAAATAGACTTAAGAAAATGGACAATACAGTCTGACAAGAGGTTGTTGATTAGTTGAGCAACTATTGACATCAAAATGCAGTTCAAATCGTTACCTGTCAATCTTCATTCCCAGACAAGGCAGGTAAACTCTGATTGCTCAGTGTATCACCATGGGGATGGAGCAGAGTTTGGCTATCTCCATGACCCTTATTTAATGATAAAGGTGTATGTTTGTACAAATTCCTTTTGCCTGCATAAACTAGCATACTAAGAATTTCTATATGTAGTTTCTAGCATATGCAAATACATCACACTGCAATTTCAAGCAATGGCCTGAAGTTGGTCTCTAAAAACTCAGCGCAGTGTGAATTATTTAATAAAAACAATTACCAATAGCCAAATCACTACTAATGGTGGATATACTTTTCTGACACTTGCTGCCTGCTGTGTATAATCAATAGGACATGCTGTTTGATGAGGTTCAGCAGTTATTGGGATATCGAAACATAAAAAATAGGAGCAAGGAGTAGGCCACTTGGTCATTCAAGCCTGCTCCACCATTCATTATGATCATGGCTAATCATGATAGAATCGCCTTCATTGTCACATGCACTTGAATGAGTGCAGTGAAAACTTTGTAATGTTTCCTCTCAGCAGCTTTTTACGTACAAGAGTAGCTAGGTACAGACATGATTTGGAGATTCCGGTGTTGGACTGAGGTGCACACAGTTAAAAACCACATGACACCAGGTTATAGTCCAACAGGTTTATTTGGAAGCACTAGCTTTCAGAGTTCCTTCATCAGGTGGTTGTGGAAAATAAGATTGTAAGACACAGAATTTATAGCAAAAGTTTACAGTGTGATGTAACTGAAATTATATATTGAAAAAGACCTGGATTGTTTGTTAAGTCTCTCATCTTTTAGAATGACTATGTTGGTTTCAGTTCTTTCATATGTAAATCGCAAAACATTTTTTTAACAGCTACATTCTCAAGTGAACGTTAACAATTGGCATCAGATAATATATTGAAGGTGTGAGCTTCCCTGTGTGAGGCTGTCTGTGCCACAATGGTCAGACTGATTCGAATTTAAAAACTGGATTTACAGAATCTTATATGGATTCATGCAGTTTTTAAGCAAAGTAAAATGCAATTCTGCAAGTACAAATTCACCCCACAAACGTATACGTGCATGTGTGCGCGGGTGCATGTGTATGCGTGTGTGTGTGTGTGTGTGGTGGGGGGAATGGGTTAGGAGTGTCTTTGAGAGATTATGTGTGTATGTGTGTGTGAGTGTAAAAGGATATACATCTGTGAGAGAGTGTATGTGTGTGTGTATGGGAGAACGTCTGCATGAGTGTGTGTGTCTATAGGAGTCGATACAGATACAGATACCACCATTACATGTGGGGACAACTCCCACCATGTCGCATGGGGACACCTCCCACCATGTCGTGTGGGGACACCTTCCACCATGTATGGGCAGGTACTCATGCAACTCAGCCAATGTTGTCTATCTCATATGCTGCAGGGAAGGATGCCCTGAGGCATTTTACATTGGTGAGACCAAGTAGAGGCCAGGGCAATGGATGAATGGGCACCGCACAACAATCAGCAGACAGGAGTGTTCCCTCCCAGTTGGAGAACACTTCAGTGGTCCAGGACATTGGGCCTCGGACCTTAGGGTAACCGTCCTCTAAGGCGGACTTCGGGACAGGCAGCAGTGAAAAGTGGCCAAGCAGACTCATAGAGATGTACAGTGCAGAAACAGACCCTTCAGTACAACCCATCCATGCTGACCAGATATCCCAACCCAATCTAGTCCCACCTGCCAGCACCTGACCCATATCCCTCCAAACTCTTCCTATTCATATACCCATCCAAATGCCTCTTAAATGTTGCAATTGTACCAGCCTTCACCACTTCCTCTGACAGCTCATTCCATACATATATACCCTCTGTGTGAAAAAGTTGCCCCTTAGGTCTCTTTTACATCTTTGCCCTCTCACCCTAAATCTATGCCCTCTAGTTCTGGACTCCCCCAACCCAGGGAAAAGACTTTGTCTATTTACCCTATCCATGCCCCTCATGATTTTGTAAACCTCTATAAGGTCACCCGTCAGCCTCCAACGCTCCAGGGAAAACAGCCCCGCCTGTTCAGCCTCTCCCTATAGCTCAAATCCTCCAACCCTGGCAGCATCCCTGTAAATCTATTCTGAACCCTTTCAAGTTTCACAATATCTTTCTGATAGGAAGGAGACCACAATTGCATGCAATATTCCAACAGCGGGCCTAACCAATGTCCTGTACAGCCACAACATGATCCCCCAATTCCTGTACTCAATACTCTGATTAATACAGGAAAGCATACCAAGTGCCTTCTTCACTATCCTATCTACCTGCAACTCCATTTTCAAGGAACTATGAACCTGCACTCCAAGGTCTCTTTGTTCAGCAACACTTCCTAGGACCTTACCATTAAGTGTATAAGTCCTGCTAAGATTTACTTTCCCAAAATGCAGCACCTCGCATTTATCTAAATTAAACTCCACCTGCCACTTCTCAGCCCTAGGGACTCAACCGGGAACTTGGGTTCATGGCACACTACAGGTGACCACCATTGCACTATATACAAACATGCACGGAGACACTCCCACACTCACACATGCACCCTCTCACAGACTTAGACCACTTTACATTCACACACACACTCTCTCTCACAGACACCCCAGACACATACAAACTCCTTTGCACACACAGGCACACTCCTATACACACACAGACACACCTACACATAGACACAGACACAAACACTCACACACACTCCTACAGACATACACACATTCCCATGGTCACACATGCATCCTCTCACAGACCTATACACCTTTACACTCACACATACATGTACACTCTCTCTCACAGACACTCACAACCCCCCACCCCAGACACACACACACGCACACACACACAAACTCCTATACACACATAGACACACCTACACATAGACACAGACACAGACACTCACACACACTCCTACAGACACACACATACTCCCACACTCACTCATGCATCCTCTCACAGACTTAGACACCTTTATACTCACAAATACGTATACACTCTCTCTCACAGACACTCACAACCCCCCACCCCTGACACACACACACACATGCGCACAAGCCCACATGTACACGTACACATTTACGTTTGTGGGGTGAATTTGTACTTGCAGAGTTACAATTTACTTTGCTATAAAACTGCATGAATCCTTGTAAAGCTCTCAACTAATTTTTTAGATTCAAATCAATCTAAACATTATGGCACAGACAACAGAGCCCAGGGGCTAACACCTTCGACATATTATCTGGGCTGACACCAATTGTTAAAGTTAACCTGAGAATGTAACTTTTTTAAAGGTTTTGTGATTTACATATGAAAGAAGTGAAACTATCATGGTCATTCTAACAGTTGAGAGACTTAACAAATAAGCAAGGTATCTTTCAATGTATCATTTCAGTTACATCACGCTGTAATCCTTTGCTATAAATTCTGTGTCTTACAATTGTGTACTCCACAACCAACTAATAAAGGAGCAGCACTCCGAAAGCGAGTGCTTCCAATTAAACCTGTTGGACTATAACTGGTGTTGTGTGATTTTTAACTTTATACAGTCCAGTCCAACACCAGCAGTTCCAAATCATCTCACACATGCGCACACACGCGCGCACACACACACACACATTCCTACAGACACACACTCACGCAGACCCACTCTCATACGCTTACACATACACTCCCACACACACCCTCTCACAGACTTATACCCTTTTACACTCACACTCACACAAATGCACATAATCTCTCACAGACACTCATAACCTGCACCCGCTTCCCCGCCCCCCAGTCCCAACACCCCCCCACACGCACATGTACACATACACATATATGTTTGTGGGGTGAATTTGTACTTGCAGAATTACATTTTACTTTGCTCAAAAACTGCATGAATCCATGTAAGATTCTGTAAATCCGTTTTTTTAAATGAGAACCAGTCTGACCATTGTGGCACAGACAGCCTCACACAGGGAAGCTCACACTTTCAATCCATTATCTGGGTCGATATGATACCAATTGTTAATGTTCACTTGAGAATGTAACTGTTAAAAAAAAATTTTGCAATTTACATATGAAAGAACTGAAACCAACATGGTCATTCTAAAAGATGAGAGACTTAACAAACAATCCAGGTCTTTTTCAATATATATTTTCAGTTATATCACACTGTAAACTTTTGCTATAAATTCTGTGTCTTACAATCTTATTCTCCACAACCACCTGATGAAGGAGCAGCGCTCCAAAAGCTAGTACTTCTCAATAAACTTGTTGGACTATAACCTGGTGTTGTGTGATTTTTAACTAGGTACAGATGCTATAAGTCACAGTGTTGAAATAGAGAAAACAGACTAGCATGGGAATACAGAGTTTGTAAGTCCAGAATGAGAATAAAAAGTGTCGTGGTTCTGTTCGCTAACCTGAAAATTTATGTTGCAGACGTTTCACCCCTGTCTAGGTGACATCCTCAGTGCTTGGGAGCCTCCTGTGAAGCGCTTCTGTGATCTTTCCTCCGGCATTTGTAGTGGTTTGAATCTGCCGCTTCCGGTTGTCAGTTCCAGCTGTCCAGTGCAGTGGTCAGTATATTGGGTCCAGGTCGATGTGCTTAGTGATTGAATCTGTGGATGAGTGCCATGCCTCTAGGAATTCAGCTCAGTGAGCAAACCTACATGCAGTATTCTTTTAGTTTAATCGTAGAAGTGGGCCAAAATGCAGAAAGTAAACAATTTTGTCCTTTTCAACCCTTTATTTTTGCGTGAATAGGTAAAACACCAAGTTTTATGGGCAGGTGGACAATAAGCTCGGTTCTTCACGACGGCCTTCCAGGTTTCAACTCAAAAGGCACTCTCTGAGAACCAGGTACATTAGACAGCCTCTGCTCATCAGCAGGGGTTTGATTTAGCTTATTTGGCTGGAAAGCTAGTTTCAAAAAATATGGGACTGGAAAAGCGCAGCAGGTCAGGCAACATCCGAGGAGCAGGAGAATCGTTTCGAGCATGTGTTGTTCGTCAGCAATGTGGGTAGGGGCCCAAGGGGGCTGAAAGATTAATAGGAGGGGTGTGGTACTGGATTTCACCAGTTTCCTCATTTCTCCTTGACGCACATTATCTCAGTCCCAAGCCTCCAACTTGACACTGCCATCTTGACCTGTCCATCCCCTTTCCCAACCCTCCTCTCCAGCCTATCACCTTCTCCCCACCTTCATCTACCTATCGCATTCTCAGCGAACTTCCCCCAGCCCCAACCCCCTCCCATTTATCTCTCAGGCCCACAAGCCTCATTCCTGATGAATGGCTTATGCCCGAAACTTCAATTCTCCTGCTCTTTGGATGCTATCTGACCTACTGTGCTTTTCCAGCACCACACTCTTGATTCAGATCTCAAATCCCTCCTGATCGTACTGCGTAGTCTTTGTGGGGCCATTTTTGGTGATCCAATTTAGGAGTGAGATGATGATTATTAATTTTGCATGTGATTTGTCCACCCTCTACCCTTCTCCTGTACTTACCTGTGATCACTCTCCTTTTCCATGGCATTCCCTTCTCTCTGCTTAAATCTTTCTCTGGGACTATTGGCCCTTTCGCTATCTCCCTTCATGTTCCAACCGGTCCCCACCAATTCCATTCCCATCAAGATTCCCAAGTCCAGCAGTAGACTTATGTCACTCCTTATGCAATTCACCTGCTCTTCCTCCATCCTCAGAGCAACTAACTATCCCTTTGTGTTCCCCATTGTATATACGGAGCTCCCACCCTTCCTGTCCCTCTTTACCCCATCATTATGACTCTCCCCTCTGTATCCTCTCTCTATTCCCCAGGATCATTTCACTGCCCTAGTTCCATATCCTTTTAGTTCCATGCACACCCCTTTCCTTTCTTCACAGCCTGACTTTCGCTGGGCCTTTTGAGTTGAGTCCATTTTCAGTTAAGCCCTACTTTCTTTAATTTCAAAGTTATACTTTATTCTTGAAAACAGTCTTTATATATACATAGTTACAAATGCAATTCAGTTCTGTACAGTTGTACATCAAGGGAACAAACAAACATTGGTGATGACTTCATCCAAACAAACATCTCTTACATATACAAGACAATATTTACATGCATTTGGGACCCTGGCTGGTTCTGATAACTGAACAGACCGCTATTGTTCTTTGGTTGAAAGACCTTACACAGTAGTCTTTTCCCACTGAGGCTTGGCAGTAGCTTCAAGCTCTAGTGTGTACCTCAGCACATAGTCGTCGACATTGGAATGTATCAGCCTGCAACACTTGGTCAAGGTCAAATCCTTGTTCTGGAAGACCAAGAAGTTGCTTGCGAAGCCCAGTAAGACCTGCTGGTGTCTTACACTTTGAAGGCTTATTGACCCATTCAAGCTTCACCCACTTAGACTGCAAGTGTTTATACAGAGAAATGGCTTGGTTATGAAAGAACCAAATTACTGAAACATCTGTGCTCTCCAGAGCTTGTAGGATAAAGTATATCCTGCGAGATAGATGCCTTATGTACAATAACATATACCATATAAATAATTGGGTTTGTGTCTACACATTTCCTGTTTTTACCAAACAAGCACGGTGGCACAGTGGTTAGCACTGCTGCCTCACAGCGCCAGAGACCTGGGTTCAATGCCCGACTCAGACGACTGACTGTGTGGAGTTTGCACATTCTCCCCGTGTCTGTGTGGGTTTCCTCCGGGTGCTCCGGTTTCCTCCCACAGTCACAAAGGTCAGGTGAATTGGCCATGCTAAAATGCCCGTAATGTTAGGTGAAGGGGTAAATGTAGGGGTCTTGGTGGGTTGTGCTTCGGCGGGTGACTTGTTGGGCCAAAGGGCCTGTTTCCACACTGTAAGTAATCTAATCTAAAGATTGTACCTGTGAACATTTTTCCCAACAGGTAATGTGTCAATGTCTATTCATGACATGTGAAAGAATGCAACAGAAGTTTCTGGCCATCGAGCTCAGGAAAGCCAACCCACTTGAAAGATTCTGAGAATATAATATCAAGACTTTAATCTGCCATCAAGAAACTATATTTTTGCCCAATTCCCAGTTTGAAAATTCTTGTCCAACATTCTAAAATGCCTGGCTAGACACGGAAGATTTGCTCTTGAGGATCATGACTCCCAATGAGTTCATAAGTTAAACAACTGGAATTATGAACCCCCTTTCCTCTCTGACTATGGAACAGAGACTTAGTTGGGTCAGTTCCAGCTCCCAAGACCATTGATACACATATACAAGATGTTTTTCTTCCTCTGCTCTGGTGGCCATGGCCTACTGCAAGTCCCAACTGCAATCTCCAAATCCCAACTACTGTCTCCAAAACACACTTTAAGGTAATAAGTGAAAGAAACAATGCTCCTGTGGTACCTTACCAGATGACCCCTCACTAGCACAGGAGCAAACTTGGTAGAATTCATCCTTGCCATAAACAAATAATTCATCCAATAGGGTGGCACGGTGCTCAGCAGTTAGCACTGCTGACGTACAGCACCAGAATCTGGGGTTCAGTTCCAGCGTTAGGCAACTGCCTGTGTGGTTATGCATATTTCCGTATTCTCCCCGTGTCTACCTGGGTTTCCTCCCGCAGTCCAAAGACGTGCAGGTTAGGTGGATTAGTCATGGGAATTGCAGGGTTACAGGGATGGATAGGATGCTCTTTGGAGGGTCAGTGTGGACTCAATGGGCCAAATGACACTGTACAGATTCTACGGTTGTGAAATGCTGTCTGTGCTTAAACTCAAGTTCTCAGTCCACTTGCTGAACGTTTGGTTCAACACTACATTGGAAAATGTTAGCATTTGACCTGGATTCACAGAGCAAGAGAACATGACATTGAAGGGAAGAAAGGTTGATGCAGTGCACTTACAGTCCAGACTCTGGGTTTTACCCAGAGGAAGACTACCGCAGCCTGTCTGATGCATGCAGTCTCTCATTGCCTTTGATTGAAAGGGGAAGCTCTAATCAGTTCAAATCAGTGGAGCTTGACCTGCAGACCTGCTCCAATGCAGGAAGAGCTCTACCTATTACAGGGAAAGTCACCACCTCCTTACACATTCATGCCAAAAGTCCCTTCCAGCTCAGCATTGTTAAGGTTTGCCAAGTCATTTAGATGTGAAGTTCATTGAATATCTATTTGGCAGAGGTAATTCATCTGGGATAATCATCATAGAAAGGAAGAGCGAAGAGAAACAGAAGAGAAAAAGAGCGAGTGAAAGACAAGCCAAACAAAAAGACAGAAAAGAGTGAGAGAGCAGCATTTCTACTGGGTAGTTTTCCTCTGTATGGTCCAAAATTTGGGAGTAGAAAATAATCAAATAGGATGAAGAAGTATCTAGAGGACTAGAAAACAAGGGGGCAAAGGGCTCACTTTAGCTGTGCAAAGCACGAGTTAAATAGCAGCTGGAGTACTCTTTCTTAGCCATCATAGTCACAGCAATAAAGTCATTGAGATGTACAGCAAAGAAAAGAGGTCTTTCGACCCATTATGTCTGCACCTGTCAAAAACAGCCACCTAACTATTCTAATCCATCCAGACTCGCTGTGCCACTACATGCTGTCCTTGAACAGGATGTGGATAAAGACTGTCACATATCTCCTGCCTTTAAAAAGGGGAGGCGATGGCCTAATGGTATGTCAAAAGCCTTGCTGAAGGCCAAGTACACAACATAAAATGCATTGCCCTCATCTACACACCTTGAAAAATTTCTGGCAGGTCTGGCATCAAATCTGATTTAGCACTTTTAGCCCTGATGTTTTGTTAGCTGTCTCTAAAGACACAGTGGCTTAATGGCTAGCACTACTGCCTCACAGTGCTAGGAATGTGGGTTCAATTCCAGCCACGGGCAGCTGTCTGTGTGGAGTTTGCACATTCTCCATGTATTTGCATGGGTTCCTCTGGGTGCTCTAGTTTCCTCTTACAGTCCAAAGATGTGAGGATTAGTTGGATAGACCATGCTAAATTGCCCATAGTGTGCATGCTCAGTGGGTGAGCCATGGGAAATGCAGGGTTACAGGAATTGGTGGGATTCTCTTTGGAGGCTTGGTGGGTGTGGACTTGATGGGCTGAATGGCCTGCTACCACATTGTAGGGATTCTGTATAATTATGGAAAAGAGAATCACCCCAGGAAAGCCATATGACATTGAAATAATCAAATCAGTTTTCATGCTAAAAGAGCACCTCTAATCTGGGTGGGTTACTCTTTGGGCAGCACGGTGGCTCAGTGGTGAGCACTGCTGCCTCGCAGCACAAGGGACCTGGGTTCAATTCCAGCCTCCGGTGACTGTCTGTGTGGAGTTTGCACATTCTCCCTGTGTCTGCGTGGATTTCCTCTGGGTACTCCTGTTTCCTCCTACAGTCCACAAAGATGTGCAGGATAGATGAATTGGCGATGCTAAATTGCCCATAGCGTTAGGTGCATTAGTCAGGAATAAATGTAGGGTGGGGGAATGGGTCTGGGTGGGTTACTCTTCGGAGGATTGGTGTGGACACGTTGGGCCGAAGGGCCTGTTTCCATACTGTTGGGAATCCAATACTTCACATTGAAAAGGATTGTTTAAAGCAGGAAGGAAAGCTAAAATTGCATGTGATACAAGCCCTAAGAAATCCTGAATTAACATAGTAAGCTTCTCAGTGAGTAGTTAATTCCTACATAATAGGGAGGTCAATCCATAATTTGTACAAAGTTACCTCATCTTAAACACAAAGAAAAGGAGAAACTGCAGCAGTTTCTTAAAAATTACAGCCATAAACGACATCTCTAAATTCCATGAATGGATGGCTGTTCATGGATAAGAATAACCAATGAGAGGCTATTAAGAATGCATTGGTTATTCCCGGTTTCTGTTGCCTTGAAGTGTGGAGTATGTTTAGATTGGAACTGGTCCTTGAAGTAGTTTAATTTCCTAGGAAGAAACGAAAATGGAAAAATATCCTCCTGTCTTCAGATGCCAGCCATAACTCAGTTATGTTAGTCTACTTGCCTCTGCGTTAAAATCTCCTGAGTACAAGACTTGCTCCAGGACTTGAACATAAAATCCAAGGCTGATCTTCTAGTGTATTAGTGAAGGAGCTATGTACCATCAGAAATGCTATGCTTTACATGATGCATTGAATTGAGAAACCATCTGCTCTCCAAGGAAAGCCTAATAGATCCATGTCACGATATTAAAGGAGAACAGGTGAGTTCGTCTTTATATCATCCCTCAATCCAATTCACAAGATTACCTGGTCATCATATTGCTGTTTGTTGGAGCCTGCTGTGTATTAATTGTGTGTTGAGTTTATTATAGTTCAGACACACTTCAAAAGGACTCCATGAACTAAAAAGCACTTTGAAGTGTCCTGCAGTCATGGAAGGTGCTGCATGAATACAACTCTTATATTCCTTTGGAGAAAATTGTTAGAGAACAACTTTATTATTAAAGTGCAAAGTTGTAATTTGTCACTTAGATGGTGGTTCTTGAATTATTCCTGCTCATGTGATCTTAACTGGCACAGATGCAAAGCAATTCTTTTAGTTCATTTCCTGAATTCTCAAAAGTCTGTGTTAGAATTATTTTATACAAGGTACAAAACATTACTTTATGTCGAGACAACTGAGTCATAACACTTTAAACAACTAAGCCTATATCGAGGTTATAGAGAGCAGACTTATGAATGAAGTCACCCAAGGACACCCAGTACAAGGAAGCAAGAGGCTGATTTTCGCCATTTCCTGTCATGGGACATAAATGTACAGACTTGACATGAGAAATGACATTGTAGTTTTGTTGCCACTGATGTTGTGTCTGAGCATTCTACTGTTTGCTTTAAATAACAAAAAAAAGCTACAATAAAATCTATAAACTGTAATTTGTCTTTTCTACAATGCATTCATTCATAATGTGGCTATATGGATATATGTATGTGCCATTTCTCTGAGTTTATTCTCCAGTTTATTTTCTTATAAACATTCAAGTTCCTTCTGTGGATTTTAGTTCCAGTCTGCAAATTCAGAATGGTTTTTTGCGAAGAATTCTTAATGATTCTTTTTATTCCTATAATCATACAGGAGGCCATTTCCCACAACTCAATAACGGTGGGTCTTTAAGTCATCCAAATAGTTACACTCCCCTATTCTTACTCATAACACAGGCAACAGTTTCATTTGAAGTAGTTATTCAATTCTCTTTTGAAATCTACTCATGATTTCACTTCTAACACCCTTCCAGGCAGGGCATTCTAGATTTAAATAACTAACTGCGTTTCAAAAAAAAACTGCTCTGTCCCCCTCGAGTCATTGCCAATTACTTTAAACCTCTTTTCTCTGGGCAGCAACTCTCCTGCCAGTGAAAACAATTTTTGGTCATAAAAGTAATGCAAGGATGTGGGGATTGGATAGAAAAGTGGAGATCAGCTGGAACTTCAGGCTTACCTGTTAAATGATGGAAGACTTGAGAAGTTGCTGCTTTTTCCTATATTTCCAATTTATTGCACCAAAGCATCTCATAAATACAACAATTTCTATTAATTTTTACATTTATCTTTTCTGCTCTGTGGGAAACAATCCCAGGTTCTCCAGTGATGACACATCTCAGGTTCCTGGCATCATTCTGGCAAATGTTATTGGTTACAACTTACAAGTGGCAACAGAGCAATTTAACATTGATATCACCCTGTCCTGTGAGGCAAATGGAGTGATGATCACTGTATTGTGCAAGCTCGCCCTTTAACACTGAAACTGGACATTCAAATGTGCTCATGGATCCATTCTGTATAAGTTTCGAAGGAGACCATTCCTGACACTTTCGCTTTCTCATCACTGGAAAGGGTCAGACTCTGCAACTGAGGAGCACTCCATCCAATCCTCCTCCAGTGGCCTTGCAATCTTAAGAACATTGATCAAGAAAGAAGCCACCATTGTAATTCTCGCTCCCATTCAAAAAACACTGAGGTAAACTGAGACTGCAGTTAACACAATACAAAGAAGAGGAATAGGTAGTGTACATTATTAAAAAAAATAAACTTTTTTTTAGACAGTCAATGCTATTTAAAGATTTTTCCCAATATCAACATATCCACCAGAAAGGGAAAAAAAATTGTTACAGCAATGGTGGGGTCATAATGCAAATAATTCTTCCCATGAGAAATGAATTGAAGTTGTTGTCATTTCCAACTCTACACAATGCAAATGATAGTAATGGTCAGTTCTGGCAAGTTACAGTGCTCTTTCACAATCGTGACCTGTTGCTCTCAGACAGCAGACGCCATTACCTGAAAGCTCCTACTGGAAATGTTTTGGCACTGTATTGCTCTGACTCCAAATCTAACTAGGGCACTACAAGTATATGCATACTTTTAATTATTGTATGTATGATAACATTTAATGTAATAACCGTGTTGCCTGACTTGTGAGTGTTATGTTCAAGCAGTATACTTCATTTTTACAAATCTTTTGCTTCCTCACCAGAAAATCAATGATCTTAACAATGTGAAAACATAGCTTTCTGACCTGAGACAGAAAGCACTGAAAACCTGCTATCATCATTCATCCCCTTTGAAGCACAGATTTGGTAGTAACTTTAATGTAATTGTGGTTCCATCTCATTTGAATGGACAGGATAATTTATATGTTCTCTTGTTATGTTAACTGAGATGCTAAAAGATAATTTATTGGCTGTATTTTTTGTTGAAGTTCCTGATGCTGCACTGTTTCTGTGCAATGGTAAATGGCACATGGAAGGAGAATTTTGATAATGAGCTTATTTGAGAAATATTCCAAATCTATAATCCTATGGAAAACATGCATGTAACAAATGATGCTCAAAGAGTTAAAAAGAACTGGGGATGATGAGGGCAGGGGAACTAAAAGAAAAAGTGCCCCACAGCCAAGACTGGTCAATTGTGATCAGCAGTTTGAAGAGATTGTCCCACTCGGTGAATGATGGTGACTCTGTTGTGGATTGAATTCAATTTCGAGCACTAGAGCTATTTCAATAGGTTGTACCTTTGGGTCATAAAGGTTTAACCAGCAAGTACTGAATCATTTTAAAGTGCATGACAATTAGCTGGTTTGATCTTTTTATATAATAAATATCAAGGAACTTGAAAATTGTGTTATGTTTTTATCCTCTTCCTCTTCTGGTCAAATTGTTTTAGAAAGTAAAACAACTTATTGTTTTTTTTATTTTAATTTGAAAGGATTAAACGATGCTGACAATGTGATCACAATACATACTATCTACAGAATTGATTGCTACAATAATGTAAGTCATTTACTTGCATATAGCAAGGTGAAGAATTTGGATTTGTTCTTCAATAATCACATACATATCCATATTTAATGTTAAGAGCAAGATTTCTTAAGGTCACTTTTCCACAGGATCTTCAGTGAAAATTGTCATCCAGGTTTGATGACATTGTCAGAGAGCAGGCTAGAAAACCTATCAGTGCTGAAGATTTCTTCTTGAAGGAGAATATAGATAGACTGGAAAGTTGGGTGGAGAAGTGGCAGATGGAGTTCAATCCAGGCCAATGTGAGGTGATGCATTTTGGGAAGTCTAATTCTAGAGCGAATTATACAGTGAACGGAATAGCCTTGGGAAAAGTTGATGAGCAGAGAGGTCTGGGAGTGCAGGTCCATTTACCCTGAAGGTTACTGCACAGGTGGATAGAGTAGTCAAGAGGCATATGGTATGCTTGCCTTCATCAGACGGGGTATTGAGTATAAGAGCTGGCAGGACATGTTAGAATTGTACACGATGTTGGTTCAGCCGCATTTGGAATACTGTGTACAGTTCTGGTCACCACATTACCAAAAGGATATGGATGCTTTGGAAAGGGTGCAGAGAAGGTTTATGAGGATGTTGCTGGGTATGGAAGCTGCTAGCTATAAAGAGAAGTCCAATAAATTATGTTTGGTTTCATTAGAAAAAAGGAGATTGAGGAGGGGACCTGATTGAGGTCTACAAAGTCATGAAGGATAATAGACAGGATTTGGAGATGCCAGTGTTGGGCTGGGGTGTACAAAGTTAAAAATCACACAACACCAGGTTATAGTCCAACAGGTTTAATTGGAAGCACACTAGCTTTCTGAGCGTCGCTCCTTTATCAGGTGATAGTAGAGGGCTCGATTGTAACACAGAATTTATAGCAAAAATTTGCAGTGTGATGTAACTGAAATTATACATTGAAAAATTGATTGTCTGTTAAGCCTTTCATCTGTTAGAATACAGTGATAGTTTCACTTCTTTCAAGTGTAAATCACAAAACCCTTTTTTTCAAAGTTGCATTCTTGGGTTAGCTGTAAACAATGGTGATAGCTAGACAATATGTTGAAGGTGTTGGCCCCCTGTATTCTCTGTCTATGACCTGATGTTTAGATTGATTCTAATCTAAAAAGTGAGATAACAGAGTTTTACATAAATTCATGCAGTTTTTGAGCTCAGAGTTCTACATGAATGTATGCAGTTTTTGAGCAAAGTACAATGTAACTCTGCAAGTACAAATTCACCCCACAAAATATATGTGTGCATGTGGGTCTTTGTCTGTGTGTGTGTGTGTGTCTGGGATAGATAGAGATGAGTTTTTTCCCAGGATGATGGATTTAGCAATGAGTGGTCATGCTTTCAAGGTGAGAGGTGAAAAGTTTAAGAGGGATTCACATGGCAAGTACTTTACACAGAGGGTGGTAGGTGTCTGGAACGCATTGCCAGCAGAGTTAGTGGAGACAGGCACAGTAGATTCATTTAAGATGCTTCTGGACAGATGCATGAGTAGGTGGGGAGCAGAGGGATACAGGTACTCAGGAATTGGGCGACAGGTTTAGACAGTAGATTTGGATCGGCTCAGGCTTGGAGGGCCAAAGGGCCTATCCTGGGCTGTAAATTTTCTTTGTTCTTTCTTTGTTCTTCTCTTGGAAATGAATGGACTACACAATCTGGGTGATGGACAGAAATTTGGGGTGAAAGTTGAGTTACAGCAAGACCCCACCCTTTCTCATTTTCCATTGAACCAAATGTGGCTCAGTGATAGTCTGCCAGTCACCATGTGGTTCTTTCTAGTCCTACTCAACATGCCTGAGCACCAAAAAAATGCAAATGACACTCCAACAGTGCACTGGGTAAGACCATACTGTTGGAGATAAAACAATATTTTGTCTGCTCTTTCTCAAACCGAGAAGATGCAATGGCATTATTTCAAAGTTGATATCCTGGCCAATACTTAGCCCGCAAGGAACAAAAAAAAGTGGATTATTTTCACGTTGTTTTTATGGGAGCCTGTGTGCATGTTTAGAGTGTGTATTTTTTACATTACTACAGTTGAAGCACTTCAAGGAATGTTTCATTGGCTGTTAGAAGCTTTGGAATGTCATGAAAGATGCTATATAAATACAGTTTCGTTTTATCAGGTTGTAGGGCCATAAGAAAATCATCGAGTAAAAAGTGAGGTCTGCAGATGCTGGAGATCAGAGCTGAAAATGTGTTGCTGGTTAAAGCACAGCAGGTTAGGCAGCATCCAAGGAACAGGAAATTCGACGTTTTGGGCCAGAGCCCTTCATCAGGATTCCTGATGAAGGGCTCTGGCCCGAAACGTCGAATATCCTGTTCCTTGGATGCTGCCTAACCTGCTGTGCTTTAACCAGCAACACATTTTCAGCTCTGATCTCCAGCATCTGCAGACCTCACTTTTTACTCAAAGATTTTAACCTACTGCGAGTCCTCTTGCAAGGATGCCTTCCTTGAAGAAGCTCTCTTCCTCCCCCAACCATAAGAAAATCAGAAAAGTTATACTAAGCAACAAAAAGTAATTACAAC
Source organism: Hemiscyllium ocellatum (assembly GCF_020745735.1). Lineage (NCBI taxonomy): Eukaryota > Metazoa > Chordata > Chondrichthyes > Orectolobiformes > Hemiscylliidae > Hemiscyllium > Hemiscyllium ocellatum. The sequence goes on from NC_083404.1 coordinate 46,667,009, forward strand.
TTGTAATGGACAGCAAAAGCTGAAGTCATGATAATGGATCAGAACCCTATAGTACCATTGACATTGTTAACTTTTAACTCAAAAATGTGTTTTGTTTTAAAGCTGCAGCTATTACGACCAAATAAATGACAGCACAGTGCTGTGTGAGGTTCACACATTCTAGAGTGTGCTGGAAACTGAGAGCAACATAACAGGGAGAGAATATGAGGGGGACTGACTATCAACACAGCCCCCAACCCCCTTCCCTATCCACTCCACCCCTCAGCAGAAAGTTACATCTTGCAAAGTTTCTGGGATGTGGTCTTCCAGGAAAACACACAAAAAAAGGTGTCAAAAACCAACTGCAGCACTTATCTGTGCATTTGTGACATGATGTGCTAGTGTGTGGACTGGAGTGCTGTGGACCCCCACCTTCCAGGTCAAAGAAATTGATAAGACTCTCTCAGTCTCAGTACTGCTAGTTAGCCACTGCCAAAAGAAATTTGAACAAAAATGTTTCAACCAACCAACAAAGCCAATAGTCTCAAAACTGACCATTCATCTGCTGATGACAACGCTATTGATAACAGCCATGATAATGCCCTCAAAGTACACTCTTAACAAACAATTTAGGAATTGATCACTAAGTCTGTTATTTTAATGTTTATCTTTTTGAACTTATCTCTTATTTCTACTCCATATGTACTGTGTTATATCACCATTTCTTCTTACATTTTTAATGAATAAATTCACTCTTCTTTCATATTTGAAGGAAGCATGACTAAATTGGTTCTATTTTAAACATAAGTTCATTTGGGTCTGAGAGTAGGTATCCACAAGGGAATGACCTTTTAAAATTAACCTTGTTGTGACCAAGTGAGGGGCTGGTCAATAACCAAGAGTTACCAGTTCATGCTTCCCCACCACCAAAAGCTAATATTCTGAGGGATCCCGTCTGGAACCACAACAATTTGGGGAACCAGACTTTGAACCTAGCAATGTACGGAATGTTTTATCCACCTAGTGTGGCTTTAAGTTTTACCATTATATCTACAACTAAAAAATGAGGTCTGCAGATGCTGGAGATCACAGCTGCAAATGTGTTGCTGGTCAAAGCACAGCAGGTTAGGCAGCATCTCAGGAATAGAGAATTCGACGTTTCGAGCAGGCTTATGCTCGAAACGTCGAATTCTCTATTCCTGAGATGCTGCCTAACCTGCTGTGCTTTGACCAGCAACACATTTGCAGCCATTATATCTACAACACCTGCAAGACATATCCAATACTAATAAATTAACGTTTCATAAAATATATGTTGAAGACTAGCCACCTTCATTTTAATAATAGTTCGCTTTTGTTGGTGTTGTTTCCATACAAGGGTGAAGATTGACGTAAGGCAGGATTTGCTCTTATCTAGGGTAATCTAGCAGGCTGCGCATCCTGTTTCATTGACTTTTTTTACCTCATTCAGTATGCATTATGTCATGGTTTGTAATGTGCAGTAGAAGCACATGGTACCAGACTGATACCTGTACAGTCAAACTCAGACTGAATATAAGTTTGCTCAACTTGAAGTAAGTCAATATAAAAATTCAATATGTCAAGAGGAAACTAATTTAAGTTGCTGGTGATCTTTTCAGGAATACAGTAATGGTACATTTTAAATTTGTAAATCTATTAGTGCAGAAGCTGATTTTATCAATTAATTATTTATTTTGCATCTCAGGCTGCATAGCTTCCAAACATAACATAGAGATCTGTATCTTATTGCTGATGAGAGCTCAGATTCCTTGCATTTTCCAAAAGGTTTGGACTAATTGGTTGAAACCAAATCAGATTTATGATGAATTGTGTGGAATGTTGAGGGGAAAAAGCTGAGTGGTGGTGGGGAGTGGGCAGCAGTGAAATTTTTAGTGATGGGGAATTCAACACTTTTCACACTTTGGTTGCACAGTGTCAACATCAGACATTCCAAGGTCAGGTGTAACACAAGACATATACAAGATACAAAGGTATCTAATCTCAACACAACTTGCATACATTTTCCGCTAGAGTCTGTGTCACAGAGTCATTGAGTTGTACAGCATGAAACCAGACCTATCAATCCAACATGTCTTTGCCGACCAGATATCCTAAATTAATCTCGTGCCAGCACTTGGCCCATATCCCTCTAAACTCTTTCTATTCATATACCCATCCAGATATCTTTTAAATATTTTATTGTACCAGCCTCACCACTTCCTTGGCTGCTTGATCCACACACGACCACCCAGTGTGTGAAAAAGTTGCTCGGAAGTCCCTTTCAAACCTTTCAAATCTTTCTCCTCTCATCTTAAAGCTATGCCCTCTAGTTTTGGACTCACCCACCTTGGGGAAAAGACCTTGGCTGTTCACTCTATCCATGCTCCTCACAATTTTTTGAACCTTTATAAGGCCACCCCTCAGCCTTTTCTGAACCCAATCAAGTTTCACAACATCCTTCCAAAACAGGGAGACCAGAATTAAAGCAATATTCCAAAAGTGGCCTGACCTGCCACAACATGACTTACCAACTCCTATACTCAATGCACTAGAGATTATTCAAAAGCATTGTAGAACAATGTTAAAAATAGTTGAAAAGGACTTGACAAATGAAGGAAAGATCTAATTCTGTAAAGCACTTGTAATTTTACCACTAAATAGATCATAACACACGCTAATAGAACATAGTTGCGAGTATGGTGCTGGAAAAGCACAGCAGGTCAGACAGTATCCGAGAAGCAGGAGAATCAATGTTTTGGGCATAAGCCCTTCATCGCTCTTGACTCTGATCTCCAGCATCTCTCGTCCTCAGTTTCCCTAGTTGATATAACAATAGATCTGGTGGGATTTCCACAAATTGATTATAAATATATCTGACCCATTTTATCTGTATACTAAAGTTTGTCAGAGCAAAATATGATTTGTTGCCACAATTTGATGCCATCCATATTTCACCTAAATACATTAGAATGTCACTGTTTCAGTGCAGAAGTCTGTAGCCTGCCCCTTAGTTCATGTTTAAAACTCTGGAGTTCAGCAAAAAGAAAACTAGAGAAATTTGAATGATTGATTGTTTTTCTAAAATAATTTTTTGTGTAGCTTTGACAAGCATATTTTTAAAATGTGATTTATAGCACTTCTCTCTAGATTAATCAGAAAATGCAGTTGGCAGTGTAGTGCTGGTTTCCGTTCCTGACCAAACCCCCGTATTTCCTAAATAGCTAGTCACAACCAGAACAGTCTTGGATATTCTAATTTCTCCGATTTGTCTCAGTGCTTATCCAGCTCTATGGAGGAGCAGACTTTTCATCTATCTCATGGCAGAGGGTTGAGAACCAGAAAACACTGATATAAAATGACTGTTTTAAAAAAATGAGGAAAAACACACTTGTAGAGCAAGCGATTAGGATCGAGAATGCACTGATTGACAGTGTACAGGATGCAGATTCAATCATTGTTTTCAAAGCAGCATTGGATAATCATCTGGACAGAAACAGGGATCCAGGGATAGGGCAGGAAAATGAGACTGTAGCTGCGTTTTTCTTACAGAAAACTGGCAAGGCCACAATCAACCATATTGCCTCCGCCTCTGCTGTAACTATTCTTTGATTCGCAAAAATTCTTTGGAAGATCAAAACCACTGTCTTTACCACCCACCACCACCTGTATTTTTCAGGTACTGATGCTGTTGCCCATTAGTCCCCTTTTGGAGGCCAGTCCTGTGTTTTTTCAACCTTGGTGTTCTAATCTCAAATTCTAAACCTACATCTTTTCCATCATTACATCATCTACTACCAGCTTTGTATCATCAGCTGCAGAATGTCTTACTGCTTTAGAGACTTCTTCCAACATTCAATTAGGTCGTGGTTGCTATGTGTCTCAACTCAAACTCCCACTTTGGTTCCATATCCTTTAAGGCCTAAGAAAAATCTATTGATCACAGTTTTTAAATTTTTAATTGACCCTCAGCTTTGACAGTGTGTTCTAGATTTCTTTCTGTGTATCACAGGTTAGCTGGAATGTGGAAAGTTTTTTTTCACTCTCTTTCTAAACCAGATGACTGAGGTTAAATATAGCCCCAATTTACTGTTGCTTCTAATCTCAATGCAAGGTAACCAGAGTTCCAGTGTCTACTTGACTGTGTAGTGGGTATGTATTTTAGGGGTCAGTTGTGACTCTGTTGGTTTGCAATCTTACTCTCTAAGTTAACAGGTTGTGGGATCAAGTCTTGCTTGAGGACTTTTGAACAAATATCTCAAGACATTATGTTCCAAACTGGTGAGGAGGGCTTCTCTATTTTTAAGCCCGTCTCATTCTTTGAAACATATATTTTTATCTAATGTTTCACAGGCAACTACCACACTTCAATTAAAATCTCTTTAATCAGATCAAAATGAAGGTGCCAAATTGCAATTCTTTTCTTGTGGCAAAGAAAGAGGATTTTTATTATCTAATACTCCCAAAATGGTTGTTAAACAAAAATGACACTGAATGCGTACACACAATGCAGGTAATAAGTATAAAAAGAAGGGAGAGCAGAGTATCTACTAACATCCCAATGATAACAGTCTCAAGTTCAGTCACTGATCAGGAATTGATTAGGTTAGGTCACTTAAAACAGTAAAACAAATTATAAGTTATGAAGCAGACATTACAACAAGCCAATTGATCGCTGCGTATGTGGCTTACGAACCCACAGCTAAAGAACTGGCATTATTGTTATGCTGAGCACATTGAATCCTTAAAGGGAAGCTACACATACACCCTCCTTCATTCTATATAAAGTTTAACTATTGACAATAACAAGTGAGCCTATGAATCTCTATCATGAGTAATTAATTTGCTGATCTGTCCAGATCTCATGATGGTGACTTTTTCTGGAGGTGTCGTTGACTGCTCATTGACATTAGTGATATAGGCTCTCACTCCTGCCTGTGGGATCATGTGGACAGTGCAAAAAAGGACTGAAAGTGGTGGCAAACCTGGAGTAGGCCTGATTTGTCCTCAGGTCCATCTCACTGATGCCCCATCATTTGAAGGAACCTCTTAGTCCAAATCATGCTGTTTTCACATTAGCTTAGTACTTTGTGGGATTCTGAATTTGTTGCCCCACTTGTAATTTTGGCACTTAGAACCATAGAGTCGAAGAGATGTATAGCACAGAAACAGACTCTATGGTCCAACTTGTCAATGCCAACCAGATATCCTAAATTAATCTAGTTCCAGTTGCCAGCACTTGGCCCATATTTCTCTAAATCCTTCCTATTCATATACCTATCCAGATGCCTTTTAAATGGTGTAATTATACCAGCGTCCATCAATTCCTCTGATAGCTTATACAATACATGTACCACCCTCAGTGTGTAAAAGTTGCCCCTTAGGCTCCTTTTAAATCTTTCCCCTCCCACCCTAAACCTATGCCTCTAGTTCTGGACTCTCCCACCCTGGGAAAAAGACCTACATCTATGTACCCTATCCATGCCCCTCATGTTTTTATAATCCTCTATAAGGCCTCCAACACTCCAGGAAAACAGCTCTAGCCTATTCAGCTTCTCCCTAAAGCTCAAACCTTCCATTACTGGTAACATCCTTGTAAATTTTTACTTGTCTCCACTTGTGGTTTTACAAGCTGGAAATATTTACATTGCCAAAGGAATACAAAGTCATTAATTGGTACTGGTCTGTCAAACAGGAACTACGCTGGTAATGGAATGATCGTACTCAAAGATAGCTCGCTTCAATGTAACATTGAAATATGCAGATCTTGCTTGATCTGTCTACATTTGAAAATTAGATCTTTGCTCAGCTAGACAGTCTCCTTACGTAAGGAAGGATGTAAATGTATTGAGAAGCTTCAGAGGAGATCTATCAAATTGACACCCCTGGAACAAGTCAGTTGTGTTATGAGGAAAGATTGCACAGGCTGAGTCTGTTTTTAACTGGAGTTTAGAAGTTCGAAAAGTGATTTGATTGAAATTTATAAGGTCCTTGACAATGTGAATGTGAAAAGGATGTTTCCTCCTGTCGGTGAGTCCAGTGCTAGGGGACACTGTTTTAAAATAAACAATTATCCTTTTGAGACAGAGATGAGAGGAGACATCTCTTTTCTTTCAGAGGGTTGTGTGAATTTGGAACTCTTTGTCATGGAACATGGTGGAGATGGACTCATTGAATATTTTTTAAGGTGAAGCTAGATAGATTTTAGGCAAGGGAATCACGAAGACAATCTGCGATGCCCAGGCACATTAATTGTACTTGCACTGCTACGCCATTGATCTGATATTTCCTGGATTTGACAAACTCTTGTATGCTGTAAGTTTTACATTCATGGGTTTTGTTATGGCTTTCCATTTCTGGAGGTGTACATATGTCAGAATTTATTAGAATAGCATATTGGCCCCTTAGGCCCCTTTTAAATCTTTCCCCTCTCACCTTAAACCTATGCCCTCTAGCTTTAGACTCTCCACCCCAGGGAAAAGACTTTATCTATTTACTCTACCGATGCCCCTCATGATTTTGTAAACCTCTAAAAAGTCAGTCCTCAGCCTCCCATGCTCCAGGGAAACTTACTTTTATGCCATCTGCAAATTTGGCAATAGTACTTTCCTCATCCAAGTCAATAATAAGTTTTATACAGAAGTGTGGCTCCAGCAATGGTCCCTGTGGCACATCACTATGTAGAGGTTTTCATCTTGAAAATGCCCGGCTTTATCCCAACACACTGTCTCCTGTTAGCCAATCTTCTGTCTATGCTCACATACTCCCTCCAGAACCATGGGCTCTTACCATACCAAGAGTCCATGTTTACCATAATCATATACTGTGAAGCAGTGGTGTGGGATTCCATGGCATCTTGACCAATATTTGTTCCTCAATTGACTTCATAACAACACAATTACCTGGCCATAATCAAATTGCTGTTCATGAGAGCTTGCTGTATGCAAATTGACTCCTGTGTTCCTTTATTATGACAGTATCTACACTATGGAAAGTACCTCATTGGTTATAAAGCACTTTAGGATGCCCAGTGAAAAGTGCTGGACAAATAAAAATGAAAATCTTTAATTACAAGGGTATATTTTCTCCTATATTTCCAAGCCACGTTGCATCTTAGTCAGAGACCTGGAGCCATGAACCATCCAGATTAGAAAGAGTCCTTGATGCATAGAGAAAACTTATGTTGTATTTAAAGCAGTGAAAAAGTGATTTGGCTTCAGGGCAGTGGGGCATAGAAGGGAGAAGGAGAAGACTTTGTTTCTCCAACTAAGGTAAACAAACTCAGCCTGGATCAGCTATTTGAAATATGTTCTACATTACCATCACCAGATCAGGGCAGTCACTAACTGAGATACCACACAGGGTCAATTGATGTGACGTGACATTGTTGTGTGTAATTGGGTTCACTAAATCACAAGGTCATCAAAATCCGACATATTGTCATGTTTGTAAACATGTTTACATAACTTTATGCCAAACTGGCATTCTTCCTTTAAAATAGAAATAGCTCAAAAATACAAAAAAAAATGCACATTGAAAAAAAAGCTACTGTTTCTTTTGCTTAAAGCTTGATTTTTGTTCAATGGTATTCGCTTTGCCTGATTGACTTTCAGATGAACTGGTGCGCTTCCTCTGGTCTGGTGTCATCTTCAGATTTCAACACCGTGCCCTGCAGTTCAACATTTGAATAGCAATAGACTATCGTGTTCACTGTGAAATAGATAATTTGCTACAGTGGCAGGGGTCTCTAGGCACGTCCTTTTACCTCTCCTGCCTAAAAGTTTAGACATGCAATTTCTTGTTGTAGATGCAGCCGCCAACCCCCTTCCCCCAATTCTCTGCTCAACTCAAGCCTGCAGAAACACTGTGAAATCATTTGTTAGTCATTTGTTCAATAGCCTCCCCTTCGTGACAAAAAAAAAGTTTCTGCATGGAACTCTGAAATTAAGACAAGTTGGCCAATGTTTATGCGGCAAGTTGCATCAAGCTTATTTTGCCCACAGGCCATGCCCAAGGCCAAGTCTTTTGCTGCCAACTCGCAGTCCACTCAGAGCCTGAATTTTGTCACATCCACAGGTTTTATTTCAGGCCTTTATGTGACAATCTCCTCCCCGCACGCACCCCCCCCCCCCCCCCCCCAGCCCCTCAACATTCCCTCATAATATCAAACGCTCTGTGTATGTGTCTGTGTGTGTGTGTCAGCAGAGCCCGAACACAAAGGGATCTTTTAGTCAGCACCAAGCCGTTATGGTCTCCATAACTAGAATTTACAGCAGGTTTCTTTTGAAATGTTTGACATTTCCTCACAATTTCTTAGATATACTCAGTGGGTACAGTGCGTCATCTTTGTTTGAATTTATCACACATAATAAGCCATTTTCTTTCAGTTTAATGTCATCCCCCCGGTAACCAGGATCTCTGAAGAAACAATGTAAAAACAGCAAATTTGTCAATGGAATGTGTACAGCTTAGTATGAATTTATCTTGTCTTAATCCCTTGGTCCTTTATACAATTATTTTCATATGCATATGAGAATTTTTTGTGCAATACTTTCTCACACGTTTTACAGTCTGCCTCGGGATTGAAATGCAGAGCGACCAGTCAGGTCCCATCCACTCAAATTAAAAATGGCACAAAAGTCCAGGCCATTTCCCCCCAGCTTCTTTTCTCTGTCTCTTTTTTTGAAAACTGCTTACTGTATGTTTTTCTTTGTGTGGTGGTCTGTCAGCTTTCCTGTGAAAAATCAGTTGGTTTAATGACGCTTTCAGAATTTAAAAAAAAAATCCCTCAGTGTGGCCCACGCAATTTGGCATCAGCTTTGGCCATACAAAATCTCCTCTCAGACAGGTGGCACTGCCAAACAGGAAAGGCTTGTGATGCCAGCAAAAAGACAAGTCATTTCAATTTGCTGTGCCCACTACGTATATCAGACAGCCACCAACACCATTACAAAAAGGATTCAATTTCTTTCATGGGGAGAGAAAAAAACCCTCCTTGTTAAGGTAGCTTTTCAAGGTGATTGAAAAGCAGGATTTAGAGAAGAGATGTGTTGAAATAATCACACAAGCAGGAAGCTTCGAAAACTAAACTTGCAAACAATGACGCCCACTTCTCATTTTTTTTGTTGCTCCTTCTGTCAGTTTGTTGAATAATTTCAATTGTTGTTGGTATTATCAGTTGGAGACAGGCAGAATCAAGATGGCTGACAGACTTGGATGGGCCGTGTCTTTGCAGGTAGTCTATCGAGTGATGTTTCTCCTCGAGGTCCAGATACAGGGTTCTAAAAGATAGAGAAAATCATTAAATATCTGGTGGCCTTACAATTGACTTCAATTTAGTCAGATGTGGTTCGGTTGGTAGTGCTCATCAGAAGACAATGTTTCAAGTCCCATTCAAGTGACTTACTTCAGGATTCTAGGTTGACATTTCACTGTTGTCCCAAGGCACTGTTGCACTGCTAAAGATACCATGTTTTCGATGAAATGTTAAACCAGGCACCGCTTGTTCTCTATCTTTGAAGAAGACCAAGGTGATTATTTCTGGGGTTCTGGTCAACACTCATCCCCCATTATCCACCATTAAAGCAGAATAAATTCTCATCCATGCACTGCTGGTTTTGGGTCCTTACCTGTACAACATTGGCCACTGCCTTTCCTGCATTGGTGGCAGTAGAAGAGTTTATGAAAAACAGGTTTCTGGACAAAATGGAGGATCCCATTTTGTATGAAAACCTAACATATGGTTTTTTGGAAGTTACAGCATTTCAATGATATTGAAATTGGTGAAATTATTTTTACAGCTAAAGCGAATGAATAGTTAAAAAATATTGAGTGGTTAATTTGAAAGAAAAAGAAAGGAAAATATCTGAAAAATTCAGGGAAGTAAACCAAAAAGAGGAAACTTAAGAATCTTCATAAAGGCAGCAAAACATTTAAGAATAAACTTCAGGAATAACTCATCTTCATTATCCTTTATCATTAATAGAATTACTTACAATATTTAAAACATCGAATGTGATTTAGTGAAGACTGACCTTTAATATAATTGAAAAGATTGCGAAAAAAAGTAAAGCCTGAACGTTAAAATCAGCTTAAATGTACAACTTTTAAAAAAAAATCTTACAACCTTTCAAGTGAAAAATTTGAATGAAGAAACAATAGCAGCTAAGGATAATGATTGTGGAGAAAACACTTCCAAACAAATTTGAAAATTACAATTCTATCACAGGGAATTGAACTGGGCTGTATGGTAAAAGCTGTTCCTGTGATTTAAATTGATTACAAGATTTCAGTAGAAATACAGGCAAAAGCAAGTGAACACATTTCTTCATACTGCAGTTTGTTTCAAAATCATGCTTTATAATAACAAAATCTGAGAGAAGGCAAAGAGCCAGATGTTGTGGTCTATATTGGTACCATCGTAGGTAGGGAGGGGGATTGTGTTCCTGAATCAGAATTTAGGGATCCACATAGAAAGTTAACAAGTTGAACTCTCACTTAGTAATTTCTGAACTGCTCCTGGTGCCACATGTAAGTGAGTACAGAAATAGGAAGCGAAGGTAGAAGAACGCATGGCTGGAAATTTGTTGCAAGAGGGAGTGTTTTAGACGTCTGGGACACTGGTATTGCTCTACAAGCTGGAACGGAGTTGGGTCTATGCTGAGAGTTTTCCTACTGCTGTTGGGGAGGATTTACACTAACCGAGCAGGAGTTTGGGAAGCAGGAGCGAAAATTGGAAAGTAATACCAGGGTGTAAAAATGCTGGGATTGGCAGACAGCATTGAAATAGAGAATAGTAAGTTAATAAGTAGAATTGGAGTATGGGAGAAAATAATTAAGTCTAAATCAAGGTTCTTGTGCAGAGGAATGTATGTGCATGTATAATGTGTAGCTAATAAGATTGAGAATTAGAGGCACAGATTGCCACATTGGATTATGATGTTGTTGCACTAACAGAGACATAGTTAAAGGAAGGGCAGATCTAGATGTTAAATATTCATGGTTACAGAATTTTCAGAAAAGAATAAAAGGAGGGGAGGTAGTAGTTTTGGTTGTGGAGAGCATTACAGTATGAGAGAATAAGGTTGTTTCATAGGGTTCAAGGACAGAATCAATTTGGTTAGAATTAAGGAACAAGAAGGATACAGTCACATTGTTCTGTGTAATTTTAATAGACCACTGGCTAGTGAGAAGGACATAGAGGATTAATTCTGCAAGGAAATTATAGAGAGCTATACATCAAAGAAATGTTACAATGGAGGATTTCATTTATCCAAAAATTGACTGGAATTGTGGTAATGTAAGTGACCGCTAGGGACAAACACTTCTAGATTGCGTCCAAGAGAATTTCCTACAGCATTGTGTGTCCAGTCCAACAAGAAAAGATCATTGTAGAATAAAGTTTTGAATAACTATAGGAAATGACAATGGTCAATCCAGAGAAAGAACAATCAACTGACAGCAAATGGATTTCAGTAGGCAAGATAAGAGCTGGGCCAAATAAACTGAAACCAGAAGTTGGTGGAAGAAACAGCAGCTGAACATAGGGCTACCTTCAATGAGATATTGGCTCAGGCAATCAACATACAGTTCTGTTAAAGTGAAAGTCAAACATGAGCTCCCTTGCTTACTAGGGAGTTGAAATTTAATTAAAGATGAAGTGAGCTGATGACAGGTGTTCGGTAGTAAATACAATTGACAATCAAGCTGAATACAGAGTCTCAAAGGGAAATGAAAAAGCAAATAAGGATTCAGAGAAAGATGGCGGCTAACATAAAAGGAAATCCTGAAGTTTTCTATAAGCACATCAATAGAAAAGGGTGGTAAAAGGAGGAGTAAGGCTGATTACGCAGCATAAAGAGTAGCTACATTTAGTGGCAAGATGCGTTATTGAGGTTAAATTAATACTTGGCATTTGTCTTTCCTTACAAGGTAGATGCTACCCAAACTGTGGTGACAGAAAAGAAAACCCGGTCACTAAAAAGATTTAAACTTGATAAAGAGGAAGTATTGGATAAGTCATTAGTGCATAAAGTTGATAAAGCACTGAAACTGGACGAGATACTTCCAAGAATATTGAAGTTAAAAATCACACAACACCAGGTTATGGTCCAACAGGTTTAATTGGAAGCACTAGCTTTCAGAGTGTTGATCCTTCATCAGTTGGTAGGAGTGGTGCTCCGAAAGCTAGTGTGCTTCCAATTAAACCTGTTGGACTATAACCTGAAATTGTGTGATTTTTAACTTTGTACACCCCAGTCCAACACCGGCATCTCCAAATCAAGAATATTGAAGGAAATGAGAGTAGGGATTCCAGAAGCACTCACATTTATTATTCAGCCTTCCCTGCATTTTGAGTGGTGTCAGACAGTGGGGAAGTTACAAACAGTATGCCTTGTTAAAAAAAAGTTGTAAAGATAGGTCCAGCAATTACAGACCAATCAGTTTAATATTGGTGATGGGGAAACTTCAAAAATCACTTACTTGAGATAGAGTAAATAGTCACATGGAAAAATGTGGACTGATTCAGAAGAGTTGGCATAGATTCATTAAGGGAAAATCTATCTAATTCGCTGGAGTTTTTGAAGAGGTAAAAGGGAGAGATGAGGAAGGGAAGGCTGTTGAAGTGGTATATATGGATTTCCAAAAGGTGGGAAATATAGTGTTGCACACCAACGCCTGTCGTCAGGGAATAAAAGGGAAAGTAGTGATGCCGGCTTAAAATTAGTTGAGGGATAGGAAACAGAGTTATCCAGACTGGATAGGAATAAAATGTTCCCACTTATGTCAAGAGCCAAAGGGCACAGTTTTAACGGGCAGCATCTTGTGTAATATTTGGCTAAATCCCAGCAGAGCCATGTTTTTGGAGGATTTTCTTGTTGCAAGGCTTAATGGGTTTTCTGTGCACATCTTGCCTAATTCATCTCATTAATTACCTGCCAAACTACTGTGGCATTCTCTTATCCAATTCTATCCCCATCTAACCTTGCACCACTCCCACACTAACTCAGCAGTACTGGGATATCCTGGAATTAACTGGATCTCAGGCGTCAACACCATCTTTAAAAGGCCATTGCCCATCTGGACAACCACTGCCCTACACAGTTCCTGAAATTTGTCCTGGAAGTGGCAAACAAGGGGAAATTGGCACTTTATATTGTGGGCAGGGACCAGAAAGTCCTGCTAGATGGGCTAGTGATCAGATGGGACATGGTCATCTCCCAGAACTAGCAAAAGAGGCCACTGCATCAGGCCATGCCAATCTGATCCAAAGTTGCCACCCAGTTAAAGCAGTCTCAGCCATGGATGATTGGACAGCACTGTAAAGAAATAGGTCAATGACCTTCCGTATTCTGCCAGAGTAAGTGCCATAATCTTCTCTCCAATACTTCACTCCATTCTATCTCTGCTGCTGTACCTACTTCCCACCAAAGTCCGTGGTTTACCACTCTCAGAATCTCACAATCTGTCACTAACCACAACCCCTGACACTACTCAGGACATACCCTAAGTCCACCTAATCACTCAGTATAGCGACCACAAGTAACTGTTATGCCAACCACTTTTATTTACTAAATACTTGCTTTTCATTCATTCCAGGAGGAAAACATCCCACAATAGGGCAGAAAGAATCAAGACGGGCGGTAGGCTGCCCAACATTTGGCTTCTCATCTCAATGTGAACAGTATCCTGACTCTGAGCAACTAAGTGGCTATGTCCAAACACCTAAACAGTGTCAGAGGCTGCCACGAATTACTGGGCTGGGGTCCCTTCCCTGACTTGACTGAGGACTGCTGAAAACCACGATAAGCTTCCTGGCTTTATATTTACACAAAACTTACCTATGCCTTGGTGGAAGAGACTGCAACTGTGTCACAGTGAACTGCATGGTATAAGCAGAACGTTGCTCAAAATCAAAAGTACTCTTAAAGTATGAGACTGAAAATACTTGCAAGGCAAGCACAGGGATCAGCAGTTAACCCCTGTCACAGCTAACAGAGTGACGGTTGACTACCTTACACAGGCCAATGAATTTGTTGGTGAACTCAATTCATATGCTCTAGCAATCAAAATGTTGTGGCCAATAACACAATCAAAGCTTAAACTTATCAGAGAGGAAGAGGTAAAGGTTTCTGAACTCCTTGTCATCAATAATGTGCAGAAGAGTGTCCAGAAAAGAAACCCAGTAACTTAAGAAACCATTATGCAGTCATTGACAACTCATTATTATAAACAGGAGTTTCTAAACAGATCGAAGTTTTCATTAGGGATTACCAGACATATGCCATACATAGTCACAGAAGGAGGGGACCACGGATTCCTACTACCTTTCATACCTAGCCAATGGAATGCCTAGGGACTGATCGGTTTATGTTTAAATAACAGTCTTAGTGAATAGTGGCCCATTATTTCCATCCCTGGATTAAAGCTAAGAAATCCCAGATGTGGTTACACCTAGTAAAGCGTACAACTTCCATAAAGATAATTGACAAACTTGCAACCAGTTCAGGGTCTAAAACATCACTGCCTCAACATTATATCCTCAGTTGAAAAGAGAAGTTTAATATGGAAGGAAAACAGTCAGAAACCTCTTCAAAAAGAATACTTCTTCTCAGATCCACTAGTCTGCAGCCCCATGCACTCCAATGTGGCTTCTCACCATCAGAACCATTATTGTGAAGAAAACTCAACACTTTATCCTTCTGAAGCAGTTGACTCCACAAAAGACATCCACGGACCTAAAAAAAAATTACTTGTCAGGAAGAACAGAAATTTCATTAGCAACTAGTGACTAACTACAGCAGACAGTTTAATACAAAAACCTTGCCAAGATTGGAACAAGGCAAAACTGTATGTATCATGGAACTCAGCAGGAATGGAGCTGTCATGCACCATGTATCAAATCAGCAACAATTGTACCTCGTTAGCACATCAGAAGGAAAAGTGTATCAAAGTCAGAAAGAGTCATAGAGTCATAGAGTTGTACAGCACTGATCGTTGTTGTGCACTGCTGGTCCCAGGCCTTCAGTCCAAAAAGCAACCCTCAACCACCACCCTCCATCTCCTACCTTCAAGCTAATTTTTGTATCCAAGTGGCTAGCCCTCCCTGGATTCTATCTGGTCAAAATTTGCTGACCAGTCTACCATGCAGAACCATGTTGAATAACTTGCTGAATTCCACACCGACAACATCCACTGCTCTGCCTTCATTAACCTTCCTTGTCACTTCTTCATATTTATATGTTTTAAGACAATCAGCACGCCATCCCCTGTAATATGGACACTTTTCAAAATATCATTATTTCATCAAGCTCTCTAGCTTCCCCATTCTTCTCCACTGTAAATACTGGTGTGATATATTTGTCTAGTATCTCACCCATCTCACACGCAGGTGGCCTTCTTCATCTTTAAGGAGCCCTAATCTCTCCCTAGTTATCCTTTTGCACTTAATATATTTGTAGAATCTCTTTGGGGCCTCCTTAACCCTATTTGCTATCTCATGTCCCCTTTTTGCCCTCCTGATTTCCCTCATGCGTATACTCCTACTGCTCTTATATTCCTCGAGGGATTCACTCAATCCCAGCTATCTATATCTGACATATGCCTCTTTCTTTTTCTTGACCAAAGCCTCAATTTCTCTAGTCATCCAGCATGCCCTATATTTACCAACCTTGCCCTTCACCCAAACAGGAACATATTGCCTCTAGTCTCTCATTAGCTCATTTTTGAAGGCCTCCCACTTTTCCAGCAGTCCCTTTACCTGTGAATAGGCTCTCCCAATCAATTTTTGAAAGTTCTTGCCTTTTAGATCAGGTCTATCCTTTCCATCACTGCTTTAAAGCTAATAGAGTTATGATCAATGGTCCCAAAGTGCTCACTGACACCTCAGTCACCTGCCCTGCCTTATTTCCCAAGATAAGGTCAATTTTTGCTCCTTCTCTAGTAGATACACCCACATACAGAATAAGAAAATTTTCTTGTACACACTTAAGAATTTCCTGTCCATTTAAGCCCTTAACACTATGGCATTCCCAGTCTATTTTTGGAAAATTAAAAGCCCCTACCGTCCCCTACCTATCATTCTTACAGATATCTGAGATTTCCTTACAAACTTGCTTCTTGATTTCCTGCTGACTATTGGCCAGGTTGGGGCGGGGGGTGGGGGTGGGCGGTGGGGAGCGGATTCTATCGTGCAATCCCAGTAAGGTGATTATCTCATTTCTCAGTTCTACCCAAATAACCTCACTGGGTGTACTCCCAAGAATATCCTCCCTAAGTATACAGCTGTAATGTTATCCCTTATGAAAAATGCTGCTCCCTCTCTTGCCCCATTTTCTGTACTTCCTGTGGCACCTATACACTTAAGCTGCCAGTCCCATCCATCCCTGAACCATGTTTTGCAATAGTTATGATATCCCAGTCCCTGAGTTCCCAAATATGCCCTGAGTTCATCTGCCTTACCGGACAGGCCTTTTGTATTTAAATAAATATAGTTGCATTTATCAGTCTTACCTTGTTGTCTGCCTTGCTCTTGCCTGCCTTGACTATTTGACTTCCTCCTCTTCTCAACTGTACCAGCCTCAGACTTATCTCTTTTCTCACTATCTAATTGGGACCCACCCACTCCCTCCCTTGCTAGTTTAAAAGCTCCTGAGTAGCACTTGCAAATCTCCCCACCAGGATTTTTGTCCTCTCTCAATTCAGGTGCAACGTGTCCTTTTTATAAAGGTCACTTTTACCCTAGAAGAGATTCCAATGATTTTGGAGAGAAAATATAGGAAATTGGGCAGGAGGTTAAAAAGTAGGTCCTTGAGGATAGTAATATCTGAATTTTACACCCAGTACCACATGCTAGTGAGAGTAAGAATAGAAGGATAGAACAGTTGAATGCATGGCTGACACCAATTGTTATAGTTAACCTGAGAATGTACCTTCTAAAAAAAGGTTTTGTGATTTACATATGAAAGAAGTGAAACTATCATGGTCATTCTAACGGATGAGAGACTTAACAAACAATCAAGGTATTTTCAATGTATAATTTCAGTTACATCACACTGTAAACTCTTGCTATAAATTCTGTGTCTTACAATTGTGTACTACACAACGACCTGATGAAGGAGCAGCGCTCCGAAAGCTAGTGTGCTTCCAATTAAACCTGTTGGACCATAACCTGGTGTGTTGTGTGATTTGTAGCTTTGTACACCCCAGTCCAACATTGGCGTCCCCAAATCATATATTAGATCAGAAACCTAAGGGAGACGGAGTTGTAATAAATCTTTACATATTAAAAACAATGTGTAAAGAGTTTAATAACCAAAATAAAAGCTTTGAAGGAAATGCTATTTAAGACAGTTAGGACCTGAAAGGTCATCCCAAAATAAGCTCCACCTATTATAATGTAAAGCTCTGTGCTTCAGTGCATGTTTAGTGTTAATAATAATAACATAATGAATCTAAATTACTAATGTGTAGATACTCTTAACTTGAGTTTCACAAGACAATAATGTATTGGAGATGAAATATAACTAAATACCAAATAGATTTAATATACCTTTACTGTTTAATCAATACAGAGCCTTCCTTTGGCCCAGGGTATTGTGTGGGCTTACCTCCCTACACTGTTTCAATAGCTTTACTAATACCAGGAAGAAGGATTATTGATGGTGAATCTACCCAAGGTGTCCCAGATGGCAGAAACTATTGACAACATGCTGGCAGCACTGGTATATAACTGTACAATATAGGTCAATGAATGGTATGCTTACTTTGTTTTCAGAAGTTGACGTGTACCACAGAATCACAGAAGTTTTATCCTGTGGGAGGGCATTCGTACCATTGTGTCTGCACCAGCTCTTCAAATGAGCATCATTGCTAGTGCCACTATCTTGGTTTGTCCCCATATCTTTGCACATTACCTCTATCCAAATAATCATCGAATGCTCTCTTGAATGCCTCAGTGGAACTTGACTCTATGACACTTACAGACAGTGCGTTCCATAATCTAACTACTCACTGTGTGAAAAAACATTTTCTCAAATCGCATTAGCTCCTTTTACAAAACACTATAGATCTGCAGTCTGTAGTTTTTGTTCCTTTTATGAGTAGGAACAGATAAAAGTTGAGCACGTTATCCAACCCCTTCATGATTTTGAAAATCTCTATCAGATCTCCTCTTAGTCTTCTTCTCTTCAAAGGGAAGAGTCTTAACTTCTTCCATCAATTTTCATAACTGAAGCTGCTCACCCCTGGAACCATCCTTACTAAGAGAGTGTTTTAGCACTCTCTTGAATGCATTCACATCTTTCCAATAATCTGGTGCCTAGAATGGTATACAATACACTAGCTGAGATCTAACAAGTGCCTTATACAAGTTCAATGTCTCCTCCTTGCTTTTATACTATATGGCCCATTAATAAAGTTTAAGGTACTCTATGCTTCATTAATTGCTTTCTCTGCCTGTCTTACTAACTTCAATGATCTGTACAAAATTACACCTAGAACCCTCTGTTCCTACACCCCCTTGTGACTTGTGCCTCCTATTTTATATTGTCTTCCTATATTCTTCTGACCAAAACGCATCTCATCACGTTTACCTGCATCGAACATCAACTGCCACAAAGCCGCCCACTCGACTTGTCAACGTCTTTTTCGAGTTCCCCGCTGCCTTCATCATAGTTGACAACTCTGCCAAGCATTGTCATTTGCAAACTGTCCGCTGTACACCAAGATCCAGATCATAAGTATATATAAGGAAAAGCAAGGGTCCCAATACTGAACCCATGGGAACTCATCTACAAACCATCCTTCAGCCCAGAAAATATCTGTTGACCATTACTCGCTGTTTCTTAACATTCAGCTAATTTTGTGTCCATATTGGTCTTTCTCTTTTATTCCATGGGCTGTCTCTTTCCACACAAGCCTCAAATGTTGAATAATATCAAACACCTTTTTGAAGTCCATGTATACCAAAGCAACCTGGGTAGCACCGCTCTCTTTACTAAAGATGAATGCAAATTTATTAGCCTGAAAGTAGATGCAAAATACTTGGTCAATGTCTCCACCATTTCCTTGCTTTCCACAAAATGTTCGTTCTGCACAAGTATCAAACAAAAACCATCCCATACATGACAGAATCTAACCATCTCCCCTTGACATTCAATAACATTGCCATCACTGAATCTCCCGACATCAACATACTAGAGATTGCCAATAACCAGAAACTGACCTGGAAGAGATATAAAATATTGTGGCTGCAAGATCATTTCAAAGGCTAGGAATTCTCCAAAACTTGTCCACCATCTACAAGGCACAAATGAGGAGTATGATGGAATACTCCTCAGTTGCCTGCATGGGTGTGGCTGTGATAAAACACAAGAAGCTCAATGCTGACAGGAAAGAACAGTCAACATGACTGGTTCACCATCAAACATGTACATTCTCTCCCTGCATCAGAAATGCAGAATAACAGCAGTGTGTACCATTTACAAGATGCATTGCAGCAATTCAGGAAGGTCCTTTGACATCATCTTCCAAACGTACACCCTCAACTACACAAAAAGAACCAAGGACACATTGGTACATCATCATCAGAAAATTACCCTCCATGTTCTTCGCCATCTCATTGCTCACTTTTATGGCCTCAAAGTCTCGAAAATGTTCATCCAACATCAGCAAAACTATTCCATAGGTAATTTAGAAACCATTATCAGTAATGGTACTGTTGGCACTGAAAAAGTTGCGACCAGTCTCTTGGAGACATCAAGGAGATGGTCAGGGGAAGCATTCAGTTCCACTGCATATAATGGAAAAAGGATGAAACTTCATACAGATTTTTTTCCCCCAGTCCCAGTTTATTTTTGCCAGAAAGGCAAAAAGATGAAAATCAGCACATTTGAAATATTTCTAGGAAATTGTCCGGACACCAGGACATTTAATGAAATACCAGGATTTCCAAGCAAAACTAGGATGTCTGCTCATCCAAACCCTGAATATTATACATCCACCATAATTGAAACTAACACCTCAATATATCACTCAAAAACTGACAAATCCTCAAAGCTAATGGCTTTCAATTGAATTGTGTTTAAATCCAGGTAATCACTTAGATGAATACTATTAACCTGATTTAAATGAGAGTAAGGTAATCTGGAGACCCGACCAACACTCCTCCCTCCATCCCTTGAGTAAAACCAGATTAGCTAATCATTGTTATCCTGTGGGATCTTACTGTGTGAAAACTGTTTGTTGGAACTACCTACAAAGCAATTGTCACAGGAAAAGAGGTTGTCCATTTTCACAACCACTGGATGTCTCAAAGCACTTTAAAGCTAATGAGTGTAACCACTATTAAAATGCAGTGAATGCAGCTGCCAATTTTGCATACAATATACGCCCACAAACAATAATGGGACAATGAACACATAATTTGTTATACTTATGTTAATTAAGCAATACACATTGGCAAGATCACCAGGGAAAACAGTGCCATGTGATCTTTTGCATCTACTAAGAGCAGGCAGATGGGACCTCACTTTTAACATCTCATTTGAAAGACAGCACTTTCAGTGTTGCCGCACTCCCTCAGTACTGCATTGGAGTGTCAATCTTAATTTTAATACTCAAGTTCTGAAATCTGGTTTGAAACTAGAAGCTCGTGACAGAGACAAGAGTGCTTCCAACTGAGCCATTGTTAAATTAAGTAAATTTACCCAAATGTAATTCATTGACATTTCATGTAAAAAACAAGTTTGGGAGATAAATTAAGGTAAAGTGTTTTACAAATGCAAGCCATTTTTGTTCTTTTTGGCAATTTCCTGCAAAATTGACCTTTGTTTCCAAGTTAAGATTTTTTTTTGCTCTATCAAAGTATGACTGTTTTATTCCTGTCCTGCTTAATGCCCACTCTGTTTCACATGTCCTGATGTTTCATTTTGTGCTTTAACAGGTTGGCAGTAGCTAGAATTTGATGCAGGGAGTGAAGAATTTTTTTTTGTTAAATTACTCCAGAGACAATTTAATGTCAAAATTAATTAGTCCTGAATACTTGCGTTCATCATGCACAGTATGATGTGATTAATCATACATTAACATCGATTACACATCTAATTTGAACAATCTACATTTTTAATTTTCTATGCTTTTGCGGCTGTGTCCACTGATATTATCTCGCGGTTGACACCCGCAGATTACATCATTAACATCACTGAGAAACTAAAGGCATGGTTCTGGGGAACATGACAGGTGTCAGGCATAATGAAGGATGACGGAGCACAGAGACAAGCTCAAAAGGGAGGCTATTATAATTTGATAAACTGCTAATATAACATCATTTCAGATTAAGATATCATGACATTTTGTAATAAGTGTGCTAATCTAAATGAACATACGTGTCTTGGTTCATCCTATTACATTCAAATACACACAGATTCCAGATAAGTTACATCAAGGTATAGCAGCAAATTTAATTGATTTTCTTTAGCAATTGAAATATATTTTAAGGGACATGATCTCATTTTAAGCTATTTATTTGCCACATCCCATTTGCAATAAGAATTTGGAGGATTTTCTGACATATTATTGACTACAGCTCTAGTATTGCTTCATATTCTTTAGGACAAGTGCTGTAGGATCTTCAGCAACCTTTGAACCAGCATCTCGCTTTAATATTTTCTATGGAAAGACAGGGTCTTAATACAATAAATATCCTAGGCTTGTTGAAGTCTGAAAATCACAGAACCTTACAAGGTTGCATTACATACAGAGGCCATTCAGCCTCTTGTAACAATGCTAATTCTTTGCTAAAACCAATCCCATTGCTTTCCCTCTCCCCATTGCCTCCTCAGATTCAAATATGTATCCATTTTCATAGAAAAGATCCTTCAATCACTTAGTATCGCAAGATTTTCAGTGCCTTTGACAGTACATAGTTCCTTCAGCACTGAAGTATCAGCCTGGATTGTGCGTTTTATTTGTACACACATAGATGTTCTATATGCAATTATATGTGGTGCTGGCAAGCATCGATGGATGACCATTCAGGTCATTATGAGAGAGAAAGCTTTCCCATAGACACAGCTAGAGGATCATAGGTTTTTAATCCTTGTTGTTCTTAGTTGAAGGACCCTGTGTGAAATGGGAAGATCATTCTTAGCTAATAACCAGTTTCTTCTAAACAAGATTATAATTTACCTGCTCTCTAGTTTTTGACATTCTTGACAGGCTGACTCTGTTGATAGCAAGAACAATGTCAGCATAGTTCTTCAATGCTATACTGAAAATATTCAGTAGGTTAGACAACATCTATGGAGACAGAAACAGGCCAATGTTTCAGGTCGATGACCATTCATCAGAACTACTATGATATTCATGGTTTTTTTCCAGTAAGCATCTGTTGTTGGCAGGTGAGTGGGAGTGATGATATTGATCCTGTACTTCAATGTAGGTCAATGGTATTGGAGACTTTGTGTATTTCTGGGATTCATTGTTCAGTTTGAGAAGCTTTGTGTAAAAGATTAAATGAAAGCACAGCAGAAGAAAGTAAAGAAGGAGTCAGGATAAGATCCGAAGAAAATAATTATCTGCTCTTTGCCCTTACATCACAATGTCTGCTCTTGTCAAATGATGGCCCACAAACCGGAGAGCACTGCATCATTTTACCATGTCCCAGTAGAATCAGGATATGAAATTCCCCTCCGCAGCAACAGTAAGTTTGGAGATTGTCTTACATTTGATTTTCAGAGCCCATCATTGACTCTGTCCTTGCTTATCTTGGGAAAACACCTGTACTGGGCAAAAAAAAACACTAACCATTAGCTATTATAAATGCACCTCTTACATCAAATTAATTATGTTTAGCTTATGGGATGGGGGAGCACGATGAACAGATATGTATATGTCCTTTTCAAAAAGGCACATTGACAAGTCTCAGTTCAATTTGCAACTCGTCAAAACATACTGTATAAGGCGAGACCTTAACCCATTCAAGCCTTTCCCCTTGGTCAGAGTTAAAATTGGGCTCACACATGAAGTAGAGATGTTGCAGCATGGCAGCTCAAGCTTGTATGCTGATCAGGGCTTACCATGGAAACAGATTCTGAATCCAGTCAGTTGTCAGTTCCATTCACAATCTCAATGTTGCTAAAAGACAATATACTGTTTGAATCAGGAATCAAATTACCTTTTTTTATGCGTGTCATCATAGTTTTACCAGACCATAGGGGCTGCTCTCTTATTCGAGAGAAGCAACTGGTGGTGATTTAACCTGAGGGCCACAAGCAGGTGAGTAGACTTGTGGATCACTATTTAATAGTAGTGATAGGTGTCCCACTTGATGGAGGGAGTGCTGGAAAGAGCCCCAATTCACCTCTTATAAAACAGGCTCACCATATTATGGTTACTCAACTGGATCTTCCCCCAGGTTCAAGGATGTAGCAATTTCCTGCCTGTCAAGAGCTGCTGGCCAATCAGAGTTCTAGTGAATGGTAGTGCAGCCCCAGCATCCAACCCCCTACTTTGTGTCCTTTGCCCACTGCTCCGTTAATGTCAGCAGCAGTGCAATAAGGCCCTGAATGTCTCAGTTGTCAATGGGTGGGAAGATTGTCCACAGGCCTTCTCATCATGAAATTACTCAAGGTGGAGGCAGCAAAATGGCAGATTCGCACTCAGCACCTTCCCGTCATATTTATTAATTGAAGCTATTACATTTCTCCCATGGTGTCACAAACAAACCAGGTAAATCTACCCCTCTGACTCTTTCATGAGTAATGTTGAGGCAGCATTAATAATGAGAACTATAGTCAGTAATAGAGATCAATGTACAGCCTTTTCACTCACCAACAATTTTAACAAGTTAATGACATAGCAATTCCGCAATTGGCAATTGGGACTGAATTTTGAAAGCTAAATTACTATAGCACTTTTGTAAAGTATCTTTCCAGGTGGCAGGGAGGAAAGCAGTACTTCTCTTCTCAGCTGGACAGGAAATGGCTTTTTGTACACTGATTGCCTTTGAACACACTCTGGTTAGAATAAACAGTTTTATTTTGGGGTCTTCCCACAAGATTTGTTGCAATGTGACTAACTCACCATTGAATAATCAATTTGGAATTCATCCACGTTAATGATTCAGTCATTCAAAAATTAGTAGAAAACCCAATTATCCAATAGCACAGAGATAGGCAGCTTAACGGGGGGTTTATTATTCACTCCATTCATGGAAAGCAAACCGATTTCTGGCAAAGCCTTGCCTACTCACAAAACCTTGCTGATTTTTATAAATGGAGTGAGGGCCATGCAGGATGCTCCACTTGACATGCCAACACAAGTCATCGGTGAACCACAAGGATGGGGTGTCCAATATCGCCATCTCTCTCACTCTCTCTCTTCTTTGAAGAACTCCCCTCAAAATCTATCGCTTTGGCCAAATTTGGCTACGTCATCTCCTATTGTGGTTTTGTGCCAAATTTTATTTGATAATACCCCTTTAAAAAACTTTGGGACTCTGTTTCATTCAAGTGCAGGCGGCACACTGGCTCAGTGGTTAGCACAGCTGCCTCACAGCGTCAGGGACCCGGGTTCAATTCCCACCTTGGGCAACTGTCTGTGTGGAGTTGGCACATTCTCCTTGTATCTGTGTGGGTTTCCTCCGGGTGCTCCGGTTTCCTCCCACAATCCAAACATTTGCAGGTTACATGAATTGGCCATGCTAAATTGTCTGTAGTTAGGTGCAGAGGTAAATGTAAGGGAATGGGTCTGAGTGGGTTGCCCTTCGAAGGGTCAGTTGTGGATTTGTTGGGCTGAAGGACCTGTTTCCACACTGTAGGGAATCTAAAAAAGCTCATCTAAATGCAGATCGGGATTGTAGTCAAGGATAATGGAAGCATGAAGTTTGCAAATGAAGGTGAATGTGTATGACAGAAGCAGAAATATACAATCTTTCCAGTGAGTTGTAAGGAATACTCTGGGGGATGGAATTTCTGCCCCTGGGTTCCTTATTCCTGAAAATGGCCTGCTGATGGCTGTTTAAATGCCTACAGCAGGTTTTCCTCAAATGACACAATACATCACTCCAACTAATGAGATTGTCCATTGCCTCAAGTAAATCCAACACTCAAAATTTCCTCTTGTATTTAATATCCCATCATATTCTTTATGAACCACAAAGGACAATCCAACCATTGCCCCTTAATGTTCAATGTCACCACTTTCATTGGAACCCGACTATCAACATCCTGAGGGTTACCATTCTTGAGATCCTGAAATACCATTTAAAAACTAGGGCAACAACAGCAGGTTAGAGGCTGGAAACTCTGTAGCAAGTAGCTCATGAACTGACTCCTCAAAGCCTGCATACCACCAACAAGGCACAAATTAGCAATGTGATGTAATGCATTTTTTCTAATTAAGTGTAACTCCAACAACAATGATGAAGCTGGATACCAGGTCAAAACAATCCATTTGATTGATAATCCATCTAACACTTTCAACATTCCCTCCTTTTACCAATAATACACAGTGGAAGCAATATGTACCATCTACAAGATGTACTGCAATAACTCAGTACAGTTCCTTTGTCAGCACCTCTACTGTAACCTATACAACCGAGACAGACAAAGACAGGAAATAGGTGGGAACACCATTGTCTGTAAGTTCTCCTCTAAGCTACACACCAACCTGATTTGGAAATATATCATCATTCTCTCATTGTTGCTCAGACAAAATCCAGGAACATCTCTCCCTTATAGCACTGTGAATAAATTTACACTACAGGGCCTACAGTGTTCAAGAAGGCAGCTTCCTATCAAGTTCTCAAGGGCCAATAGGGATGAGCAATAAATGTAGGCCTACCCAGTCTATAAATGAACTTTAAAAGCAGAGCGTATTTTTAGCTTTTCAATATCTAGATAGATGTTGTGACCCAGTGATCTGACAGAGTTGCATTCTGGTTACTTGATATGGTACGTTTTACCAAATAACTTTGATAGACTAAAGTTTAGGCGTTATTAGAACATAGAAAAGTACAGCACAGAACAGGCCCTTTGGCCCATGATGTTGTGCCAAGATTTAATCCTAATGTAAAATATAGTAACTTAACCTACGCACTCCTCAACTCACTGCTATCCATGTACATGTCCAGCAGTCACTTAAATGTCCCCAATGACTCTGCTTCCACCACTATAGCTGGCAACACATTCCATGCATTCACAACTCTCTGTGTAAAGAACCTACCTCTGACGTCTCCTTTGTACCTTCCTCCTAATATCTTCAAACTATGACTTCTCGTATCAGTCCATCTTGCCCTGAGGAAAAATTTCTGGCTATTGACTCTATCTATTCCTCTCATTATTTTTTACACCTCGATCAGATCCCCTCCCTTCCTCCTTCTCTTCAGAGAGAAAAGTCCGAGCTTATTCAATCTTTCTCCATAAGCCCTCCAGTCCAGGCAGCTTCTTGGTAAACCTTCTTTGCATCCTCTCCAAAGCCTCTGTATCTTTCCTATAGTAGGGCAACTAGAACTGGACACAATATTCCAAAGTGTGGCCTCATCAGGGAGGTAGAGCTCCAGCAAAACCTCGGCGGCTCTTAAACTCAATCCCCTGTTAATGAAAGCCAAAGTTATTGTACAATGTGATAAGCTACAAGACTGGTTAATTAAAAAACTAAATGAACAGTACTCAGTGCTAACAGTATATTTACTGTTATTAAATATTTTAGTTATACCCACTGTGTCACAAATTTAAAAAGGTACTTTTTTGGCATTAACTTGTGCAATCCCTCAAAGCAAAGTTTGTACTTTTTATGCTACTTAGTTTCTATTTATTGCCAGAAACGTTAATGTACCTGCTCACTTCAGATTTATGTATTGGTGTAATACTATCAAGATTTTTTTTCCAAAATTCTCTGAAGATAGACCAGAACAAAAGACACTCTAATACATGCAGCTCTCCACCTTAAATCTATCAGCTCGATTCTCGAAGATCTACAGGATAACTGATGCAAAGAAAGAAGACTTTTTACCTTTTAAATGGACCTCTCATATTAAAGTAGATCTTTCTCTACACCTTGTCTGTAACTGTAACTCCAAATTCTACATTTTTTTCTATTACCTTAACTGTACCTAGTCAGAAGTCACATGACACCAGGTTAGAGTCCAACAGGTCTATTTGAAATCACAGGCTTTCGGATTATTGCTTCTTTGTCAGGTGAAGTCTTCTGATTTTATCCACCCCAGTCCAACACTGATACCTTCACATCCTAATGTACTTATGTAAGGTATGATTTACTTGGATAGCATGCAAAACAATACTTTTCACTGTGCCTCGGTTCATATGTTAATAATAAATCAAATCAATCAAATCAACTTGGGAGGTTCACTAATAACAAGGTAGCATATTCAGGGTGTCTAGTTTGCTACTATAACATGCATGCATGTTTTAATCTGTGTCAATAGGCAGTAAAATTGGATTCTTCAACATTCTTTCTACCACGTAGCTAAACATAAATTTCTTCTGCACTTCACATCTGCCATTGGCATATGTCTGTTGCAAGGATTTCCAGGTCGATACCCACCTTGTTTGACTCTGTTAGGAACATTGACCATCAATTCCTGGAATAGGACTCAAACCTAGAGCTATACCTCAGAAGCAGCAATGCTACCCATTATCCTATTGTGCCCCAAAGGCACTTTCTAAATCCATAGCTAGCCTGTCCTACCTTATGAAGGATGAATCTTTGGATATTTACAGAGCAGCAAATTAAATTGGTTACCAAAGAAAACTAATCCTGCACAATCTACTAGCCCCAGACATACCTGGATACCAGCTGTAACCAAGGCTGCCAATTCTCAACAGAGCCTGAACATCAAAAATGGGTCCGGCCTCCTCTGGCCACATGGGCTTATGTCATCTGCTCAAAAGTTTAAATCAATCAAATGGTTTTTTTTATGGTTAGAAAAGCTCTTGAACTGTTTGAAGCTCAAAATCTTCAACCGCACAACATTACTTCTTATACAGATCTGGAACACTGCTGGAAAGAATATATCTGCAGTGACCATTATTGGCATCACTTATGTCCCTACAGATGCATTTGGCACATGAGAAAGTAACATATTCTCTGCCTTCTGATGAATCAGCTCAAGAGTAATTAATTTTAACCCTGGGTGCAATGTGATCAGCAAGAAAGAATTGAATAAATACTCCCATCAAAGCCAAAAAATGCTTCAGTTTATGTGAAGAGCAGGTCATGTGAAGGAAATAATTGTGGAACAGATTTGACAATTTGAGTGCAATCATTAAACATTGTTAGGAATCAGGACCTTGTGTTTTCTCTTCACCCAAAAATTATTTAACATCATCAGACTGGGTGCAGCTTCAGCATTCACGCTTTCAGAACTAATATTTCTCGAGGACTCCTGTGGTGCAGTGGTAATGTCCCCACCTTTGATTCTGGATGCTTAGGTTCACAACCTACCTGCCCTGGATATGTGTCATGAACAGATTGTGTAAAAATAGCTGCATCATTTCAGAGAGACAATGATAGCGTTATTTGTAGGTTGCAGTTGACAACCATGTAATGTCACTAATACAAACAGCGATACAATAACTTAGCACAGCAGCTAGACTTGTGTGGAATTCTTTCCCCGATACTTTCAATGTGTTGAATTATAAAATTGATATAGATCAAGTCCACATGCTTGAAGAGATACACTTCAGTCAAGCAAGATGGACAGTTTGAGAAATCTGATCGAAGCCTTTCTGATCTCTATTTTTTACCAGCAGTAGAATTGTTAATGTTACAACTTGGCACCAAGCCTGGCTCCAGGAGGTGATACAATTCCTGAATGGCTTTCTTGCTGATGTGTGTGGTCTTTTCATACAGTATTCCTTGCAGAGTCTGAGATGGTTTATTCAGCTTTGGAAGTCAAGCTAATTAGGACAGGGGGGAATCCCAATGGCCTTTTCTCCTATGACCTCTGACCTTCCCTGATCCTCCTCGAATGTTGTCTCTTCCAAATTGCTCAAAAAAATGAGGATTTTTCTATTATCCGTGCTCTAAATACATTGAACATCTCAATGGCAAAAGAAAATCATCCTCAGCTTTATATCTTGATCGACTTCTAACGGCACTGTCCATGTTTTTTTGTTTAGGCGTTAATGAACCATGAAGTGAAACCTGACTAATGTTTTTCACCGGTGCTGTTTATTGTTCCTTAACAAGCACTCAAGCAAAAACAACCTCAAGAGAGGAGGTGAAAGTGAATGCTGTATTCCATAATAAAGCACAAGGGAAGATGACTAAGGCTGAAGATTATGGGCTTGTGGGGAATTAGGTGGAAGACGATTTGACTCTAGAGTTCCAGATTAATTGAAACCGTACTTGCTGAGTGTGCTATAGTGATTCCCATTGCCCTCATCACACCATTAGTCAGCTTGATTCTTCATTTCCATGAACCAGCGTCCCTATCCTGTACTGACAGATATAAAATAAAGAACAACATCCCTAAACTAGAGAAAGGAAGGAACTGGATGCAGTATAGTGCCTTTCACAATCTCCAGGCCTGGCTAAGTGTTTTCCACTAGTGAACCACACTGAAATGCAATCATTATTTCAATCTTTGGCTGTGGGCAAATGGGTCACTTTGTTCCCTAAGTGACAACAAGTGCCTGCAATTTTAAAGTACTCAAGTGGCTATAAAGCACTGTGGAATATGTTGATATTGCGAAAGATGCTATACAAATGTACTTCCTCTATTCTTTCTTTCTCTCCCTTTGCTTCTCCAAAGATAGTGGCTCTGTGCCCTGATTCTATCAGCTGATATTCAATGGTGTGTCTGAGCAAATGATACTTGCCTATTTTCCTACGATGCATCAGTCTTGTTCAGTCTAATGTTCTGCTGAGAATTCTTTCCTTGTACTTCCTGTGAATTCTTCAATGCTATTCTTCAAGTTGGTAAAACCAAAAAGAGAAATTTCTACTTTTATTTGATTCAATTTCCACTTCAATAGTAGACAGAAAACAATCACAAACAGATTGAAAGACAGGTAGGCTTACTTCCTCATTTCAATTTTATATATGTGACTACCGCCCATTAGCTCCATAATTATAAAGTGCTTCGAGAGGTTAGTCATGGCTCATGTCAACTCTAGTCTCCCAGTATGTCTTGATCCCTTGCAATTCACCTACCGTCACAACAGGTTCATGGCAAACGTCATCTCCCTGGCCCCAGACTCATCCATGGAACATCTGGATCACAAAGACACCTACATTAGACTCCTCATTATTGGCTACATTTCCACCTTCATAATTTTAATTCCAACCAAACTAATTTCCAAACTCCGAGATTCTGCTCTGCCTCTGTGACTGGATCCTTGACTTCCTGACACACAGACCGCAAACAGTGAAGATAGGCAATAGCACAATAATCTTCAACACGGGTGCCACAAAAGGCCATGAACTCAGCCACTTCCTATACTCTTTGTACACTCAAGGCTATGTGTCCAAATTTTGCCCTAAATTCATCTGCAGTTTGGTTGTCGGCACCACCGCTGCAGGCTGGATCTCAAACAATTATAAGACAGAATACAGGAAAAGATAGAGTGCTCCCTCATTGTCAGCAAAAAGAAGGAGGTTCTCATTGACTTCAGGAAGCAAGATGGAAGGCATATCCCTGTCTACAGCAATGAAGCTGAGGTGGAGATGGTCGAGAGCAGCAAATTCCTAGCAGCAGTGATCACCAACAATCTGTCCTAGTCCACCCATGTTGATACGATGGTCAAAATGCCTCTATTTCCTCAGGAGGCTAAGGAAATTTGCTATGTCCTTAAAGATTTTTATCAAGTTTTATACATGCACCACAGAAAACATTCTATCTGGAAGGATCACAGCTTGATATGGCAACTGCTCTGTCCAGGACCGTAACAATCTGCAGGGAGTTGTGAACATAGCCCAACACATACACAAGTCAACCTTCCATCCATTGACTCCATTTATACTGCTCGCTGCCTTGGAAAGGCAGTCAATATAATTGAAGATCCCTCCCACCCCAGTTATAATCTGCTCCACCCTCTTCTGTCAGGCTGAAGTTGCAAAAGCTTAAACACACATACCAACAGATTCAGGAACAGCTTCTTCCCCACTATCATTCAGACTTCTGAATGAGCCTCTCAACTTTCAAATTTAATGTTGACCTTGCTCTCCATGCATCTTCTCTATCGCCATAACATTGTAATCCTCACTCTGTTCTATTCCCTTATGCACTTTGCCTGGAATGGTCTGCCTATACTGCACACAAAACAAAGCTTTTCACTTTACCTAGGTACATGTGACAATAATAAATCAAATAAAAACAAAATTTAAACAAATTGAACCTGCAGCCAGCTAGCAAGAGAGGGTAGGCATGTAAGGCTAGCAGAGACTTTGATTGATAAAAGATTTTTGGCCTTTCAGCACACACAGTTGGGAAAGATGAGAGGGAATGGAGGAGAATTGAATAAGGATTAAAGAACAACAAGTAATAGTGGGGCAAAGGAGTCCAAGTGTGCAACATGAACAACTAGGTGGGAGAATAGGAAGCAGTCCAATGGCCACATTTCTCCAGGTTATGTCAGAGCAAAGGGTCATCCATCTAAGAAATGAGGAGAGATTTTTGCTCTCAAATAGTAGTGAATCTGTGCAATTCTTCACTGCAAGGAACTGCTAAGGCTTATGTATTCGAGGCTAGGATACGCAGATCTTAATTGGTAAACTAATGGAAAATTATAGGATTAAGCAGCAAGTTGGATTTGAGGATTTTATCTCATTGAAGAGTAGAACAGATTCAATGGGCCAAATGGCCTATATCAGTTCTCATTTTAAAATGGTTTGCTGTCCCTATATTTGTAGATAGTCTTACTTAACATTAATGTTGAAAAGAGAATTAGATAAAACACTTGAGAAGTAAAATTTTGTCATTTTACACAGGAAGTGCAAAGCAAAATGGAATGCGTTGGCTAGCTCTTTGAAGTGTCAGCATATACACAATGGCCCAAGTGGTCTCATGCTGTGCTTTTCATTGCATAGAACATAGAAAGGTATAGCACAGAACAGGCCATTCAACCCACAATGTTGGGCCGAGGATTAATCCTAATCTATAATAAAATAACCTAACCTATGCTCCCCTCAATTCATTGCTGTCCATATGCATGTCAGCAGTCGCATAAATGTCCCTAATGACTCTGCTTCCACACCACCGCTAGCAATGCGCTCTATGCATTCACAACTCTCTGCGTCTCCTCTATACTTTCCTCCTAATATCTTAAAACTATGACCCTTCATGCCAGTCAGTCCTGTGCTGGGAAAAAGTCTCTAGCTATTAACTCTATCCATACCTCCCATTGCCTTGTGTACCTTGATCAGGTCACCTCTCTTCCTCCTCTCCAGAGAGAAAAGTCCGAGCTTAGTCAACATCTCGTTTTAAGACAAGCCTTCCAGTCCAGGCAGCATCCTGGTAAACCTTCTTTGCACTCTCTCCAAAGCCTCCACACTTTCCTATAATAGGGCCACCAGAACTGGACACAATATTCCAAGTGTGATCTCACCAAGGTTTTGTAGAGCTGCAGCAAAACCCCGCGGCTCTTAAACTCAATCCCCTGTTAATGAAAGCCAAAAAACCATATGCTTTCTTAACAACCCCATCCACTCGGGTGGCAACTTTCAGGGATATATGCACTTGAAACCAAGATCCCTCTATTCCTCCACACTGCCAAGAATCCTGTCTCTAATCTTGTATTCAGCATTTGAGTTCGACCTCCCAAAATGCATCACTTTGGGAGGATTCAAGATTGTGGCGACCTGAGTTTGCCCGTCCTAAGTCAGACTCCGGTTTCAGCAGTTGTGGGAGCCATTGCTCCAAAAAGTCAACAAGCTGACCTTTCTCCTCCCATTCGGGAAGGCCCAGCAACCGAATATTTTTCCAATGACCTCGATTTTCAAGGTCGTCAACATGCTCTTCTAGGGCCCGGACTTGACGTTCCAGAGCCCGGACCTGACCCACGGATGATTCAGCAGCAATCTCGGAGGCAGTGGTCCATTGCTCTGCCCCTGCAACACTCTGCCCGAGTTTCTCGATCTCTTGGTCATGCTTCTGCAGCATGACCAAAATCAACTCCCAGCTGGACCAGGTCTCTTCAATCAAAGCGTCGATCTTCTCTTGGAGCTTAACAAGCTCCGAGATCAGGCTCGCCTCAGCAGATAAGTCCCCCGAGGTAGCCGCAGACGCATCTGTTGCTGCGGGGGCAGGGGGTGGGGGGGGTGTCCCTGCTTGTTACAAACTTTGTGGTATTTTACCTTTGGTCATTTTAAAATGGAGCAAACTGCTGTAGTTTGATGCAGAATGACTGGAGCTGCTGGGAAAAAGCTATTTTTAGTAGTTTAAAAAGTGAGGGGAGGGTAGGTACCTCACTTCGCCTGGGTCCTGAGCAGAGCACTTCTACAAAAGTTTACATGGGGGTGATGCACTGAAACTCTCCCTGGGCTGATATGTCATCAGAAAGGGTTTGTAAACTTATCAGAATTGTTGCAGATTTTGCAAGCACTGACACCTAAGCAGTTATAATGCATGCAGGCTGCTTGCTCAGTTCATGTTAATGCTCATTGAGACCGTACAATGTGTTATTCTGAGGATGTCCATATGTTTACCACTTCCTTTCTGCAAACCAGTCCTCTCCATATCTGCCCTGAACTGGTTGTGTTTAAGAGCTGCAGATGATGCAAAGCCAATGACTCATAATGAAAACAGACTATTCTGGTCTGTTTATGGCATTATAATCATGCTGTGTCTCGCTATTGTCTATAGTTGTTTAACACTTGCATAACCAGGGCCTTCCTCTCTCATGAATTTCTTTGTATTAATCGGTCACCTCATACCCTTTTCAACAACAATTTGAGTTTATATGGCATCATTAACAAAATGCATCATATCAAGACATTTCACAGAAGTGTAATCAAGCAAAATTTGAGAGTAAACTACATCAGGAGATGGGACATAATAATTATCTTTCCTTGGTCTAAATGCTAAAGGTTCTTGCAAACAACTCTTCATCAGAAATCTGGATGGCATGGTGGCACAATGAGTTAGCATTGCATATACATTGTCTGTGAGCCTGCGAAGGTTTCCATCAGGACCTCTGGTTTCCTCCCACATTCCAAAGATTTGCAGGTTACGTTGTTTGGTTCTGTTCGCCAAGCTGGGAATTTGTGTTGCAGATGTTTCATCCCTGTCTAGGTGACATCCTCAGTGCTTGGGAGCCACCTGTGAAGCGCTTCTGTGATCTTTCCTCCGGCATTTGTAGTGGTTTGAATCTGCCACTTCCGGTTGTCAGTTCCAGCTGTCCGTTGCAGTGGTTGGTATATTGGGTCCAAACCGATGTGCTTATTGATTGAATCTGTGGATGAGTGCCATGATGAGGCTCCCAAGCACTGACGATGTCACCTAGACAGGGGACGAAATGTCTGCAACACAAATTCCCAGCTCAACGAACAGAACCACAACAACGAGCACCCGAGCTACAAATCTTCTCACAAACTTTGAACACCTACAGGTTAGGTGGATTGACCATGATAAATTGACCATCGTATCCATGGATGTGAAGGTTAGCTGGATTAGTCATGGTACATCCAGAGTTACAGGGATGGGTAGGATACTCTTTGGAGAGTCAATGCAGACCCATTGGACCAAATGGCCTATATTTGCTTTTTATGGATTCTGCAATAATATGAGATATTAGGATACATCATTAAAAGTGAATTAGTTTTTCAGGTGTGCCTTGAAGATGAGAGATAAAGAGATAACGAGATGTAATCAAGAGCTTTAGGGTTTAGAGCAAGGTACAGGCAGTTGAAGAGACATCCACCGCTGTCACTCAATTAAAATTGGGGTACTCGAAAGGCTAGATTTCAAGGAACACAGCTTACCCAGAGTTTGACAACTGCAGGGGATCACAGAGTTAGGGAGAGACTTAGCATGAAAATTTAAAGAGAGCCAAGGAACTTTGATCAGTGAGCTCAGGACTGATGGGTGAACAGGAATGGTTGAGATGGGGGAAGATTTCTGGCTGCAGAGCTTGGATAACCTTGCTAATACACAATGTAAGGTTAGTAAAGTAGAGTTGCCATGGTCTTACCAGATCACAGGGCTGTTCTCTCATTAGAGAACAATGACTAGTGGTGGTCACCATCATTCAGACAAGGGAAAAAGCTGAGAAGGAGAGTTTTTCATGATAAACTCAGCCAGGATGGGAGTTGAATCCATGCTATTGGCATCACTCCACTTTGCAGACCAGCAGATAAATCCAAGTGAGCTAACCAACTACCAAAGTGATAGTAACTTACTGCTGTCAATTCAAGACATATTACTTTGAGCTAATTCAGACCAGAGTATCTCATTTAAGTTAGCAGAAAAGTAAATTTAACATGTCTATTCAAAGCTATTGTCAAAGTGTGATAAATGGTTTGGAACAAGCCATCTGATATTTCACTAGAGCATAGGAGATTGAGAGGCAACTTTATAAAGGTTTATAAAATCATATGGGTGAGAGATAAGGTGAATGACAGGTGCCTTTTCCCAAGCGTGGAGGATAACAAGACTAAGAAGCATATTTTTAAAGTGAGAGGGCACGGGGGGCTGGGCAATTATTTTACACAGAAAGTGGTTCGTATATGGAATGAACTTACAGAGGAAGTGGTGGCTGTGGGTATAGTAACAACATTTAAAAGACATTTGGATAAGTACATGAATAAGAAATATTTGGAGGGATATGGCCCAAGCACAGATAGATGGGACTAGTTTAGTTTGGGATTATGGGCGGCGTGGACTGTTTGGACCAAATGGGTTGTTTCTGTGCTGTATGGCCCTACAAGACGATAAAATCCAGGACAATTACAGCAGGCAAAGTGCAGTTGATGGCAAGGCTGTGGGTCAATTCTGCATTAGTAAGGCAAAGATCAATGTGGCTACCAGGCCTAGTCCAGAGAGTTGAGCACACAATCTGGGCTGTCAATGCAACAACCTGAGGTGCCACATATCAGGCGACATTGCAAACTAAGGCACTATCTATTTTGTCTGGAGGATGCAAAAGACTAAAGTTAATATTGGAAGAAGACCACATGCGTTCTTTCTAGTGGCAAATATTTTTAGCCTACTCCTTCTCCTGTCCTCCTTAAAGGCACTCCTATGAGGAGACATGTTGTCATAGCAAGTCACTCTCACATGCGTTGCATTATCCTCAAACATCCACAGTATCTTGTTCACTTTTTGATGTCTGTCATTCAACTATGTCTCGGCCGACCAACCAACATCAGACCAACAACATTAGCTGGTCATTACCTCACTGCTGCTTATGGAAGCTTGCTGTGCACTATCTGACAGCTGTTTTACCAACATTACAAAGGTACCTGCACTTTAAAGTGAATGAATTCTTTGAAACCTGGTCTGGAAGGATATGAAAGGCATTATTGAAACATAATAATATGAACACAAATAACTGTGGATGCTGGAAATCTGAAACAAAAAAAGACAGTGCTAGTGAAATTCAGAAGGATCGCTGGATTAGAACATAAGAACACAAGAATGTTCGAAGTAGGAGCAGGAGTTGGCCATCAGACCCTTCGAGTCTGCTCCTCCATTCAATAAGGTCATGGCTGATTGTTTTGTGGCCTCTCCACTACTTATCCGCCTTCTCACCATAACCTTTAATCCCTTTATTGGTCAAAAAATTCTACCTTAGTCTTAAAAACATTTACTGGAGTAGTGTCAACTACTTCACTGGGCAGGGAATTCCATAGATTCACAAACCTCTGGTTGACGAAATTCCTTCTCAATTCAGTCCTAAATCTACCCCCCACCCCCCTGATTTTGAGGCTATGCCCTCTTGTCCTAGTTTCACCTGTCAGTAGAAACTTCTGCTCTACATCTGTCTTATCTATTCCCTTCATCATTTTATACGTCTCTATAAGAAACCCTGTCATTCTTCTAAATTCCAATGAATATAATCCCAGTCAATTCAGTCTCTCCTCATAAGCCAACTCCCTCAACTCCGGAATTAACCTTATGAACGTCCTCTGCACCCCCTCTAGTACGAGTCCACCCTTTCTCAAGTAAGGAGACCAAACCTGCACACAGTACTCCAGGTGTGGCCTCACCAGCTCTCTGTATAGCTGAAATATAACCTCCCTGCTTTTAAACTGAATCCCTTAAACAATGCCGGACAAAATTCCATTTGCCGTCTTAGTTAATTGTTGCATCTGCAGACCCACCTTCTGTGATTCATGCACAAGGACACCCAGGTCCCGCTACACAGCAGCATGCTGTAATTTTTTACCATTCAAGTAATAGTTCTTTTTACTGTTATTCCCACCAAAATGGATGACTTCACATTTATTAACATTGTACCCCATCTGCCAGACCTTTGCCCACTCACTTAAAGTATCTCTGTTCATCTGCAAAGTTTCATAGTCCTCTGCACACTTTGATCTGCCACTCATCTTAGTGTCATCTGCAAACTTTGACATGCTACATATGGTCCCCAACTCCAAGTCATCTCTGTCAATTGTGAATAATTGCAGTCCCCAACACTGATCCCTGAGGCACACCATTAGTTCTTGATTGCTAACCAGAAAAGCACCCATTTATCTCCCCTCTTTGCTTCCTGTTAGTTAACTAATCCTCTATTCATGCTAATATATTGCCCGTAACACCATGCATCTTTATCTTATACTGCAGCCATGTGTGCAGCACACTGTCGAAGGCCTTTTGGAAATCTGGGTTCACCATATCTACTGGGTCCCCATTGTCCCCTGTGCTTGTAATGTCTTCATAGAATTACAAAAGATTAGTTAAGCATGACCTGCCCTTCATGAACACATGCTGCGTCTGCACAATGGGAAAATTTATATCTAGATGTCTTGCTATGCCTTCCTTGATAATTCAAAACACTAACTCAGTTTTTGTCTTTGCAGATACAGCCAGGCCTGCTGGGTTTCTGCAGCACCCTGCTATTGAATAGCTTATATTTCAGTGTGGTAAAAACAATGACTGCAGATGCTGGAAACCAGATTCTGGATTAGTGGTGCTGGAAGAGCACAGCAGTTCAGGCAGCATCCAAAATGCAGCGAAATCGACGTTTCAGGCAAAAGCCCTTCATCAGGAATAAAGGCAATGAGCCTGAAGCATGGAGAGATAAGCTAGAGGGAGGTGGGGGTGGGGAGAAAGTAGCATAGAGTACGATGGGTGAGTGGGGGAGGGGATGAAGGTCAGGGAGGAGAAGATGGAGTAGATAGGTGGAAAAGAAGATAGGCAGGTAGGACAAGTCCGGACAAGCCATGGGGATAGCTGGAAGTTTGGAACTAGGGTGAGGTGGGGGAAGGGGAAATGAGGAAACTGTTGAAGTCCACTTTGATGCCCTGGGGTTGAAGTGTTCCGAGGCGGAAGATGAGGCGTTCTTCCTCCAGGCGTCTGGTGATGAGGGAGCAGCGGTGAAGGAGGCCCGGGACCTCCATGTCCTCAGCAGAATGGGAGGGGGAGTTGAAATGTTGGGCCACGGGCGGTGTGGTTGATTGGTGCGGATGGCCCGGAGATGTTCCCTAAAGCGCTCTGCTAGGAGGCGCCCAGTCTCCCCAATGTAGAGGAGACCGCATCAGGAGCAACGGATACAATAAATGATATTAGTGGATGTACAGGTAAAACTTTGATGGATGTGGAAGGCTCCTTTAGGGCCTTGGATAGAGGTGAGGGAGGAGGTGTGGGCACAGATTTTACAGTTCCTGCGGTGGCAGGGGAAAGTGCCAGGATGGGAGGGTGGGTTGTAGGGGGGCGTGGACCTGACCAGGTAGTCATGGAGGGAATGGTCTTTGCGGAAGACGGAAAGGGGTGGTGAGGGAAGTATATCCCTGGTGGTGGGGTCTTTTTGGAGGTGGTGGAAATGTCGGCAGATGATTTGGTTTTTGCGAAGGGTTGTAGGGTGGAAGGTGAGCACCAGGGGCGTTCTGTCCTTGTTATGGTTGGAGGGGTGGGGTCTGAGGGCAGAGGTGCGGGATGTGGACAAGATGCTTTGGAGGGCATCTTTAACCACGTGGGAAGGGATAGCCTTCTTCAGAACTGGTGGTAGCAAGGAGAAAATGGTATATGTGCCGTTGACAGGGGGTATGGGGGTGGTGGTGGGAACAGGAACAAGTGGATAGGTGGAGACAGAGCCCAGAGAGAGAGTGAAAGACAGTTAGGCAGACAAAGGGATGTTGATCGTAATCCAGGGAAGGCGAAAAGCTGATAACTGGGGCAATGAGTGGGTGAAAATGGATTGGCTATGCTAAGAACAGTCCATATCATGACAGAACTTGGATTGTGGGAGTGAGTAAAGGCATAGAAGGAGGTATATTGAGTTCTGAAGACTACAGTACCCAAGTGGAAGTTGAGATGCTATTTTTCCAGCTTGCATTGAGCTTTGCTAGAGCACTGTGGCAGGCTCAAGACAGAAATGTTGGCCAGGGAACAGGGTGGTGTGTTGAAGTGGCAGGTAACTGGAAACTTGAGATCATTTTTACAGACAAATCATAGATACTCTGCAAAGAGGTTTCCCAGTCTGCATTTTGTCTCCCCAGTATAGAGGATACCACATTGTCAGCAGTGATTACAGTAGACTACATTGAGTGAAGTGCAAGTAAAGTGCTGCTTTAACTGGAACGTGTGCCAGGGACCTTGAATAGTGAGGAGGAAGGAAGTAATCTGCTACATTTTACATCTTTTGTGCTTTCATGGGAACATGTAAAAGGGATATGGGGAAATGTTGGGAGTGGAAGCGGAGTGAATCAGAGTGTTCTGGAAGGAATGATCCGTGCAAAATGCTAACAGAGGATAGGAGGGGAATGTGCATCTGGTGGTGGCATCCCATAGGAGGTGGCCGAAGTTGTCCTTTGGGTGCAGATGCTAGTGAGATGCAAAGTGATGTGGGTGTTGTAGGAGGGAAGAGAAGAGGTGAGGACAGAAGTAGAGCAAATAGGTCAGACATGGCTTAGGGCCCTGTTGACTACAGTGGCGGGGAAATCCTTCATTGAGGAAGAAGATGGACATTTCTGAGGCCCCACCACAGAAGGTGGCATCATCAGAAGAGATGTGATGGAGACAGAAAAATGGGAGAATAGGATAGAGTCTTTACAGGAACAAGGTGTGAGGATGTACAATCCAGGTAACTGTGGGAGTTGGTGGGTTTACAATGGATGTTGAAGGCCAGCCTATCCCCAGAAATAGAAAACAGAGATGCTGAAAAAGAGAAGTCAGAAATGGGCCAGGTGAAGGGGGTTTAGGGTGTAGGTTTGCTCGCTGAGCTGTAGGTTTGATATCCAGACATTTCATTACCTGGCTAGGTAACATCATCAGTGGCGACCTCCAAGTGAAGCGAAGCTGTTGTCTCCTGCTTTCTATTTATATCTTTCTCCTGGATGGGGTTCCTGGGGTTTGTGGTGATGTCATTTCCTGTTCGTTTTCTGAGGGGTTGATAGATGGTATCTAGATCTATGTGCTTGTTTATGGCGTTGTGGTTGGAGTGCCAGGCCTCTAGGAATTCTCTGGCATGTCTTTGCTTAGCCTGTCCCAGGATAGATGTGTTGTCCCAGTCAAAATGGTGGTTTCTTTTCATCTGTGTGTTGAGCTACAAGGGAGAGAGGGTCGTGTCTTTTTGTGGCTAGCTGGTGTTCGTGTGTCCTGATGGCTAACTTTCTTCCTGTTTGTCCTACGTAGTGTTTGTGACAGTCCTTGTATGGAATTTTGTAGATGGGCCAGGTGAAGATGAGAGGAGGGTGGAAATTAGAAGCGAATATGATACATTTTTTTCTTTTCCAAATGAGAGAGGGGGTCAGCACTGATGATGAGCCAGAGAACGAGTTGTAGGGAGGGACCCAAGTAGGACAGGAATAAGAAATGTTCCATGTACCCCACAATGAGACAGGCTTAACCATGCGGGTGCCCATTGTCACACCTCTATCCTGAAGAAAGTGAGAGAAGTAAAAGGTGAATTTGTTCAAAGCGAGGACACGCTCACTTGTTGTCTTTGAGTATGAGATATGAAATGTCATTCAGAAATGGAAAACCCAGGTGTGACATTGAAGTTAGCATCTGATTATATTTGTTATGTGGTATGACAAGGGGGAAATTAGTGCAAACTACGTAATGGTCATGATTGCTTCAGGCCGTAATGTTTCCTTTCCATTCTTGCAAAAAGAACGAATTGCCGATGAAGTGCAATTTAACGCCAGATGGGTGACATTACTGAATCACTGGATACATGTTTAATGCAATTGCCCCTAGCAGGCTTCCCATTCAAAAAATTATATTCTGCCTCCTGAAGAGAAAACCAGGAACTGACTCTATCTGCTCTGCATGGAGTAGCAGTCATTTTGTCTTTTATTGCTCAGTTGATTTTAGCTCGAAAATGACAAGGTTTCAGCTTTGTGCCCTCATCACTGAATTGCAGGCTCTGAATGAGACAAAGATACTCCTTCCATCCTTCCTGTCTACTTGGTATTGCTGCCTCTGTATCTCCAGTGACATTACAACCTCTCTGTATTTTCAATCAATTACTTTTTATTATGGTAAATGCTCCAAATTTATAGCTTGAGCCCATGGCCTTGCCAATTGTCCTTTCTGGTCATTCACTATCCATGTATAGAAGTCAGAGGAATTTACCGCCCGAAATCCTCCCACAGCTTCCTGTCCCCTCCTAAAATCCATGAGACCAACCACCCCCCTCAATTAATCACTAAAGTTTTCTCCTGGGCATTAAGAATCTGATTTTCACATTTCCCCTAAAATTTCCCAGCTTTCTCAGCATTAAGCACACCAGCCGAAGGAGTAGAAGGTACCATCCTATGGGGCAGCTTAGCAAATGGAGGGAGTAGATGACTGCTCAATGTAAGGGGATTTCTGGCACAATTAGTGACCAGCAGCTGAAAGATAGCAGAGAATACACCTACCATCTTTTCCAGACCAACAAACATCCCCACCTCCCGTGATCCGATTTGCTTTCAATCTCCTTCCTATTATCCTTCCCATCTATCTCCTGGCCTGCAATTTTTCCAACCTCCCTTCCCCACCTAAAATAAGCTTTTTGCTTACCCCCTGCATTGCTTAGAAGCACCTTTACTCTGATCTCTCCCTCCATCCTGTGCACTAACTGACTGCGCCCAGAGTCATTCCAAAATTATGAGCTCAACTGTGAGCTGACCTATCTTCTGCCTCACCATTTGGCTGAATGCAACCAGAAAACAGGCTCCAAAATTGGTAAGCAAGTCTTAAATTTAGCAGGAGCTGAGGAATGACTGTTGTTTCAGATTTACCATGGTTATGTGGTCTTCCTCCTCCCCAGTCAATGTCAGAGGCATTACATACTGTTTTTAATATTCATCTCTAGGCTCTCTACCTCACAGATCTAACATACCTGTGAAGACAGAAGCACCTTACACCAAAGTTTTGTTTGTTGGGGTGAGGAAGAAAGCTAATTTCAAGCATTTAGGGGAGAGGCACTGAGGGCCAATCATCATGCTGGGTTAAAGGGGACATAGAAATTATATCTGAGCATCTGGGAATCCCGGACAACAATAAGATGTTGTAAAACTTGAAAGGATTCAGAAAAGATTTGCAAGGGTGTTGCCTGGGTTGGAGAATTTGAGCTATATGAAGAGGCTGAACAGGCTGGGACTGCTTTCCCTGGAGCGTCGGAGGCTGAAGGGTGATCTTATAGAGGTTTACAAAATTATGAGGGGCATGGATAGGGGTAAATAGACAAAGTCTTTTCCCTGGGGTGGGGAGTCCGGAACTAGAGGGCACAGGTTTAGGGTGAGAGGGGAAAGATATAAAAGAGACCTAAGGGGCAACTTTTTCACGCAGAGGGTGGTACGTGTATGGAATTAGCTGCCAGAGGAGGCTCGTACAATTGCAACATTTAAAAGGCATTTGGATGGGTATATGAATAGGAAGGGGTTGGAGGGATATGGGCCGGATGCTGGCAGGTGGGACTAGATTGTGTTGGGATATCTGGTTGGCATGGATGGGTTGGACCAAAGGGTCTGTTTCAATGCTGTACATTTCAATGACTATGAGTCTCTGTCCATTTTCCCCCTAATGATATCTCCGGAATGGCTGTAATAAGCATTTGTGATTTTCAATCTACGATTTTACTCAACAGCAACAGCTTGCATTTAGATAGCACCTTTTTCAAGTGAAACATCCTAATGACCTTCTCAGAAGTGTGATCAAATAAATGGCGCCATTCAGCTTGGGACTTAGACAACTGAAAGTACAGCTACCAAAGATGGAGCAATGAAAATTAGGGAAGAAACAGAGTGTGGCAGTGAAGAAATGCAGAGATTTCCAGTGTCTAAGCAAATAATAAATGCAAGCATCATATGTGCAGTTATACTGGAATATCATCAACCAGCTCATTATGAAATGCTCTGAATCCAAATGAACATCAGTAGCATCATATTTGATTCCTTTGAGGTCTCGCTACATCATATTAAACACTGATTTCCCCTCAATGAAGACCTTACTGTTATTTTTCTGACAGTGTCAACACTTCATCCAGCAACAATTATTTCCATAGTTTATTTCCAAAGCAATGTTTCCATGTGCGCATATTGCTGAATTATCATTTTCTTGTCAATGCGGGTTAACTACATTTCTGAACAAACAGTCACATGGGAGCTTTTTCCCACCTCTGATGATTGGTGATGAACGATGCACCATATTGTTTTGAGATCTGCAAGACCTGTGATAAAATGACAATTACTGTACAGCAGTGTCTCCTTCTCCCAGTGGCATACCTGAGTATTGATAAACGTCTCAAGTTTGCTAAGGCATAGCACACTTGAATCCAAGCCAGAAAAAGATACATCTTGTCAATTCCCCTCTGCTTGCAAACCAGACTTTGATTTGAGAATTCCTGTTTTTTTTCTTATTAAAATGCCGTTTGGTATTTACCAGGAATGTATACCATGAAAACAAATAAATTTGACATTGAAAGAAAATGAATGAAATATACTTCTGGTATTGGGGAAGCAAAAGTATTAAATTATATTTACAAAATGCTTTTAACTTTGTAAAATGTCCCCAACTGTTTCACAAGAAAGTTATTTTAAAAAGCTGTTTAGTGGGCTACATAAGACAATTTTGGAGCAGGTGACAGGGAGCTTATCAAAGAGGTAAAGATTAGCAAAAGACATGCAACTGAGAAGTAGTAATAGCTTAAAGTCAATTATTGGAAAAAATGTAAAGTTTAGTG
Source organism: Hemiscyllium ocellatum (assembly GCF_020745735.1). Taxonomy (NCBI): domain Eukaryota; kingdom Metazoa; phylum Chordata; class Chondrichthyes; order Orectolobiformes; family Hemiscylliidae; genus Hemiscyllium; species Hemiscyllium ocellatum. The sequence continues at coordinate 46,711,306 of NC_083404.1, forward strand.
TCAGTGATGCGATAGCAGAGCATTTAAAAATAGATCATGTGATCAAACAGAGTCAGCATGACTTCTTTAAGGGTAAATCATGCCTGACAAATTTACTGGAATTCTTTGAGGAGGTAACAAGCAGAATACATAAAGGGGAAGTGTGAGGAGGTAATATACTTGGAATTTCAGAAGGTGTTTGAAATGGTATCACGCAGTAAGAGCCCATGATGCTGGAGGTAGTGTATTGTATGGACAAGGAATTGCCAAACTAATAGAAGATAGAGAGTTGGGATAAAGCATTCACTAGTTGCATGTGGATTTGTTTCACTGGAGTCATAGAATCATAGAATCCCAACAGTGCAGAAAGAGGCTATTCAGCCCATTGAGTCAACACCAACCCTCTGAGGAGTATCCCATCTGGATGCAGCTCACCACCACACTCCCATAACCCTGCATTTATTGTAGCTAATCCACCTAACCTGCACATCCCTGGACACTATGGGGACAATATGATTCGATTAGATTTAGATTCCCTTCGGCCCAACCAGTCCACACTGACCCACCAAACAGTAACCCAACCAGACCTATTTCCCTCTGACTAATGCATCTAACACTATGGGCAATTTAGCATGGCGAATTCACCTGGCCTGCACACGTTTGCACTGTGGGAGGAAACCGGAGCGCCCAGAGGGAAATCCACACTGACACCAGGAGAATGTGCAAACTTCACACAGACAGTCACTCCAGGCTAGAATCGCACCTGGGACCCTGAGCCACTCTGCCATCTGGAAAATCCACCTAACCTGGACATCTTTGCACTCTGAGAGGAAACTGGAGCTCAAGGCAGAAACCCACAGAGCAAGGTTAGAGGCACAAAATCTCTCAAATTGCATCAGGATTTCAACAATATATGCCACCGAAGGGAATAGAAAGATGAAATATGAGGATTTTGATCCTGCAGATATACCCACAGACAGGTGTGGGTGTTCAGGAAAATAACCTGAGCTTGGGTGAAAGAGATCCAAGAGGTAGGTAAGGTGAAGGAAAACAAGGGTGGAAAGATGTTCCCAGTGAAAGCCCCAAACACCAGCTCGGTGTGGAGGAACAATTTAGGGAAGGGAAATAGAGGAAAAGAAAGAGGTCACCCATCCTTATAATCTCCTCCTGAGAGGAGATGCAGAGGTCAACCCCTAGGAAACAGCGGGTGGGGAGCTACAATTGTGGCTGAGTGGGTCACTATGCCCAAGAATGCAGAGCACCCAACAAAGCCCCATCTGAACATGGAACAGAACAGGGATATCGGACCATGCCACTAGAGGAACCAGCACAAAAAGCCCCAGTAGCCATGGTGGAGGAAACTAAGAACTCCTTCTGTCTGTACCCTCAGCAGAACACAGGTCTGAGGCCATGACAGGGTCAGACCACACCAATTCCTCAGCACAGACTCTATGCTAGACCCACCTTCATAGCAAGAAGATCGTGAGTACACCTGTCAACAGAGATCAGTGAGTTGAATCCAGAAACCCATTCAAGTTCACCACAACAGGTATGTAAATGTGCAGTTTGACCAGCAACACATTTGCAAATGTGCAGTCAGCCTAGTTTGGAGAAAAGTTAACTTAATTTGTATCAGAATTGTTTATTTAACTTGCGAGTGCCTTAACAAAATGAAATTTGAATTGCAGTTCTTTGTTTGTCTCAAACAGTAAGAGCACCTGGATAAATGTATTTTATGAATAATAAACTGGTCACGGTGTCTGTATAGGATATTTCACAGGGAACAAGTTGAATATAATTTGAATAGAGAAAGGCTGCAGAAAGCTACAGAATGGAGGGATTTGGGAGTCCTTGCGCATAAATCTCAAAAAAGCTAGCTCCCAGTTCAGCAGACAATAGGGAAGACAAATGGAATATTGGCCTTTATTTCAAAGGGAATGGTGTAAAAAAAAGTAGGGTAGTTTTGCTAAAACTATACAAGGAACTGTTGAGACTAAAGCTAGAATATTGTGAACAGTTTCAATCCCATTTTCTGAGGAAAAATATATTGGTATTGGAGGCAGCCCATAAAAGGTTTATTGGGCTGATACTGGGTTTAGAGGACTGTCTTACAAGGAAAGGTTGTGTAGGTTGGGCCAGTATTATTTGGGATTTCGTCGAATAAAAGGTGACTTTACTAAAACTTATAAGATTCTTAGAGGATTTGACAGGGTAAATGCAGTGAGGTTGCTTCCTATTGTGGGAGAGTCCAGCACCAGAGGCATAATCTTTAAATAAGAGGTCAGATATTTAAAATAGAGATAAGGAGGAATTTCCTCAGAGAGTAGAATCTGCAGAATTATTTATCACTGAGAGCTGTCAAGGTTGGGTGATAAAGTATATTCAAGGCTGAGATAAATTTGGCAATCAATAAGGAAATCAAGGGTTATAAGAAAAAGGCAGGAAAGTGGAGATGAAGATTGTCAGATTAGCCATGATCTTATTGAATGGCCAAGCAGACTCCATGGGCTGAACAGCCTACTGTAGCTCCTACACTTTATGGTCTTATGGTCTTAGAAATCAAGAAGATCAATATGCAGTGTAAGGGCCTGCTGGATCATGAATCACCACTCAATCTAAGTTATATTAGTGAATTTCCCCAGAAGGTAGTGATTCTAATGAGTTGCATCAGAGACAGGGGCCTGGTGGTTCAGTGGTTAATACTACTGTCTCACAGTACCAGGGACCTGGGATTGATCCCAGCATTGGATGACTGCGTGGAGATTGCCTTTGCTTATTAAAATCACTGGATTTGTAGGGGAGTGGACCAAATGTAGCCCCTAACTGCCAAATGATTGCACATCCACCATTAAGTTCAGGGATGATCGCCTTGGAAGGTAGAATAAGCTTGAAGGGCCAAATGGTCTCAAATGATTCCTCTGTTCTTATCTTTGAGAATTATTGGACTGGATAAGTTCATGGAGAGAAGGAGCATTTGGAGACCATGCAGCAATTTGAAATATGAGTGAGAAAAGAAAGGAAAATGATAATCTTATTTAGCTTGTCTGGTTTTTAGTTTGGTGGAAGCTGTGAGCTGATAGCTGACCTCAAACGTATGACTAATTCTTTCAACTTCAGGCTTTTCTTTTACTGGAAATCAATAGTTTAAAATAATACAATACAGCTCTCATGGCTGTCTGTCTGATTTATTACAAAACCAGAGTTTGCAAGAGGTTTTTTTTGACTTCCTCAACCAGAGACAAACCTAAAAGAACAAAATATAATTCTGCATTGATAGTTTACATTTGCAGAATTGTAGAATCGACTCATTAAATATTACGCATAGAACAGTGTTATTTAGTCTATTATATCTCCGCTGACTTTGAAAGAGCTATCCAGTTTGGTCATACAGCCCAACTTTATTCCTATGATCATTCAAATTGTTTTCTTCAAAGGATTCATGCAACTAGTTTTCAAAATTTCTGCTGGATTCTGATTCCACTACCCTTTCAGCACAACCCCCTGAATGAATGAAATTATTCTCACATCCTCTCTATTTCTTTCAGGAATTATTTTAAGTCCATGATCTCTAGTTATTCACCCACTTCCCCCATTGGAACAGGAGGAGGCCATTCAGGCCTGCTCCATCACTCAATTTGCTTATGGTGGATCTATATTTGAGCTCCATCAACCTGCCTTTGTTCCATTTACTTATGTCTTACAAAAATTATCAATCTCATTCTGAAATGTTCAAACAAACCTTCAGTTTTTTTTGAGGCAGAGAATTCCAGATTTAGAGTGAAGTGTGAAGAAGTGCTTTGAAGCGATCTCTTGGGCAGCCAATGGCTCAGAGGTTAGTATTGCTGCCTTACAGATCCAGGGACACAGGTTCAATCCCAACTTTGGGTGACTGTGTGGAGTTTGCATGTCCTCCCCAAATCTGCATGGGTTTCCATTGAGTGCTCAGTTTCTTTCCACAATCCAAAGATGTGAAGACTGGCTGGATTAGCCATGCTAAATTGCCCTGTAGTGTCCAAAGATGTGCAGGCTAGGTGGCTTAGTCATGGAAAATGCAAGGTTGCAGGAATAGAGTGGGAACCCGGGTCTGAGTGTGAGGCTCTTTGGAGGGTGGGTACAGGCCTGATGAGCTGAATGGCTTGTTTCTGCACTGTAGGGGTTCTATAGTATATATTTGCCATTTGCAATTATTGCAGATGATTTCAACTTCATAGAGGTAGTTAGGAAAGTTTGGAAATAACTCCAAACAAATAAAGCAATGCTCCTGGATATAATAAAGAGGTTCTTATGGTTAAGGAATTTAAGCAAGTTACAGTACTCCAAGGGGGTCAGTTGGCTGGTCAGCTGATTTGTGATGCAGAATAGCACTGACTGTGTGGGTTCAATTCCCACACTCGCTGAGGTGACTACGAACGGCTCTCTCTCACAACCCCTTCCCTTGCCTGAGGCAAGGTAACCCTCAGGTTAGGCCACTACCAGTCATCTCTCTCTAATGAGAGAGCAGCCTTTTGGTCAGGTAGACCTGGTGATCTCACTCTTACCTATTACATCAAGATGTCTAAATATTTTTTAAAATGTGATGAGTATTTCTGCCTGAACCTTCCTTTCAGGCATTGAGTTTCAGAGCCCACACTCCCTGAGTGAATAATTACTGTTCAACTTTCCTCTAAATCTTCTACCAATTACTTTAAATTCAGGTCTCCGTGGATCTCTGCTAATGAAATAGGTCCATAACGAGGGGTTTTTACAGAACCAATGATTATAAGAATTCAGGCATATATCAGACCATATAATTGACTTAAGTTATTTCAGCATGCTTGAAATGATCATTCTCCTTTTTGCAGAGTGCCCATTGAAAAACTCCAAACTAAACCTTTAGGCACATGTTCCTTCTCTTAACCTATAAGTACAGCTAGAATTTCATTTCTACAGGAATTTGCATCTGGAAATTTCAGCAGAAACACTTGAGAAAAGAAAGCTTGCTTTCAGGTTAAAAATGAAAAGCTATGAGTGGCGTATTTCAATGGAAGGCCTCTTTAAACTTTTCCCTCAGGAATGTTTTTTTTAACTTGTTTGATGGATACATGTTGAGAATTAATGAAGGAACACATGTTTGATTACATTTCATACATGCTCAGAGAGCTTACAGGGTCATCGTTATGGGACAAGGGAACTATTTACAAGTGTGCAGGTGCTGACAAAATACCAGTGACTCTGTTCATATTCTGCTTAGTTGTCATTGCTTCGGGGCAAAGCGTTTCGGGTTTAAGCCCCAGCTGGAGAACCTCAGCTCATGTATGGGATAATGGAGATGTTTATTTAAAGCGAATGTTGGTTCAGGTACTCATTTACCTCCAACACAATTGCTGCAGTGTTTACCCGGTAGGGGCCCTCCATCACCAAGGGGAAGGGTACTCCTTTCAAAGGGCCTTTATTGTATTGTTGCCACTTGCTTGCTGAACCAAACTGTACAGCATATAACTGAGCTCTTCTGAAATCTTTGTTTCCAAGTGTAGGGGCAGTTTTCCTGTGCACACCAATTCCTGACTTCGTGATTCGCAATAGGAATCCAAGCTCAAAGGAGGAAGCACTGGGTGATGAAGCAGGCTGACACTGCCCAACAGGCCAATTGTCCTTCCTGTGTGGGAACTTAATAACACCACTAAATTCGAATGTGTAACAAGCTCTTTGCAATGAAAACATTTACAATTTTGTTACATTGCAGATTAAAAATGTACTATTACCCCAATCCCTCAATACTGCTTTAAGTACGGTAATAAGCTTCAGGATAAATATCTGGTCTTGACAATTGGCTCATCCAATTTTTTCTTTGGCATCAAAAAAGACTTTCTGGTTTTCAGGTAAATTAGTTAGCATGTGTCGACCCATCACCAAAAACCACTATGTTTGACCTCAGCTCAGGAATAAACTATAGGCTTCAGCAGTATCAATTGGTGACATTGTTTCCAAACCTGGTCACAGAAGGAGTCTGGTGCCAGCTGTCAGACTCAGCAGTTTGAAGCTGGGTGAGCAGCATTGCTGACTGAAATGCTTGATCTCCGTGACATTGTGATGATAATAATGTTTAACCTCACGGGTGGCATTGTTCCAGCTGCTGTTGCTTTAGTCCTTTCACAGGAGTGTAAAGATATAGCTCGCAGTCCCACAAGATTGCCCAATGTAATAAAGGCAAAATTCTGTGGTCGCTAGGGATCTGAGATAAAAACAGAAAGTGCTAGTGAAATTCAGCAGGTCTTACAGTGTCTGCAGAGAGAGCTACAGAGCTATCATTTCAAGTTCAATATAGATCTTCTTTAGAACTCAAGGTAACTGGAAGTTGATCGTTTTTATGCTGTTGACAAAGGGAGAGGAAAAGCAAGTGGAATAGCTGGTGAGGGTGCCCAAAGAAAGACAACAGGGGTATTAATGATACTGCAGGAGAGCCATGAACACATAATAATTGCTAATGGTCGGTGTGAATAGTCAAAAATAGGTTGGCTACGCTGAGAGCAAACAAGACATAGGAGGACAGTATAAAGTTAAAATGGAGGACAGTGTTCATCCTCTGAGGCTGTTGTACTCAATATTGAGTCCAAGGTGAAGTACCAAAGCTGAAATTGAGGTATTTGTCCTCAATTTTACATTGAGCTTCACTAGAGATCTGCGGCAGTCCTAAGACAGAAATGTCAATACGACAGTGAGATGATATATTAAAATGGTAAGCAACTGGATGTTAGGGTCAATCGGCCCCGAATTATTTAGTTACATATCATAGGCAGCCTACTGATCTCAGTGCTCTTGACCCCTGTTTATTATGGAGCAAAGCATGTGGTTGGGTGGCCAGGTGCTGGACTAGCCATCCAAATTATTTTACATGCACAGCTCGCCTGCTGAAACCACACCCAGTGGAGCGGTGTTACATTCAGCCCATTGTGCGTCGTTGCATTTGAGCACAGAGTAATAAATTGACACATCTAAAAAGTGGTTTCCTTCCAAACAAAAACAGAAATTGCTGGGAAAACTCGGCAGGTCTATCAACATCTGTGGAGAGAAGGCAGAGTTAATATTTCGGGTCCAGAACTGAACGCAGCTGGGAAAAGGTGGTGTGTGTGTATGCGTGTGTGTGTGTGTATAGATATATATATGTTAAAGAGGGACTCTAAAACCAGTTCAAGACAGCTCAAAATAAGGGTTAGGCCATTTAGACTGTTCACTTAGAGTGTCATTGGCTTGGTAATCCTCATCAACTGACTGTATAGCTTGGTTGGGCATTTTATTTCTCTTGCTTTGTCACGGTTTGGTTTCATCTTTGGTTGTTCGGAATGTAGTATCGGTCTGGCTTTCGGCTGTGGATTCCCATGAAATATAATCCCTTGTTTTGGCCATTGATTTTAGTATTAGCCTTTCAGATATCCTCAGATGCCACATGCTTTGCCCCCAGCGTGTTAAAAGCTGGGCGACTTCAGGGTCCATGGATGAGACAGCACTGCCCATGTTGCTGATTAGGGGTTACTTACCTGTATTAGCTATTATATCAACGGTGGATGAATTGTGCATAGCCTGTAGTCTTTTTATCCCAGTGCTATAGCTATGTGCTTGCATCTACATGTAGCAATACATCCAGGTTGTAGCCTTTGGGCTGGTCCAAGGTTTCTTTTTGAAAGGTTTCCGTTATGGTGGATGCTATCATAAACTCTATGTTTCTATCAATCAGTTCTGTGGCAATGAAGTCACAATCACACACATTGTCTCTGCTTGTACTTACTCATTGATCAATGGTCTCTGTCATTTGTTGCCTGGAAGACATGTACTCTAAACAGTATGTTATGAAGTTGAGCTTCACTCTTAGTTGTTTTTGAATTGTTCACCATATGTTCTCTGGATTTTTCTGATTGTCATTGGACAGAACCAATGTGTTCAGAAATTATTTCTCAGAGGCATGTTCTCTTTCTCAGGAGCAGAACAAGTTGGGTCATTGAACACTTTTAATGCAGAGTTGGATTCTTGACTAAGTCAAGGAGGTGGGCAGGAAAATGGAGCAGAGCTTCCAGTAGGATCAGCCAAGACTTTGTCAAATGACAAAACCGGCACAGTGTCAAATAGCCTAATCATGCTCCTAATTTGTATTTGCAAGGTCAGTCTGTGGTCTGAAGCCTTCATTGTCTGTAACAAGTTCAAATTTAATCACTTGTTTATTTAATTAGTGCATGTTGAAGTACAAAATGTACAATGGGACATACTGTTGGGAAAAAGTAATTTCATGTCGGAGATTCATAGCTTTCCAATTATGTGTTAAAAATTTTGTAGCCATCTTGCAACTTTTTGCAGGATTTTTAACACTGTCTGGAGCTTTTAGTTCTGAGTTAGAATAATTTTAGTGTCCATTGCCTTTCCACATTATAGATTATTCTTTTGGTTAGAATCATAGCACTGTTGAGCTCTTTCTGCTTTTTATCTAGTTTTAGCTCTAAGCTCTGCCCACAAAAAGACGTTTAGTAGGAAACTATCCACAGACTTGAAAAATGAAAGCAAATATTAATAAAAATGTTTTTTTAACAGCTTCTTCTGGCTGCTAGGGACCGTTACCTGATGGATTCTTCTTCCCAGCCCAGTACTTAATAGTCAGCGTCAGTGGAAATTAATTTTTCTGTCAGAGAATTCTGACAGTGAGGCTAAACCGGAAATCTGCTGTTCGGTCCAGAAACTGAAATTGCAGAAGAAGGTTTACTGGACTCGAAACATTAACTCTCCTTTTTCTCCACAGATGCTGCTAGACCTGCTGAGTTTCTGTGACATTTTCTGGCATTTGTTGTTTCAGATTCCAGCATCTGCAGTTTGTTGTTTTATTTTGCTCGATGTCTGATCTTGCTTAAATTTCACAGCAAGTAGAATTTTACCTATTGAGCTCTCCCAAATTTGAACAATCTTACTAGGACATAACGCTTGCTGGCTGGAGGGACATGTAATGCCAGAATTAAGGTATAGTCTGGAGAATCTCTGACAAACATCAGAATCATTAAACATAGTGAGGCTTGATAGTTGTTTCACTTTCACACCAGGTATACAGAGCTGAAAAAGCTTGCATAGTCTTCTTAAACAAATCTTGACAATAATACAGTGATTATTTTATTGATGGTGCCCCGAAATTGAACCACAAGCTGCAACGAACATAATATTTTTCTTTGAGGCATAAAAGGATTGTTCAAATAATAATGCATGTTGTTCATTTAAAGACAAAATATGTGCAGACAATTTTCAATGGTATCTATATATGACTTTTACCACTGCTGCTTCAGGCTGTATGTGAGTCATGGGACTAATATATCACATTCGATTGAGATAGATTGTGATTGACAGTATCTTAGGAGATGCTTTCACATTATATCACAACAAATTTTGAATCTAAACGGAGTTTCAAAGGAAACTTGCTCTGTTTATAAGACAGCGAGTCTCATGTTTATATGCTTTATAATGTCTTTGATATTCATAAACAATTGGCAAAAGAGAAGTAGGGATCTAGTAGAGGTGCTTGAAATTAGGAACAATTTTGAACAAGTTAATATTACTCATAACCTCCACCATATAGAAAGACAACAGCAGCAAGTGCAAACAAGTGTCAGAAACTCCAATCATACACATATTCATTTCTTCATTGTCACTGTGACAAAATCCTGCCACTCTCGACCAGTATACCGGTATTGCATGATTTGGAGATGCCGGTGTTGGACTGGGGTGTGCAAAGTTAAAAATCACACAACACCAGGTTATAGTCCAACAGGTTTAATTGGAAGCACACTCCTTCATCAGGTGATTGTGGAGGGCTCGATCATAACACAGAATTTATAGCAAAAATTTGCAGTGTGATGTAACTGAAATTATACATTGAAAAATTGATATGTTTAAGGTGTTAGCCCCCTGCGTTCTCTGTCTATGACCTGATGTTTAGATTGATTCTAATCTAAAAATTGAGATAACAGAGTTTTACATAAATTCTTGCAGTTTTTGCTACTGCATACATTCATGTAGAACTCTGAGCTCAAAAACTGCATGAATTTATGTAAAACTCTGTTATCTCACTTTTTAGATTAGAATCAATCTAAACATCAGGTCATAGACAGAGAACACAGGGGGCTAACACCTTCAACATATTGTCTAGCTATCACTATTGTTAACAGCTAATCTGAGAATGCAACTTTTTAAAAAAAGGTTTTGTGATTTACACATGAAAGAAGTGAAACTATCATGGTATTCGAACAGATGAAAGGCTTAACAGACAATCAATTTTTCAATGTATAATTTCTATTACATCACACTGTAAATTTTTGCTATAAATTCTGTGTGTTAGGATTGAGCCCTCCACCACCACCTGATGAAGGAGCGTCACTCCGAAAGCTTGTGTGCTTCCAATTAAACCTGTTGGACTATAACCTGGCGTTGTGTGATTTTTAACTTTGCATTGCATGAGACTGTGACAATTTAAGCATCATGCCCACTGCCAGTGGAAGATTCCCTCACAATCTTATTGAAACAGCTAAGACTGACTGGCCACTCTACTATTGCAGCAATGCAATTACAAATCACAATAACCAGGAATTGTGGAATCAGCCGCATTAAGTGAAGAAAATAAGATCTGGGCTGTTAAGGGTTTTTGGGCATGTAAATTCACCTCCAATTAATGTAAATGTAAATTAAGGCATTCAATGGAACATTACATGAAATCATGCAAATTAAATGAAATTCCCTGGTGTAATTACATTAAGTGCCTTCTACTGTAGCAACAATCTGTCAAATTTGCAACAATGTTCTAATTAAACTGTACATGGAGTGTTCTCTGTAATGATTATGAAATTATCTGACAGTGTGGTGTGTGGGCATTAAAATTAATTTTGTACATATACACAGCAAGTTCCAAAAAGTTGACAAGTTAACATGATGGGCATTGTTAAGGTCATTTTCCATCCTTAAGCTTCTTTCACCTGGCTCAGATGATAATCGCCTAATTCTGAGCTCAGCACCTAGAGATGAAAGCATAGCCCAGGCTTGCCAATGCCTTTTCTTTAACTCAGTGAAATCTAGACACTCCTATTTCATCAGATGGTGCCAGTTTCTGTTTGGACAAGCTATGATCTCAACAGTTGCAGCCTTGCAATCATGGAAGCCTTTTGTTGTTGGTCCCTGCACCAACTTTCCCTCCTTTCTCCAATTTGGGCAGGGAATGAGTCCAGTCCCGCATTTGAAGTCTGCGCTATGGTATTCTTTCTTCTGTGCTTTTCATGGTCCCATGTCGTGAAGCTTGGAGGTAATGTATGAGAAAGAGAAAACGTTTGGTTTGTTGCTTGGAGCCCATCCAAAGCTGGCTTTGGGCAAAACTGTCTATAAAATGGGTTGAGTGGTAATTTAGTTGTTTAAAATGAAAATCTTCTTTCTTTTGCAGGAGGTTTTTAATGTTATAGATCTCTTGCTCAGCTTCTCGCTGGCTCCAGAAGACCAGAAGAAATATGAACATCAGTAGCTCATTCAGCTCTTGGAGCTTATTCTGCCATTCTGTAGGATCATGGTTGATCCAACATTAGATTAGATTAGATTACTTACAGTGTGGAAACGGGCCCTTCGGCCCAACAAGTCCACACCGACCCTCAGAAGAGCAACCCACCCAGACCCATTCCTCTACACCTAACACCATGGGCAATTTAGCATGGCCAATTCACCTAACCTGCACATTTTTTTTTGGACTGTGGGAGGAAACCGGAGCACCTGGAGGAAACCCACGCAGACACGGGGACAATGTGCAAATTCCACACAGTCAGTTGCCTGAGACGGGAATTGAACCTGGGTCTCTGGCGTCGTGAGGCAGCAGTGCTAACCACTGTGCCACCATGCCGCTCTCACATCCATTTTTCTGCATTTCCCTCATTGGCTGATACAACTACTGATTAAAACTCTATTCATCTCAGCCTTAAACATACACAAGGACCCTGCTTCCATTGCTGTCTGTGGCAAGGATTTCTAAAGACTCACAACCCCTTCAAAGAAGGAATTTCTCCTCACCTCAGTCTTAAATTGGGCACCTCTTTATTCTGAGTCTATGTTCTCTGGTCCCCATGAGGGGAAACATCCTCTCAGTGTGTATCCTATCAAGTCCCTTAAGCATCCTACATATTTCAATCAGATCACCTCACATTATTTCAAACTCCAGCAAGTAGATTCCCAACCTGTATAGCCTCTGCTTGTAAGACAACCCCTTCCTACCAGGAACTAGTGAACCTTCTCTGCATGGTCTCCAATGAAATCATATCTTCTTACAGCTTAAGGGTGACTCAATGAAATTGTAATGTGGACAAATCAATATAAGGCTGCAAAGGATTGGAAAAATGTATTGGTCAGAGTCAACAACATCAGAAGCCCATTTGTGGAATTCAAAGAGGTTTGTCTTCAGAGATGTTATAACAACATCAGAGGCGATTTGATTAAATATTTGCACATCAATCCAATGGAAATGATCATTCACAAGGATGACAAAACTATCTTCTTGAATTCAAAAAGTTCAATAGCAAAGTGCTGCCATAGTCTGGCTGGAGAGGAGGAGATCAGAAGAGGTTATTTCTACTCCTGTCTGTGAGTAGCACAATTGCACAGTAGGAAACAATGCCCCTGAGAAAACGTGAGATATCAAGCAGATTATGGTACCCCCGACCTGACATTTGGAAATACCAAGATAGATATTATGAATCTTCTGGAGAATGTCCCAACAGAGAACCTGTGGGACCTCAAATCTCTCACTATAGGCATTGAAATTTTCATAACCTCTGACTGATAAATATTGAGCGGTTAAAACTCTGAAGGCTTCAGCTTCTTCAACAAAATTGTTGTCTTTTTTTTCCCTGGGCAGTTGGTGACTAATTCTGACAGACCGTCAGCATTAGTCTGGTATTTTCCTTGCACATAATCTTTAACAATGTCTCACTGCATGAGCAGATAAACAAAATCATTGGATTCCGAGTGGTAACTTTCCAGTTCCCATGTATTTAGTTACCAACAGTTTGCGACATGTTTCAGTTTTAAATCATAGACCCAAGTTGTAGTTAGAATATTTTTCACAAATCACAGCAAGTCCTTCTTTCTTCATTTCTGCATATTGCTGTTTGGATTCAGTAACAGCGCATTGAAACAGGCACTAACAGACAGGAGTTTTATCCCGTCATGAAGAATCTGGAATGAAAGGACCACAGATCTATGGAAAATGCACATGCTATTACAATAGTTGAAAGTTCTGGATTATGACGCCCTAGGACATCTGGCATTTTTCTATTTCAGTCGGCTGTTGTGCTCAATCCTGCACTTGCCTGATCTTGTTCCAAAAGCTGTCTTTGCGGTTCATTTATCTGGACTATGTTAACTAAGAATTTTCCCATTTGCTTCACTATTCCCGCAAACCATTGGCGATCTAAAATACTCCTGGATTGTGGAGATTTCTTGATGTTTTTTGCAGCCTAAAAACATTATCATTGGCTTTGAAAATGTAATCTTGTCATTAAGAGCAACCACACATCTTGTAATGTTTTCAAGACTAACTAAACTCTTCTGCCATGTTATTTTTTAGTTGATCCATGGATATGAACATTATCCATGTGGAACACTGTGTCTTCTATACCTTCTGGTATATTGGGCATCATCTGTTGGAAAATCTTCAGTGCACACATGATTGCCAAAGCTAGATACTTGAAATGATAACATCAAAATGATGTTATGAAAATGCTTCAAGGTTTGGACATCTCGTCTAGTGGAAGTTGAAGGAATCTACTGTTTACGTCTAGCTTAATGATAATTGTACTGTTGGAAGTTTAACTAGTCTGTCATCAGCAGATGCCATTGGATGTATTTCTCACTGCATTGCCTTGTTCAAATGTTAATTAGATGCAAATTCTAATAGTTGATGGTCTGCATTGCCTTTAACAGACTAAGCACATAATTTAATCAAGTGGGAAACTCAGATGATTGACTCATGGTGTTTAATTGATGTAAAAAAATACCATGGGTGATTTGGTGATGGAAACATAATGTCCAGTTGTGTGTTACAGCACTTCTGAATATTGAAAACAATGTTGAACACTTTGGGCTCTTGTGGTGCAGTTGTTGTGTCCTTATCTCTGGACCAGGAGATCTAGGTTCAAGTCCCACCTGATCCAGAGATGTGTGATAGCTACTCTGAGCATATTGATGAGAAATAGATCAATTTGACTTGAAAGTGGTACCATAGCAGAGCACCTCATAGTTAACTCAGTACCTGACAATGCCCTGATGCTTTCTGATCTGCTGAGCATTTCTAGCATTTTCTGTTTTTGTAGGAGAAAGATACATTAGTACAAGTGAGCAAGGTATGTTTTAAGGACTGTCCTAAAGGAAGAGAGAGCGAGACAGACAGAGAGACTTAGAGAGAGGGAATTCAGAGCTTAGAATGTAGGTAGCAAAAGGAGTGGCCACCAATAGTGAAGCAACTAAAATCTAGGATGTGCAGGAGGCCAGAATTAAACAAGTAAAGGAAATGTCAGTGGGTTTTAGGACTGGGAGGAGCTTATAGAGGTAGGGAACGTCAAGGACATCAAGGGGATTGAAAACACATTTAAAAATCAGATTATATATTGAGTAGTAATTGTATGTTAAATATTACTTAGAAACAACAAGAAAAATTGTGAAAACACACTTTTGCTTGAAAACCAGCAATTAATTATTTTGGGAGTGGCAGCATGATGGTTTGGTACAGATGGAAATGAAGCACTGGATTTTCAGTATAGCCTGTGCATAATGAGCAGGATAAGTTACTAAATAAAAACCTAGGCTTCTGTAAACCATATGCTGGACCACAAGGCAGGCAGTTGAGATTGCACAGAAACCTTCTTCCCTAGAAAAAGCAAGAAGCAATTGAGCTCTTCAAGTGTGTTTACACAAAAGAGCACATTAGTTGCTACTGTAACAGAGATAGTAATGTTTGAAATAGATTAACATCTACCACCTGTGTTAAGATGGCAAATGGGACTTCTTTAAAATTATTTATCCATTGGTAATTCTGCAGTTGAACTTCTGTAACTATTTCTAATTTCTACTTTGAAGATTTAATTCATTGAATAGGCTGATAAATTAAAATGCATCACTGAAGATTAATACAGAAATTAATGCAAACAGCCTTACAAACACAAAATGAAAATGGTCATCAGAATTTAAAAACAATTGTTTGAAAAGACCTCTCACATCTGATTCTTAGAAATTAATTTTTTGCCTTCCCTTTAAAGGAGATTTGCCACTTAACTCAGGAAATATTAAATATTTCTCTATGACAACATTCCTGGCGCTATGACTCAGCAGAGAGCACTCAAAGACCATAACATGAGCACACACATGCATGCACACACACACCTATTAGAAACACATACCTATTAGAAACCAACAGTTCAGGAAACAAACTTAACTTGGGATTGATGAGGTGATTCATGATGTTCCAACAGCTGTTGCACCTTTTGTAATGATCAGAGTGTAAGCTACCCAGCTTGGTTTTATGACTTCAACACACAGTGGTCGAGAATACATGGAGGCTGGCAATCAAGAGAAGCAGCAGTCAGTAGGGAAGGATCAACAGAAGTTAAGGCAGAGATCAGATGTTAAATCAGGCACCCAGTTCCTGTTGATTTAGTCAGTCCCTAACCAGTGTCACAAATCTGAGATACAGGCACAGTCCTCACATTAACATCAGCAACAACATGCATTTATGTGTCATTTAACATGGTAAACCCTCCAAAGATGATTCACAGAAGAGTAATCAACCAAAACTTGACACTGATCTGGAAATATTTGGAGAGATGACCAAAACCTGGTCAAATATATTTTAAAAATATCATAAAGGAGGAAAGAAAGTCAAAGATGTTTGAAGGGAACTTCAGATTGTTAACCCTTTCAAGTGGTTCCAATGTTGTTTTACATGAACAACTGGCATTTCTTATTTTATGTGTAATTGTCTAATGTTGCTGCCAATTTAAACTTGTCATAATGCTGAATTTAAAATAGAAAATAATAGAGATTTTATTTTCCCCAGAGTCCTATTTTGTTCATTGTTCAAGTTGGCCCCTAACCTACATGAGTCACCCTTGAATGCAGAGAGCAGTGGAAGACCATCAACTCCTTGTCAGTTAATAGTGTCGTAATTACTAATAACATAACTTTGACATTCCTTTATTAATAAAATTACTGAATTTTTCCATGTCTTAGATAGATAGACAACATCAGTAAAATCTGGAACAACAATATTCAATATACTACGTAAAAGACCTAACGCAGAGAGTAGGTGATTGAAAGGTATTATTCTAGAATTATCCATTGGTATTTTATACACCAATGTATTGAGCAGTACCAGAAAAGTAATTCAAGTTTGATCCAAGTTTTGAGTCGGCTGTGATATGATCATGGAACATGAGAATTTGGACCAATTTGGACAAAGGATAAAGGCTCATATGGAGTTGAAGCAACGTGGGCGATGGCCAGTTTTGTGGCAGAATCAGACAAGAACGCCATCAGGGGAACATTTGTTACATTTCTTTAGATATTTTTAATCAATCTGTTCAGAATATTATGACACACCTCTGCAACAGGTAGGATTTAAACCCAGGTCTTGTGGCCCAGAAATGAGGACATTGTGTCACAAGAGCCATCACTCCACCTTTTAGGCTTTTGTCAAATGGGAAAGACAATTCCTCATTAGGCAATTTATTGGGGGTTAGTGCTTATTAAACACTCTAGGAATAGCTCAACTGCAATTCACCGCAGCCTGATCACCTAGGTCCCAGAGAACTAAATGAAGTGTCTCTGAAAATATTGGGTGCAATAGTGGTCATCTTGTTCTGGTTTCAGAAGACTGGGAAGACCATTTAGGAATGAGATTAGGAAAAATTTCTTTACTCAAAGGATAGTGAACCTGTGGAATTCTGCACAAGGCTATGGAGGACAAGTCATTAAACATATTCAAGGATGAGACAGATAATGTTTTTGGATCTTAAAGACATCCAGGGGTCTGATGAGAAAGTGGGAATATGACACTGAGATATATGATCACCCATGATTATATCAAATGACAGTGCAGGCTCAAAGCATCAAATGGCTTCCTCCTGCTCCTAGTTTCTATGTAGCTCACCTCATTAATAGTCAGCTTCCTATATTACTAAACATGCCAAACAAGCTAGCTAGCTAGCATGAAAATCTGACGCTGAAATGAAAGCAGATACCTGGTGGTTTCAGCTCACTGCTTGCATTTGAAGGACTTCTATGTCGGACTCCAAGCATCAGTATCTCAGGACGCAGACCATGGGAACTGGACACACACACACACACACACACACACACACACACACACACACACACACACACACACACACACACACACACACACACACCATGCCCTAGGACATTGGCATACAATATGTGCCAATTATTAAGAACTCACATGGCATTTCTTTAGATTCAATTGAAAGACACTTAAAATGCTTCTCCTGAGGCTGACAAAGGGGCTACATTCTGAAAGTTTGCGACTTCAAATTAACTTGTTGGACTGTAACCTGATCTAACCTGTCCTTCCTCTCATTTATCTCTCCACCCTTCATGCTCTCTGCCTGTATTCCTGATGAAGGGCTTTTGCCCGAAATATCGATTTTACTGCTCCTCAGATGCTGCCTGAACTGCTGTGCTTTTCCAGCACCACTCTAATCTAGACTCTGGTTTCCAGCATCTGCAGTCACTGTTTTTACCGTAACCTGACATTGTGTGACTTCTGACTTTGTCCACCGCTGTCCAACACTGGCATCTCCACATCTGAAGTTGCACCAATAACTAACATTGTGTGGGTGCAAAGACAATGTGTGCTCATGGATTAGACCAGGCTACATCTCTGGGCTCTTCAATCACTATCACTTACTCTCTCTGAGGCTCGCTGGGTGCTCACAGCATCCTTGTCTTGCCTTGCTTTTCTGTGCTTTGAAATCCTAGGCTGATATTGCTACTGTCTTGCCATGCTGTTTAGTGTAGACACAAATCAAGGGAGATCACCCTTGGCCAGGAAGTCCCAATTCAGAAAGCCAAAGGCTGTCCCTGTACCAGACCAGGGGCTTGAACACAGTCAGTCAGCCACTCCAAACAGTCAGAGTCAGATCCTCTTCACATTAAGTGTGAGGAGCTGAATGTCAGATAGTGCACCACCTGCCTTGACTCTTTCCACCCAATTGTAGGCTGCTTTCCTCCACAAAGCAGGGACTTGGAAATCATGCTGGGTGAGATGTTGCAGAGGTAGGATGCCATCACCCTTTAGGAGCAACAGAAGAGACAACAACAACAGACCATGCCAGCAAGATTAAAACAATCTCAACCTTCTGGAGGAATTCCAAGCATTGTAGGAAGAACATCACTGACCTTCTCCACTTTGCCAGCATAAGTATCCTACCTTTTCTCCAGTATCTCACATCGACTCCATTTCTGTAAGTGTACCCACCTCCCACTAAGGCTCATGCTCTATCTCTCTCACTATTGCATGCAAAATCATCCCTCACTCACTGTCATCCACCCTAACATCTGACACAGTTAGCCCTGCATTCCCTCTGCCTTGCCTACTCACTCACTAGGGACACCTCCCTAGCTACACCATGAATAATAGCTACACTACAACTTTTATCCTCTGCAATATCTGCCTCTCTTTCATGTCAGGAACAATGCAGAGCAGCTCTAATTGGCAGTGATTGTCTGGGTCCATAATGGGCTCTAAAAGTGGTCACAGGCGAAGAGCTGCCAGTGAATTCTGAGATATCCTGGCAGTGGAGAGTTGTTCTGGAAACGGCGCTTAATAAGATGGAGCCAGAATTAGACATGACACTATAAGGGCAGAGTAGGTTGTGAATGAGAACAAGTTTGATAACATGCAGTGAGATGGGTCCCATGGCAGAGATCCTTTTGAAAACCTTGAAGCAACTCACACTTCATGAATTAAACGTAAGTTTCAACTTGAGGTTTCACTCTTGCAAATAGATCTTGATGTAAATTGTTGCCTTTATTTCCAATAGCCACAATGTTAAATGGGCTGAAGGTCATTATCATCCCAAAGAGAGATCTATCTGTACCCACCAACATGATGATTAGAAATGTTCCGCGTTTAATGGTCAGGTGGGGCCATGTCACACTCGACGTTGTCGCCCCTGAGAATGAATATGAATCAACAGAAAAGCCCAAAATGGTTCAAAGCCAGTGATTTACTCTTAATGCTAAGTCACTGTTGGAATGTAAGAGGACACTGCAACCAAATGGAGATCCTGCTGGATGGGATAGTGTAGAGGTTGGAATTCATCATAGAGTTATACAGCACAGAAACAGAGCCTTCTGTCCAAGTTGTCTCTGCCATCTAGATATCCTAAACTGATCGATCATCTCCTCGGACCAAGAGAAGAGGCCACAATTGCTGACCATGCCAACCTGGTCCAATGTTGCCAGCCAGGTTAAAACAATCTCAGCCTTCTGGAGGAATAGCCAGCATTGGGGGAAGAATGTCACTGATCTCCACTCAGCCAGCACAGGTGTCCTCTCTTGTCTCTGGTAACCCACACTCACTACTGCCACGTTTTACATAATGAGATCCCACACGAACAATGTGTGACCGACTGATGTCCTTTTTTTGGTATTGGTTGAGGGATATATGTCAGAACAACTTCGCGGATCATCTTTAATTGAAAGATGCTATGGGATCTTTTAAGAACTCTTTATAGGCATTTGTATCCTTGAAGTACAACTTTCTGAGATGTCTGTATTCTTCTAATTTCAGCTTCTTGTATTTAATTGCTCCATCATTTGTAATTATGCTTTCATGTTTTAGCTTCCAAGATTTAGAAATCCTTCTGTAACATTTTCTGCCCCTGCTCTAAGACAATTCTTAAGATATTTTCTAATCGACCTCTTCATAGATGTTATTACACAGCCCTGGAGCAGATGGGAGTTAAGCCTGAATCTATTGGCTCAAAGGGAGGGGTTACCACCATTGTACCACATGAACATGCTACAGCCCCTCTCAACCTTGAGGCAATTCTTAAAACTCACCTTTTTAATTTCAATTGCCTGCTCTATACCTCCTGATATCAACTTGTACTTTATATCACTCCTACAAAGCAATTTGGACTTTTTTATGTTAAAGGTACTATAGAAACCCAAGTTTTCATTTACATAGCTACCAGCAATAGCAGTTATGAGTCTATTCTTTATGAGCTTTAAACAACACTGCCACTATTTATTTACGTCAGCCTGTTCATCTCTTTAGAATTAATTTATTTGGTGTTAATGTAACATCTCTTCCAAAAGGTAGTATCTTCAGCACTGTAATGTAAGATGTAGTGCACGGGCACATCAGATCACCCAAGCTCGTCTCCTTCCACACACCATCCTGACTTCAAATTGTTCCTTAATCACCTCTGAGTCAAAATCTGGAGATTCTTTTCTAAGAAGCTGTGTGGCCTCTTCATGACACTGACAGGGGCAGTTCATGAAGAAACTTCCACCAGCACTTCCTTAAAATACATGAGTGATGGGCAATGAAGGTGTTAGACTAGTCTATGAACCTTGAACTTTGTGCTTTTGAAGTCCATCGTGTCACTAATTAAACCAACATGACCACTCACCAGTGATCTATATAACCCTCCAGTCTGACACTCATTGTCCAGCCTCAGAGGAAACAATGACAATGTTGTTGAACTGCCTAGGAGTTATTTGGACCAATAGAATTATATAGTCATCTTGACCCACAACCTCAGGGTAAAAGAGAAACAAATTTGATGGCAGGATACAAAAGCAAATGAAAATTCACATTCCAAATCTATTTGCAGATGGAGAGGGAGATAAATAGTCGGCTGTGTTCCCCAAATAGCCCACTGTTTTGTAAACTGCTGTTACATATCTATTATGTTATATGTTGAATTATGGTATCAAAATATTGCTATAAATTATATGGCATCACCAGTCTACAATAACATTACTATTGTGCATGATTATCTGTCATATAACATTTAATGTATCTGGCAATGATAGTGCCATTATGAATTGAAGGGTCTATTGTAATGTAAATTCCTTGCCAGTGATGGTCAACCCTATTCATTGTATGATAATAAATACTAAACACTGTGGTGAGATTCTATGGAAGTTTTCTGCAGCATATTTTATAGTATATTTCTGATTTCCAGTTAAGTTTAACATGAACCAGATTATTGTTGAGCAATATAAGGAGACCTTTGTGTCTGTGCTAGCTCCTGGAAAGAGCCATCCAATTTATCTCACTCTTCCCACCTTCCCCCACTCCACACCCCCAACGACTCTCCTCATAGCCCTACAATGTTTGCATTTTAAAATCTATTACCAAGTCCCCATTTTAATCTGCTTCGTTAATCCTACATTAATCAGACAGTGATTGGTACAAATTACTGAGTTTAAAAAAAAAGCTCCTCATCTCCCCGGGCTTTTTTAAAATTAATTATTGTAAATCTATGTTGGGTTACCGACCCTCATGCCAATGGGAATGTTACCCAATCTGTGAGCACGGCTAAGATGAAAAGCACAGCTGTAGCATTGCTATTAGTATGTGCATTTCCATGAGCTGTGACTTATAAGGTCCACATTCTATAATGGATTAGATCAGAAAGGTTACTTCTCACATCTCAAGGCTTTTACTATTGTATTACATTGCTCTGTTACACTGGGCTGAGTCATTGTATTAGTCAACACTCAAAGTATGTTCATTAAAACAAATACACATGCTGACGTTTTTCACTGGATTCCAAGCTAACAGGTTGCATTCCAAGCTTATCAATATGCCTGTCATTCAACTGCCTAATTGCCTGCATAAGATCGAGTTCCAGCTGTGGAATGAATCTAATTACTGCATATTGGAATACCTAATTAAGAAATATTTTGTGAATTTTCTTTTTAAAAAGCAAAGTGGTTCATCTTTAGAACCTATTGGTTTTCAGGTGGATCCATTGGGCTTTGTCCAGGTTTTTTGTCATCATTCCCAAACGTAAAAGTGGCAGATGTATTTAGTCAAACAGTAAATGTGCCCCATTTTGTAACAGTGCTGCCTCGTTAGGAAGGATGTTGTTAAACTTGAGAGGGTGCAGAAAAGATTTACAAGGGTGTTGCCAGGACTAGAGGATTTGCACTGTAGGGAGAGGCTGAATAGGCTGCAGCTTTTTTTTCCCTGGTGCATCAAAGGCTGAGGGGTGCCGTTATAGAGGTTTATAAAATCACGTGTGGCATAGATACGGTGAATAGCCAAAGTCGTTTTCCTAGGGTAGGGGAGTCCATAACTATACGGCATAGTTTAAGGTGGGAGGGGAAAGATTTAGAAAGGACCTGACAGGTGATATTTTCACACAGAGGGTGGTGCATGTATGGAACGGCCTGCCAGAGGAAGTGGTGAAGGTAGATAAAATTACAACATTTAAAAGGCTTCTGGATGGACATATGAATAGGAAGGATTTAGAAGGATATGGGCCAAACATGGGTAAATGGAACTAGGTCAGATTGGGAGGCCAGATCAGCATGAACAAGTTGGGCTGAAGGGTCTATTTCTGTGCTGTCTGATTATGTGAGTCTATGACTATAAGTCCACATAGAAGAACAACCAGAATAGATTATTATTTCAAAACTACTTAAGTAACTTTAAAATATTCACAAGAAGCTTGTTTTCAGCTGATTTTTGGTCTCTCCATTGGAATATGTATCTTCTGGTTCGGGGCTTCCAATGACTGCCTCTCCCCTTCTCAATTCTGAAGATGTCATTAGAATCACAGTATGGTTCCAGCACAGAAGTCCATTTGGCCTGTTGTGTCTGTTCTGGTTCTCTAAGCGAGTGATACATCCTGTGCCATTCCCCCAGCTTCTCCCCACAATCATACACATTCTCCCCTTTCAAATAATAATCCAATTCCTGTGTGAATATTGAAAAGATATCCATTAACCATTACTGTCACTCAGACCGTTTTGTGTCCATGTTGCTACTGTCCCTTTCATTCCCTGCGCTTTAACAAGTCTTTTTTTAAAACACTGAGTATTAAATGCCCTTTGGAAGACATGCATAAAGTCAGTGGCATTGCCCTTATTGACCCTCTATTACCTCTTCAAAAAACTCTAGTCACTTAGTTAGACATAATTTGCATTTAAAAATTTCATGTTAGCTTTTTTTAATTAACCGACTTTTGCCCAAGAGACTATTGATTTTGTCCCAACTTATTGTTTTTTGCTGTTAGAAAATTTTCTCCCACCAAAATTAAATTGATTGGCCTTATTTTTATATACATAATTTTTGAACAAGACTAAAACCGTTGCCCTATTCAGTCATCCGGTACCACCGCTAAGTCCAAGAAGACTACAAAACTTCCAACCAGTACCTCCACAATTTCCACTCTCTGTCATCTGGGATTTTCCAATGGGAAGATGCATGCATCTTTGCTCTTGTTTGATAATCAGTAAAGCTAAGGAAATGAGCCAGGGAAGCACACAGCATCATTCAGTGCTATTCCCACTCTGGACTATGTAGTCAGGGCTGATCCAACCTCACTCACAGCATGCTCATTGAGGCTGCAAAACAATGGAAGCCATCAGTGAGTTAGATCGCCTGCTTCAACCCGGCCTACAGTCCATTGAACCCCACAGGCATTGAAATACCCACAGTTGCCCTGGGTTTAATATTATGGGCATTTCCAAAACCACTGATGGAGCATTAACCAGTTAGCAGTGCATAGATGCAGGAGGCAAGTCAACAATGTGTTGCTCACAAGAGCAAACCCATGACTCTGTGTTCATAAAAGCATGAAAGAATGATTCACATTTCATGGGGCAATTGTATCATCAGTGAATGTGTGCTGTGCTCTAAGAAGTGCCATCTTTTCAATGAGCTGATAAACGGGAAATTCGTTTGCCCTGTCAGGTTAGATGTAACAGATCACATGCTACTGCTTTGGAAAAGAGCAGGAGAGTTAACACTGATGTCCTGACCAGTACTTACCCCTCAAACTACATCACAAACATAGAATACCTGGTGATTGCTGCTTGTGAGAATTTGCTGAGTGCAACTTGACTTCTGTGTTACCCACAATGTAGCAGTGTCTACACTTCAAAAGTAAATACTGTATATATTCGTGGAAACATACCATTTTTAGACTGTTTTTAAGGTTAAATTTATGGGGTCAACTATTACATAGCTACTACATTTGAGGGGCTGAAATTCATGCTGCAGTCCAAAATACTGTATCATTAGCAGAAACCCAATTGATGTCTAAATGAATAAAGAATCAAAACACAAAGAGAGGTTCACCTGGCTCTGACCTGTTGCATCTTCAACTTTCGCACCAAATTCGTCCATTTCCCTCCGTTTTAACATAGAAACATAGAAGATAGGAGCAGGAGGAGGCAGTTTGGCCCTTCGGGCCTGCTCCGCCATTCATTACGATCATTAGTTTTTCAAACTAATTTTCAAACTAACAAACTAACTAAAGAAAAATGCATTTCCTCATTGTAATGTTTATGTACAGGATATTAACTTGACTTGCAAATGTTGATAGAACTAGGGTTGACACTTACACAAGATATATAGAAAATTCCAGACTTTTGGCCGAAAATAGGGGGTCGACTTTAACTTGAGATCAACTTCTACTCAAGTATATATGGTAAGCTGACCTCCATAATAATGAAGTGCTTTGAGAGGTTAGTCATGGCTCATATCAACTCTAGCTCACCAGCCTGCCTCAAATCCTTTCAATTTGCTTACCAGCAAAACAGGTCTACAACAGACACCATTTCTCTCGCCTTACACTCATCCCTGGAACTTCTGGATAATAAGGATACCTACATTAAGTTCCCACTTATCAACCACTGCTCTGCCTTCAACACTATAATCCCAACCAAAGTAATCTCAAAACTCCAAGACCTAGGTCTCGGCTCTACCCTCTGCAATTGGATCCTCAGCTTCCTGGTTCACAGATCACAATCAGTAAAGATAGACAATAGCACCTCCTCCACGATAATCCTCAACACTGGTGCCCCACATGGATGGGTATTCAGCCCACTACTGTACTCCCTTTGCACTCATATCGTATGAACGCCTTCCACAAGTTCACTGAAGACTCCACTGCTGTAGGCTGGATATCAAACAAGGACGAGTCAGAATACGCGAAGAAAATAGAAAGATTGTTACTGTGGTGCAAAGATGATAAGCGTCAGCAAAATCAAAAAACTGATCATTGACTTTAGAAAGAAAGGAGGAGGAGGAGGACACACCCCTATCTACATCAATGGAGCTGAGGTGGAGAGGGTCAAGAGCATCAAGTTCTTAGGAGTAGCGATAACCAACTATCCGTCCTGGACCTCCCACATAGATGTGACTTTAAAGAAAGCACAACAATGCCTCTTCTTCCTCATGGGCTAAGAAAATTTGTCATGTCAATATGGACCCTCACCAACTTTTATAGACACACCTTAGAAAGCATTCTATCTGGGTGCATAGTGGATTGGTATGGCAATTGCTCCCTCCAGGACCGTAAGAAACTAGAGAAAGCTGTGTAAACAGCCCAGACCAACGCCGCCGCCTTCGCCTCCGTGATATTGAACAATTCTTCCGCCGCCTTCGCCTCCGTAATATTGAACAATTCTTCCGCCGCCTTCGCCTCCGTGCCTACTTTCACAACCAAGACTCCCGCCCACCCTCTGACGACCCCTTCTCCCGCCTCCAACACACCCCATCCACCTGGACACCCCGTGCTGGCCTCCTACCCGCCCTCGACCACTTTATAGCCAACTGCTGCCGTGACATCAACCGACTCAACCTGTCCACCCCTCTCACCCACTCCAACCTCTCACCCTCAGAACGTGCAGCCCTCCACTCCCTCCGCTCCAATCCCAACCTCACCATCAAACCCGCAGACAAGGGAGGCGCGGTGGTAGTTTGGCGCACTGACCTGTACACCGCTGAAGCCAAACGCCAGCTCGCGGACGCCTCCTCTTATCGCCCCCTTGACCACGACCCCACCTCCCACCACCAAACCATCATCTCCCAGACCATCCAGGACCTCATCACCTCAGGGGATCTCCCATCCACCGCCTCCAACCTCATAGTCCCACAACCCCGCACTGCCCGTTTCTACCTCCTGCCCAAAATCCACAAACCTGCCTGCCCCGGCCGACCCATTGTCTCAGCCTGCTCCTGCCCCACCGAACTCATCTCCCAATACCTCGACACGGTCCTCTCCCCTTTAGTCCAAGAACTCCCCACCTACGTTCGGGACACCACCCACGCCCTCCACCTCCTCCAGGATTTTCGCTTCCCCGGTCCCCAACGCCTTATTTTCCCTATGGACATCCAGTCCCTGTACACCTCCATCCCCCATCACGAAGGACTCAAAGCCCTCCGCTTCTTCCTTTCCCGCCGCACCAACCAGTACCCTTCCACTGACACCCTCCTTCGACTGACTGAACTGGTCCTCACCCTGAATAACTTCTCTTTTCAATCCTCCCACTTCCTCCAAACTAAAGGAGTTGCCATGGGCACCCGCATGGGCCCCAGCTATGCCTGCCTCTTCGTAGGATATGTGGAACAGTCCATCTTCCGCAACTACACTGGCACCACCCCCCACCTTTTCCTCCGCTACATCGATGACTGTATCGGCGCTGCCTCGTGCTCCCACGAGGAGGTTGAACAGTTCATCAACTTTACTAACACCTTCCATCCCGACCTGAAATTCACCTGGACTGTCTCAGACTCCTCCCTCCCCTTCCTAGACCTTTCCATTTCTATCTCGGGCGACCGACTCAACACAGACATCTATTATAAACCGACTGACTCCCACAGCTACCTGGACTACACCTCCTCCCACCCTGCCCCTGTAAAAACGCCATCCCATATTCCCAATTCCTTCGTCTCCGCCGCATCTGCTCCCAGGAGGATCAATTCCAACACCGCACAGCCCAGATGGCCTCCTTCTTCAAGGACCGCAGATTCCCCCCAGACGTGATCGACGATGCCCTCCACCGCATCTTCTCCACTTCCCGCTCCTCCGCCCTTGAGCCCCGCTCCTCCAACTGCCACCAAGACAGAACCCCACTGGTTCTCACCTACCACCCCACCAACCTCCGCATACAACGTATCATCCGCCGCCATTTCCGCCACCTCCAAACGGACCCCACCACCAAGGATATATTTCCCTCCCCTCCCCTATCAGCGTTCCGCAAGGACCACTCCCTTCGTGACTCCCTCGTCAGATCCACACCCCCCACCAACCCAACCTCCACCCCCGGCACCTTCCCCTGCAACCGCAGGAAATGTAAAACTTGCGCCCACACCTCCACACTCACTTCCCTCCAAGGCCCCAAGGGATCCATCCATATCCGCCACAAGTTCACCTGTACCTCCACACACATCATCTATTGCATCCGCTGCACCCGATGTGGCCTCCTCTATATTGGTGAGACAGGCCGCTTACTTGTGGAACGCTTCAGAGAACACCTCCGAGCCGCCCGAACCAACCAACCCAATCACCCCGTGGCTCACCACTTTAACTCCCCCTCCCACTCCACCGAGGACATGCAGGTCCTTGGACTCCTCCACCGGCAGAACACAACTACACGACGGCTGGAGGAGGAGCGCCTCATCTTCCGCCTGGGAACCCTCCAACCACAAGGTATGAATTCAGATTTCTCCAGTTTCCTCATTTCCCCTCCCCCCACCTTGTCTCAGTCGGTTCCCTCAACTCAGCACCGCCCTCCTAACCTGCAATCCTCTTCCTGACCTCTCCGCCCCACCCCACTCCGGCCTATCACCCTCACCTTGACCCCCTTCCACCTATCCCACCTCCATCGCCCCTCCCCCTAGTCCCTCCTCCCTACCTTTTATCTTAGCCTGCTTGGCTCTCTCTCTCTTATTCCTGATGAAGGGCTTATGCTCGAAACGTCGAATTCTCTATTCCTGAGATGCTGCCTGGCCTGCTGTGCTTTGACCAGCAACACATTTGCAGCTGTGATCTCCAGCATCTGCAGACCTCATTTTTTACTCGCAGACCAACATGCAAGCCAACCTCCCATCCACGGACTCCAACTATACTGCTCATTGCCACAGAAAGGCTGCCAACATCATCAAAGACCCCTCCCATCATGATAATACTCTCTTCCAACCTCTTCCATCAGGCTGAAGATACAGAAGCTTAAACACACATACCACCAGGTTCACAAACAGCTTCTTCCCTGCTGTTATTAGACTGCTGAGTGGACCTCTCCAATTTCAAATCTAATGTTGATCTTGCTTTTGTGCACCTCCATGTAGCTGTAACTTGTAGGCCTCACCCTATGATCTATGTGTCCTTGTTTGCTATGATCTGCCTGTACTGCTGGCAAAACAAAACGTTTTACTGTACTTAGATACATCTGATATCAATAAATAAAAGAAAAATGATCTTGGATCAACTGAGGTTATGAAAATTGCTTTATAAATTGAAGTTTTTCTGTTTTTATTGTAACAAGGATTGATGGAAGTTTACAAATACACAGTGTGTATTGTCAGTGCCAAGATGCCAGTAAAGATGATTGCTAGCTGTGCATGTGCAGATGGTACAGGAATATCAACAAAAGTGATCTTCTGAGTAGTTATTTGCCACATCTACAGGCAGCACCTCTGCTTGCATTACCTTCACAGGATTGATGGTGCATGAAATAATGAGCTTGAACAGATTTGGCCTGTTAAGCCAATTCTTTTTATGGATTGTAGTTGTTCCTCTCACCTCCAAAAGCATAATTGAACAGAACCACTTCTGTAACCACTTTGGTCTGGAGAGGCAACAGCCACTAATGTCTGTCACACTCTGATAGATGTAGGTCTCACTGCAAAGATTGAACATGCCAATAAAGCTTATCCATTGGTGCAACACAGAGGTGAATTCAAAGGTTACTGTTCAATATATGGGGAATGAAATGGAATTGTCCAACTGGTCTTACCATGGTTGAAGACGGATGAAAAACTGTTTTATGCACTGCCCAAGAGGTGACTCTCAAGGGTATGACTCTGCCCTGCCGTGTGATTACCTGGACAGTGTCAACTCTATTGTAGTAATGAGGCACTGCAAAGCTGTGTATAAATCCTGCACCACCCAAAGATGACATTCATGTAAGTTGGCCTTACAAATCCTGCAATAATATGTGAAACAGTGCATGTATTCTCTATCACCCACCAGGGTCAATTATTGCCAAGAGCTTGGGAATAATATTAAAATGAAGTTGATTCCAATAGGTCCAAAACCTGGAAAAGATGCCATTTTGCCACACATGCACAGAAAATATAGCAAGGAAGAAAAAGATTATTTCCCTTATATAGTGTGTTCCATCTCTTTCGGATGGCCCACTGTGTTTTCCAGTTAATGGAGCACTTTTTGTAGCAGGAACTGAGCACACATGAACACCAATGTATTAATGGCCAGGTGATCTGATTTTCTTAGTGATGGTCTTTTAGGGATAAACATTTGCTGCAGAATTGTTTAAATTTGCCTACCACCCCAACCAATCCATATATTCATGATCTCTAACATCTTCATGCAGGAATGCATCAAGCTGGTTTACATCTTTAACCATGCAACCTTACGTAGCACTTCACATCGGTCTCTAAATTACAAGAAAAGAAATGAAACCTGCTGGCAGAGAGAGCAAAAATGAGCGGCAATTTAAAAAAAATGAAAGTTAGGTCACTTGTCTTCGAGGTTCTTTCCCGTTATCTATCATTTGCTATTCATCTTAATCATTCACTCAGACAGCCATGAAATTGTAAGAACCTCAAAAACAGCCAGTAAGATCATTTCTCTATTCATTGAGTTAAAATTACAATGCATTATCTGAGTTTCATAGTAAATATGATCTAAAGATAAGTTCTGATTATTTGCAACAGCTTTGAAAGGAAACATGTCGGAAAATGCCTGGAATACCTTCTGTGAATTGTCTGAAGGTTATAAGAAAAGGTGAGAAAATAGCATACCTGTGCAGAAAAGACTGAGGTTATTGCACATGCTTTGAAGTAAATATTTGTTTTTTATTTAAAATTCAAGTGGAATTCTAAGCTGCTGGTAGAATCAGGACATCACAGAATGGTGAATGGTTACAAAGCTAAAGGAGGCCATTTGCTCCATTATGTATATGCTGCCATTTGAAGGGTCAATTCACATACTGCCATTTCCCAACTGCTCTCCATAGCGCATCAAATCCTTCTGTTCTGAAATGCTTTAGTCGAACATGCCTCCTCCATACGATGTACAGCAGTGTATTCCAGAACCTAATCCGCATCTTAAGGTTTTTTTCTCGTGCTCTCAAGGTTTCTTTTGCAAAATAATTAAAATCTGTGCCCTCTCAATCCTTTGCCTAATGGGAACAGTTTCACCCTATTTACTCTATTCTTGACTTTTTGATATTGAATACCTCAATAAAATCTCCTCTCAACTTTTCTTTCAAAGGATAGCAGTCCCATCTATCTATGCAACATATGTTCCACATCCCTGAAACTAGTCTTGATAATACTTTTGCACCCTCTCTAACATTTTCACATTCTTCCTACACTGTAGTGTCCAGAACTGAATGCAATACTTCAGCTGAGGCCAAACTTTGACTCAAGTTTAACATAACTTCCTTGCTTTGTACTCTCAGCCACTATTAATACATTTCAGGATGCCATGTACTTTATTAACTATTCTCTCAACCTGCCACCTTCAATGATTATTGCACAGTAATTATGACATTACAATGAAAATAACTAATGAAACCAGCATGCATGACAAGTCATGATATATGTAAACGTGTAGACATTGGCATGAGCCAGTCTGCAATACTCAGTTAAGGTCAACTCCTGACTCAGGAAGACCAACAAGATTCAGGCAGACTGAAGAGCGTCTTCCATGGTCCTCCAGGCAGAGTCGATGTTTATTTCGATGTGCATCCTGGGGAGCAGACTGTCGAGCACAGAGTCCTGCATCATGGTGATGCTCTGGATGAACTTTGACAGGAACCACTGCATCTCTCTCCAGACTTCCTTTGCAAAGGCACGTTCTAGCAGGAGATGTGCCTCAACCATTCCACACTCTACCCACCCCCTCCGCCCTCCCACCACTCTTTAAGGGTATTATGCAATGGGCATACATGAAGGATCCTACAGGTAATGCCCTTCTCAACACCGGCCAAGCGATGTCTTGCTGCTTATTGGAAACGTCTGGTGATGAGGCATTCTGCTGAATGACTTTGACAGTCTCCTCAGGGAACAACTCGACAGGATCCATCTCTGCTTTTCACATAGGGTCTCGAGAACATCATGTGCTGACTACTTCCTAATGGACTTGTGGTCAAAGGCGCTTTTCTTTGCAAATTTCTTCATGAAGGACAGGTGATTGGGAATGTAGTGACAATTGATGTTCATATATCAAGGGTCTACTGCAGCTTGATACAGCCATACACAAAGATGGCCATCAGGATGAGGACGGCATTGCTGCAGTCTTCCCCCTTATCCAGAGTTTTGCACATGATATCCATCTTAGCCCTCCAGGTGAAGTTGAAGATGGCTTGTGTGACTGTAATGGCTCAGGTTCTGGGAATGGGCCAGACCTGTGCTACATACAACAATACAGAGGGTGCCTCAAACCGATGAACAGGTTTTAACCCACAATGGAGAGGGAGCAGCACTCCCAAAAGCTTAGTTTCTGCCTTGTCTTAACAATATACTGTTCCCCAAGTTTTTGCACACACCCTAGCCTCTCTGAACCATATTCCCAGCAGCTTCAGGTAATCTGTCCTGACTGTGAAGGGGATAAAGGATCGCTTGGCCCAGTTCACCCTCTCCTCCCTGACCTATCACCTTCATCCCCTCCCCCACTCACCCATTGTACTCTATGCTACTTTCTCCCCATCCCCGCCCTCCTCTAGCTTATCTCTCCACGCTTCAGGCTCACTACCTTTATTCATGATGAAGGGCTTTTGCCCAAAACGTCGATTTTACGGCACTTTGGATGCTGCCTGAACTGCTGTGCTCTTCCAGCACCACTAATCCAGAATCTAGTTTCCTGCATCTGCAGTCATTGTTTTTACCCAGTTCCCAAAGGACATGGCCTCGTTGTTGCCTCAATTTACCTTGGTTCCCAAGGCCAGCTCGAATTGTTTGCAGATGCTCATGAGTCTGCACATTGGCAGCAGATCCAAGCAGCAAATGGCAATGTCAACCATATACAAGGCCAGGTTATAGTCCAACAGGTTTAATTGGAAGCACACTAGCTTTCGGAGCGACGCTCCTTATCACCTGATGAAGGAGCATCGCTCCGAAAGCTAGTGTGCTTCTAATTAAACCTGTTGGACTATAACCTGGTGTTGTGTGATTTTTAACTTTGAACACCTCAGTCCAACACTGTCATCTCCAAATCATAACCATATACAAGGATCGTTGATTTGCAGGTCTCTGCTGCCTGGAATTCAGGCTCGCATTCTCCATGATGGACTCGGCAAAGGTGTTGTACAGCACGCAAGGCAGGAGAGTGTGGCCAGCCCTGCCTAACTCCAGATCTGCTCAGGAAGTATTCTGATTCCCACCCATTGATTGAGACTGTGTTAACAATGTTGCTGTAGAGCAATGAGAGACTGTCCTGCCTGGTACCACACAGGTTTAGTCGGAATGAATCACTGATCCAAGCATAGACCTGACCTGGTTGGTGATGATTTTGACAGGATTTTGGAATTGCAAAGGACAATTTAACGTGGCCAATCAACTTAATCTACACTTCTTTGGACTATGGGAAGAAACTGAAGCAGCCGGAGGAAACCCATGCAGACACAGGGAGAATACACAAACTCAACACAAACAGCCACCAAGGCTGGAATTGAACCCTTTTCTCTGGCACTGTAAGGCAGCAGTGCTAACCACTGAGCCATTGTCTGCCCAAGAGTTCACTTTGAAGCACTTCTTCACACTTCACTGTAAATCTGGAACTCTGTGCCCAAGAATACTGTTTCACCTTGACTTGAATTGAATATTTCAAAGTTGAGTTTGATTATTTTTGTAAGTCATTAGTAAATGGAAATAAGGCAGGTCATACAGTCATAGAGTCACAGAGATGTACAGCATGGAAACAGACCCTTCCGACAAGATATCCCAACCCAATCTAGTCCCACCTGCCAGCACCCGGCCCATATCCCTCCAAACCCTTCCTATTCATATACCCATCCAAATGTCTCTTAAATGTTGCAATTGTACCAGCCTCCACCACTTCCTCAGGTGGCTCATTCCATACCTGTGCCACCCTCTTTGTGAAAAAGTTACCCCTTAGGTCTGTTTTATATCTTTCCCCTCTCACCCTAAACCTATGCCTTCTAGTTCTGGACTCGCCGACCCCAGGGAAAAGACTTTGTCTAATTACCCTATCTATGCCCCTCATAATTTTGTAAACCTCTATAAGGCCACCCCTCAGCCTCCGACACTCCAGGGAAAACAGCCACAGCCTATTCAGCCTCTCTGTGGGTGGCACGGTGGCACAGTGTTTAGCACTGCTGCCTCACAACACCAGAGACCCAGGTTCAATTCCCGCCTCAGGTGACTTACTGTGTGGAGTTTGTACATTCTCCCCGTGTCTGCGTGGGTTTCCTCTGGTTTCCTCCCACAATCAAAAATGTGCAGGCTAGGTGAATTAACCATGCTAACTTGCCCATAGTGTTAGGGGCAGGGGTAAATGTAAGGGAATGGGGCTGGGTGGGTTGCACTTCAGCGGGTTGGTGTGATCATGTTGGGCCGAAGGGTCTGTTTCCAAACTGTAAGTAATCTAATCTATAGCTCAGATCCTCCAGCCCTGGCAACAGCCTTGTAAATCTTTTCTGAACCCTTTCAAGTTTCGCAATATCTTTCTGATAGAAAGGAGACCAGAATTACATGCAATATTCCAACAGTGGCCAAACCAATGTCCTATATAGCCACAACATGACCTCCCAACTCCTGTACTCAGTACTCTGACCAATTAAAGAGAGCATACCAAACGCCTTCTTCACTATCCTATCTACCTGCGACTCCACTTTCAAGGAGCTGTGAACCTGCACTCCAAGGTCTCTTTGTTCAGCAACACTCCCTAGGACCTTACCATTAAGTGTAGAAGTCCTGCTAAGATTTGCTTTCCCGAAATGCAGCACCTTGCATTTATCTGAATTAAACTCCATCTGCCACTTCTCAGCCCATTGGCCCATCTGGTCCAGATCCTGTTGTAATCTGGGGTAACCCTTTTCACTGTCCACTGCACCTTCAATTTTGGTGTCATCTTCAAATTTACTAACTGTACCTCTTATGCTCACATCCAAATCTTTTATGTAAATGACAAAAAGTAGAAGACCCAGCACCGATCCTTGTGGCACTCCACTGGTCACAGGCCTCCAGTCTGAAAAACAACCCTCCACCACCACCCTCTGTCTTCTACCTTTGAGCCAGTTCTGTATCCAAATGGCTACTAGTTCTCCCTGTATTCCATGAGATTTAACCTTGCTAATCGGTGTCCCATGGGGAACCTTGTCGAACCCCTTACTAAAGTCCATATAGATCACATCTACCGCTCTGCCCTCATCAATCCTCTTTGTTACATATGCTTCCTTCTTTTTCTTAATCAAACCCACATTCCAGCATTCCCTATACCTACCAGCCTTTCCTTTCACCCTAACAGGAATATACTTTGTCTGGATTCTCATTATCTCATTGCTGAAGGCTTCCCATTTTCCAGCCGTCCCTTTACCTGTGAACATCTGCCTCCAATCATCTTTCAAAAGTTCTTGCCTAATGCTGTCAAAATTGGCCTTTCTCCAATT
This sequence comes from Hemiscyllium ocellatum, assembly GCF_020745735.1. Taxonomy (NCBI): domain Eukaryota; kingdom Metazoa; phylum Chordata; class Chondrichthyes; order Orectolobiformes; family Hemiscylliidae; genus Hemiscyllium; species Hemiscyllium ocellatum. The sequence goes on from NC_083404.1 coordinate 46,746,178, forward strand.
TAGAACTTCAACTTTTAGATCTGATCTATCCTTTTCCATCACCATTTTAAATCTAATTGAATTATGGTCTCTGGCCCCAAAGTGCTCCCCCATTGACACCTCAGTCACCTGCCCTGCCTTATTTCCCAAGAGTAGGTCAAGTTTTGCACCTTCTCTAGTAGGTACATCCACATACTGAATTGTCTTGTACACACTTAACAAATTCTTCTCCATCCAAACCTTTAGCCCTATGGCAGTCCCAGTCTATGTTTGGAAAGTTAAAATCCCCTACCATAAACCCCTATTATTCTTACAGATAGTTGAAATCTCCTTACAAGTTTGTTTCTCAATTTTCCTCTGACTATTAGGATATCTATAATACAATCCTAATAAAGCGATCATCTCCTTCTTATTTCTCAGTTCCACCCAAATAACATTCCTGGATTGATTTCTGGAAATATCCTCCCTCAGCACAGATGTAATGTTATCCCTTGTCAAAATGCCACTCCCCTCCTCCCTTGCCTCCCTTTTTATCAATGGATCTTGGATATAGATCCACCTTAAGCTAACTGAGTGATGTCATTGTATCTTTTCCATCTACCTGTAACATATCTTAATATCAGATTTTATATTCGTTAGCTAACATTTATCTAATAAAGTTTTATCCTCATGCTCTTCAATATATTTGGTTTCAGTGCATATTTATAACTTTCTGAATGTAATAATTAAAGCAATGTACCATTAACAGCATGGACAAAGAAAGGAATGATAATACGTAAATTATAGAAAGAAGACATACTTTCTACAATTTGAGTTGAAGTTATCTGTTGGTAGATGTCAGAAATGCTGAAATGTGAAGTTTATATGAAAGCATAATACTACAAGACTGTTGTGTCACAGTGATTGTGCCCCAACCTCTGATCCAGAAAAGTTCCGTTCAAGTTTCAAAGGGATTTCTAACTTGGTAGTTCAGAAATGTTTCAAAACATCTCTCAACAAGTTGATTAAAAATGTCTAAAGCCAAACTCCTGTGGGTGCTGAGACACTGAAATTAAATTAAAATTGCCAGAAATACTCAGCAGGTCTGGCAGTGAAGGTGGACTGAGAAACAGAACCAATATAACATAAAAGTTTCCACTCCCTTAAACAATATGGGCAATGGAAAGAAAATTGGGAAAATACAGTGAGTGAAAAAGTCAGATTGTTGATATTAAGGATTATTTTCCCTGATCTTTCCCTCAAGATTTGAATAGTTCTGAATTTCACTAATTAGTGATGTCGACTTTATTTCCATGCATTTGCACCTCATCAGCCAATTCCTGCCTCATTTCTATGCAGCTACCACTCAGCTGCCCTGAGATTCGAGACAGCACTAATTCCCAATAATGAAAGTTAGAGCAGTTACTGAGAAGCACAGATCATTGTTTGCTTCTCTAAGTGTTTAACTGTTGCCACCATCATTACCATTTTCTGCATGTTCCATGGACACAGTCCTCTTCCACTCTTTGCCCAAGCAAGTGGGCATTGCCAAACCACCTGCCTCATCATGGCAATTTTTGGGCATTTGTCATGCCAGACAGGCAAAGTTATGCAGATACAAACTTAAAAGTCTGACCTGTTTTGGCTATTTCTGTATCTCTTTCATACTTGAAACTAGAACACAATGCTTCCAAACTGCCACATCCATCTGCAAGTCACCATGGTCTTATCAAATCACATGGCTCATCAGACAGAAAAGACGGGTGTTGGTTTAACATGTGAGTCACCAGGTCTTAGGTGAAGGGAGAGTTTGAAAAGGAGAATTCTTTATGGCAATTTCAGCCAGGCTGAGAATTGATCCCACATTGTTAGCATCACTCTGCATTACAAAGCAGCTGCCAAGCTCACTAGGATAACTGATCCTCTACTTTATAGACAGAAACAAAAGAAGGGCTCATGCCCGAAACGTCGATTCTCCTGCTCCTTGGATGCTGCCTGACCTGCTGTGTTTGTCCAGCAACACATTTTCAGCTCTGATCTCCGGCATCTGCAGTCCTCACTTTCTCCTTTATGGGCAGAAAACAGAGAATATGCAATTGGATTGCTGTCTGATTGACAGGAAGTGGTGAATATAGTCTTGCAGAAAATCTTCTATCTCCACACACTGAGCTTTTATGAGCTTTTATTTTCATAATATCCTTTGTTGTGGCACTATATCGATTACCTTCTTTAAAATCAAGGACAGTATAATGCAAGCTCCTCTTATGCAATTCACAGCACGTTAATCCTTCAAAGAACTGCATTAATTGAGTTACATGTGATTTTCCCATATCCCAAGTTGACAGTTCACAATTATTTTGAGTTTTCCTAGGTGTGCAGCTATAATCACTTTCATGATTAATGCTAACACCTGCATTGCAATAAACATCATGGTAACCAGCCTATAGTTTCTTGTTTTCATCCTCTGTCCTTTCTTAAATTGAAGGTTTATGTTTCTACTTTCCATTCTGATAGAACCATTCCTGAATCTAGGAAATTTTGGAAAATTAATATTAGTGCAACTTTTATATAATAACAACCTCTTTTAAGAGCCTTGAGTGAAATCTATTAGATCCGAGGGGCTTCAATTTGTTCAGTACCATTTCGCTATTGATTATAATTACATTACGTTCCTCTCTCCCCTCAACCTTGTGATGTATTATTATTACTGGATTTTTTAAGGTATTCTCGATAGTGAAGACAGAAGCAAAATATTTGTTAATTTCTTCTGCAAGTTCCTTATCATCTACAATTAACTCATCATTCTCACTCTCTAGAGGATTACCACCCACTTCACTTCCTCTCTCCTTTTTTAAATACCTGCAGAAACTTTTGCTATCCATTTAGAGAATTCTAGCGAGCTCCCTGCGTGCTCTAATTTTGTCCCCCAAATTAAACTTTTAGAAATACTCTGCTATTCTTTATATTCTACACAGTCATTGGAATTGCCAATTATCTTTGCTCAATTATATGGTTCTTCCTTAAGTTTGCGGCTGTCCTTAAATTCTTTCATTCGTCATGGGTTGCGGGTCTTGCTTCTAGAATGTTTTCTTTCTCATGGAATATTCTTAATTTGAGGATTCTGAAATATTCCCTTAAATGTCTGCTGCTACTTCTTTACTGCATCCTCTGTCCAGTTCACTTCAGCTAGTTTAGATTTCATAACTACATATTTCCCTTATTTAGTGCAAGATATTAGCCATGTCACCAATCATCGCCTTTTTAAACAGATGTACAATTCAGTCAGATCAAAATTTCTGCTCTTGGGGTGAGCCTTTACTTTGAGGTCACTAATTAATCATAACATATTACACAAAACTAAGTTTGATATAGCCTGCTGTCGTAGCAAGTCCAAAAGTATGATGCTCTAAGAAGCTATTCTGAGGGTGTCTCTGAACTCTTGATCCATGCTGCTACTGCCAATCTGATTTTATTAGTTTATGTGCAGATTAATAACCATGATTATTGCCATCCTTTTATCACAAGCACCCAGTATGTCTTCATGTACCTTTTGTCCCACAGCATGATTACTGTTAGGTGACCTCTAGACTATTACTGCCAGTGACTTCTTTTGCCCACTATTCCTTATCTCCCCCCAAACCCATTCTGCATGTCGATGTTCTTAACCAGTGCCAAGTTTAATGCTTGCACAGATGCTATTCCTGATTAATAATACTATCCTTCGCATTTACCTAGCTTCCTGTTTCTTGAAAGTCATATATTTCTCAATATTCAAGACCCAGTCATTGCAGTCATGTTTACATATGGCTATCACACCATATTTATTTACTTTTATGTATACGATCATTATTAGGAATGTTATGTGCATTAAGATATAAAGTTTTTAGTTGCTTTGTCTTTTTGCTATCTTTGAAACATCTAGTTTTGATTGTTGGTGCAATCCTAGGGTTTTTTTCTCTATTATTCCCTCTGACATTCTCTGACATTCATTTCCTATATAGGTATTACTATTTTCTCCCCTTTACCTTCTCTCAACTCTTTGATCTTTCTTTTATCCATCATTTTTTCATTAAAAAGGGCACCCACAGCCAATGCTAAAACTGGTAATGTAACAGAATTAAATCATTGTAATTTGGTTGCCCATGTCTGATGGAAATCAGTGTGGTTTGAATTCAGATGTATACTTTAAATATTTCATCACAGACTTATAAAATTCCCAAGAATGCCTTTTTCTGAGTTTTGTATGTAAAATTTATTCCCTTCTGAAGGAAACTGCTTATCCTTAGGACTGGGGGGTAATGAGTTGGCACTTAGCAAAATTGAAGCAGCAATATGCTTATGATCAGAATCTGTTTTTTGTAATGTTGATTGAGTGAGAAATATTTGCCAGAGCCATCCTTTGGTGGGTGCAGGGCCTTGGAAAACTGTACTGTGTGGCAGGGGTCCTCTCCCAGACAAATGCACCCCTCCGTCTTCTGTTGCTGTTCAGATTTGTCATGGTTACCTGGAGCGAGTCTCAGCTCTTCAAATGTCACCCATTCTCTCCCTTAATATTTACCCATTTTATATCCTTTTCCCTTTTACCACCTATGCACTGGGCCTCCAAACTGCAAAGAGAATTGCAATTCCAGAATTGCACACAATATTCCAAAAGTGACCTCCCAACTCCTTTACTCAATGCTCGGACCAATAAAGGAAAGCATACCAAGCGCCTTCTTCACTATCCTATCTTGCTGTGACTCAAGGAATATGAACCTGCACTCCAAGGTCTCTTTGTTCAGCAAACCACCGCCCAGGACTTTACCATTAAGTGTATAAGCCCTGCGCTGATTTGCTTTTCCAAAATGCAGTATCTCGCATTTATCTAAATTAAACTCCATCTGCCACTCATCAGCCTATTGGCCTATCTGATCAAGATCCTGTTGTACTCTGAGGTAACCTTTTTTGCTGTCCACTACACCTCCAATTTTGGTGTCATCTGCAAACAAACTAACTATACTTCTTACGTTCATATCCAAATCATTTGTATAAATGACAAAAAGCAGTGGACCCAGTACCCATCCTTGTGGCACGCCACTGGTCACAGGCCTCCATTCTGAAAGGCAACCCTCTACCACCACCCTCTGTCTTCTAACTTCGAGCCAGTTCTGTATCCAAATAGCTAGTTCTCCCTGTATTCCATGAGATCTAAGCTTGATAACCAGTCTCCCATGAGGAATCTTGTTGAATACCTTCCTGACGTCCATATTGATCATGTCTATTGCTCTGCCCTCATCAATCTTCTTTTTAAAATTCCTCAACAAACTCAAGCAAGTTTGTGAGACACGATTTCCCATGCACACAGACATGTTGACTTATCCTAATCAATCCTCGCCTTTCCAAATACATGTATATCCTGTCCCTCAGGATTCCCTCCAATAACTTGTCTGCCACCAATATCAGGCTCACTGGTCTATAGTTCCCTGGCTTTTTCTTAGCACTTTTCTTTCATAATGGCACAACGTTAGCCAACCTCCAATCTTCTGGCCCCTCACCTGTGACTATCAATGATACAAATATCTCAGGAAGGGGCCCAGCAATCACTTCCCTATCTTCCCACAGAGTTCTCGGGTACACCTGATCAGGTCCTGGGGATTTATCCACCTTTAACTGTTTCAAGACATCCAGCACTCCCTCCTCTGTAATCTGGACATTTTGCAAGATGTCACCATCTATTTCCTTACATTATATATCTTCCATGTCCTTCTCCACAGTAAACACTGATGCAAAATACTTGTTTAGTATCTCCCCCATCACCTGCGGCTCCATATATACGCTGCCTTGCTGCTCTTTAAGGGGCTCTATTCTCTCCCTAGTTACCCTTTTGTCCTTTATGCATTTATAAAATGCCTTTGGATTCTCCTTAACCCTATTTGCCAAAGCTATCTCATGTCCCCTTTTTGCCCTCTTGATTTCCCTCTTAAGTATATTTCTCCTGCCTTTATACTTTTCTAAGGATTCATTCGATCTCTCCTGTCTATACCTGACATATGCTTCCTTCTTTTTCTTAACCAAACCCTCAATTTCTTTTGTCATCCCAGCTTTTCCTCCACCTACCAGCCTTTCTTTTCACCCTAACAGGAATATACTGAATCTGGACTCTCATTATCTCATTTTTGAAGGTTTCCCATTTTCAAGCCATCCCTTTAACTGTGAACATCTGCCCCATCAGCTTTTGAAAGTTCTTGCTGAATGCCATCAAAATTGACCTTCCTCCAATTTAGAACTTCAACTTTTAGATCCAGTCAAATCTTTTCCATCACTATTTAAAACTATTAGAATTATGGTCACTTGCTCCAAAGTGCTCCCCCACTGACACCTCAGTCACCTGCCCTTCCTTATTTCCCAAGAGTAGGTCAAGTTTTGCAACTTCTATAGTAGGTACATCCACGTACTGAATCAGAAAATTTTCTTCTACACACTTAACAAGTTCCTCTCCATCTAAACCCTCAACACTATGGTAGTCCCAGTCTATGTTTGGAAAGCTAAAATCCCCTACTGTAACTACCTTATTATTCTTACTGATAACTGAAATTTGTTTCTAAATTTTCCTCTGACTATTAGGGAATCTATATACAATCCCAATAAGGTGATCATCTCTTTCTTATTTCTCTTTTCCACCCAAAAACTTTTCCTGCATGGATTCCCAGGAATATCCTCCCTCAGCACAGCAGTAATGTTTTCTCTTATCAAAAACACCACTCCCCCTTCTCTCTTGCACCCCCCACCTCCGCTTTCTATCGTCCTGTAGCATTTGTATTCTGGAATATTAAGCTGCCAGTCCTGTCCATCCCTGAACCACATTTCTGTAATTGCTGTGATATCCCAGTCCCATGTTCCTAACCATACCCTGAGTTCATCTGCCTTCCCTGTTAGGCCTCTTGCATTGAAGTAAATGCTGTTTAATTTATCAGTCCTACCTTGTTCTCTACTTTGCCCCAGCCTGCCCTGGCTGTTTGATTCGCTCCTTTTCCCAACTGTACCAGTCTCAGTTTGATCTCTTTCCCCACTATTTCCCACCCACCACCCCCCTCCCCCAACTTACTCGTTTAAATCCTCCTGAGCAGCTCCTGCAAATCTCCCAGCCAGTATATTAGTCCCCTTCCCATTCAGGTGTAGTCCATCCTTAGGTCTTTTCCCTGCGAAGGAGAAGTCCAGAACTACAAGGTACAGATTGAGGGTGAGAAGGGAAGTATTTAAATGGAACCTAAGGAGCGACTTTTCCATGCAGAAGGTGGCGCGTATAAGGAATGAGCCACCAGAGAAAGTGGGGGAGGCTGGTATAATTGCAACATTTAAAAGGCATCTGAATGGGTATAAGAATAGGAAGGATTTCAAGGGATACAGGCCAAATACTGGCAAATGGGACTAGATTAGGTTAGGATATCTGGTCGGCATGGACAAGTTGGACCGAAGGGCCTGTTTCTGCGCTGTACATCTCTAGGACTCCATAACAGCAGGATCCTACAAAGCACAGCACCTAGCACATTGAATTGCACTAACCTCGGGGCAGTTCCACCCAGAATGTTAGATTAGATTCCCTACAGTATGGAAACAGGCCCTTTGACCCAACAAGTCCACATTGAACTTCCGAACAGTAACCCACCCGGATCTTATATTTACCCCTGGCTAATGCCACTAACACTATGGGCAATTGAGCATGACCAATTCACCTGAGCTGCATATCTTTCGTTTATGGGAGGAAACTGGAATACCCGGAGGAAACCTATGCAGCCACAGGGAGAATGTGCAAAATCCAACTGACAGTCAAGGCAGGAATCGCACTCCGGTCCCTGGCACTATGAGGCAGCAGTGCTAATCGCTGAGGCACCATACTGCCCCATGGAGGATATTTCACCCCTACTGAGAGAGCCTCAGTTCATATCTCATCAGAAAGAGAAAGGACTATAAGCTGGTGCTGTGTAATTTTTAACAGAAAGAGAAAAGCTTTGACAGTGCAGCATTCCCTTAGTGGGATTGTTAACCTGGAGCCCTGAATGGAATTTGAACACTGAACCTTCTGAGTCAAAATAAGAGAGAGCTACAAGTTGACAGGTCAAGTGAAAACAAAATTGCAGTTATTTGGAATAGTAAATATAATTAATCAAATAATCCCAGTCTTTATACTTTCATTCTATTTGCAAAATAAATCCAAATCAGGTAGATTTCATAATTTTGTATTCTCATTCTCAGCTTGGACCCATCCTTCTTTGAATCCTTATCAAAACAATACTTTTAAAAAGTTTACAACATGGCTTTGGCCCAGCAATATTTATTGCAATGTATTGAAGGGAGATTATCTTCCGGTAAAAGGTTTTGCCAGATCATTAACAAGGTTGCTAAACAGGAGAACATTATTGGTCACTACTGCTGTAATTCTCTGAGTCAAAATGACACTTAAAACCCAACGTTGGAAAAAAACGCACTTAAGCAGTAAATCAAATTCTCATGTAGGCGTAAACAAAGCATCTGCCAAACTGTGAACATGGCAGGATTTCACACAGCACCACTTTCAGTTGGTTTCTGTAAATTCCTTATTGCTGTAACACATGTTCCTTTAAGGAGAAAAGCAGCAATTATTTGACTCCTGATCTCTTTGAGCAATGATTTAAAGCTTTGAATATCCACATGCACTTGAAACGTGTCTGACATGTCTCAGTCTAAAGTAACAACTTTATGTCTTTTGGACTTTAAGGGGTAACAGTTGGACCATCTCTGCACTAAGAAACGTAACAAGTCAGCAATAGGCTTATTCTCTGCGGTTTCTCTTTGGGTGCATGGCCATCTCTAAGCCTGTGTGAATCAATATGATTGGGACTAAATGGATGAATAGCGTGTCTATGGAATGCCAAGTGCTTGGATTGTGGTTGTCTTAACACCATGAAATGAACTAATGCATAAAATTGATCATAACAGAAATGTCTATCCCCTGCATGCAAATGAGTGGCCCTGCTTTGGAACACAGATGCTGTTATTGTTTCCCACGGAGATGACAAAAGAAGTGAAAACATTTACAGAATTGTTTCAAAGTCCAGCATCTGCATTTTTATTATTTTCGCCTTTCACAGAGGGAAGACAAAGAGACGTCTAGTACTCATGATGGATCAGGTCAATAAATACCTATCATTGTCATAAAACCACATACATGCTTCCCAAGGGTCAGCCCATCAGCGAATACAATCACAAATAACATTTCCAACAGGAAAAAGAAAAGTAACAGGGCAGTGGAGACTTTCTCAATTGCCAGTCTCTACCATGGAATTGTTAGTGCAAATGTCTGACGCGGCCTTTTTTTTGTTTTGCTTTCCATGTGTGGGATACTTAATCATCTTGAGGGCTGTTAAAACTTTCTAACTACACACAGGCTCAAGTCTTTTTGTTTGCTGAGTATGACTCCAACAGTACTGACCTTCAAAAAAGAGTTTGTTCTATTTACCTTCTCTGATTTTGGAATTCCCCATCAAGCACTTTAACCATATTTCCTGACCAGAAAAGGAATCATGGTAATTTCCCATCAGACTATTTTCTGGAAGATGAAAAGATTGTTATTGAATATCATCAAGAAAGATTGAATTGTGTTGGATTGCCTATATTCAAGGCAAATTGAAGGAAAATTAGGAAGATGTTGACAAGAGGGAGAAGGAAAATCACAACACTAGACAATTTGGAAATGGGAGACTCCTACAAGAAACTGAAGAATACAGAAGTTGTGAAGTAGAACTCTCCTCGGGCAGATATCACTACTAATGCTGTTACTATATTGTACCACTTGTGTAGGCATGCAAAGAGAGGAATTACATGTAGACATTCCCTGCTTGTTATGGGCAGGTGACCGATCTCAGCTGATCACCAAAGGTGACCCACATCTAACAACATAACAATGGCAGCTTGCATCAATATAGCACCTTTAACAGGTCATATCTTCCAATTACCTCACAGGAGAATGATCAAAATCAAGTTTAAAACTGAGTTAGATAAACACATGACCAAACGCTTACCAAAGAGAAGATTTTGAAGGAGCATCTTTAAAAATTATAAGACAATTGAATTTAGTTTACAGGGTAGAATGCTGGGTCTAAGCTTGGTGTTTTAAATTAAGAATAGGCCACAATGTGAACATAAAAGCTAAGCTAACTGAAGTGAATTGTTTTGATGGTGATGGAAGTGAGGACTGCAGATGCTGGAGATCAGAGTCGAGAATGTGGTGCTGGAAAAGCAGGTCAGGCAGCATCTGAGGAGCAGGAGAATTGATGTTTAGGTCATAAGCCCTTCATCAGGACATTGTCATGATGGCCTTGGACTTTTAATGGTATATTTCACAATACTCAGAATAGGTATATTGCCACAATAAAGAAAACTTCTAAAAGGAGGACCTACCACCTGTGGTTATCTTATGAAGTTAAAGAAAGCATCAAACCGAAGGAAAAGAAAATATAAACTGATCAAAAATGAATGGCTGGCCAGATGATTGGTCAGAACATAATGGATAGCACATAATAACTAAAATGCTAATCATAAAAATAGAGTATGAGAGGAGGTTAACAAGAAATGTAAAAATGGATAGCAAGGTGCCGACACATGTTTAAGAAATAAAAGAGCAAGTAAAGTGAGTGTTAATTCTTCAGAGAGTGAGAATGCGAAGGTAATAGTAGATGATAAAGAACTAGCAGATATTTTGTTTGTGTCTTCATTATAGAGCATACAAAAAAAATTCTCGTAATAACTGCAATGCAGAAGATTAAAGGGAGAGGGAGGAATTTGGTATAATCAGAACAAAGATGAGAAGACTTTTTTTCTCTTTTCGAAAGTTGTGTTAGTTTGGCACTCTCTGCCAAAAGATGATGGAAATGAAATCATTAAATATTTTGACAGCGGAAATGAATTAATTCTTGTTGGGCAAGAGAAGCAAAGCCAATCAAGGGCAGGTGGGAATGTGGAATTTGAAACATGAACAGATCAGCAATGATTTTATTGAAAGAGTGGTGCAGGCTCAAGGGGCTAAATGGTCTAGTTGGGCAATCTATTTCATATGTTTATAAAGATGGAGAGTGAGTTGGAAGGCAAGGAGATTTAAAAAGGAAGTTCTTTAACAATTCAATTCTTTAATTTTAATGCTGACATTTACTGTCTAGACAATATTAAAATACCACAATTTGAAAAGGGAATCCAGTTTGCATTTTGACCCATGTTTTCCTTAACTGAGATCGCCTAAAGTACATGGTAGCCACCTTTTCACAATCCAATTGAGACTGGCCAACATAAGAGATATTTATTTTTTATAACCAATTTAAACAAAAGATTTCATTAAAAATCAATAGAATATTCTCTAAAGTCACAATTGAATGAGATAGAGCTTCTAAGTTTCTAAGTGATGTCCAGCTTTCCTTAGATATAAGAAGTGCATTTCAGCTGCTAATCTGTTATCATTGTACATTATATTAACTGCCAATTGCTTTAAGTGAACGGAGTGAATATTAGCCTGACTTCTTTGTTTGACCAAGTTCAGGTGACCACTCAAATCTGTCCAGCTGCTGTTAAAAAGTGTTTGGGTATCAATTTACCTGCAGAAATATTGACTTTAGGCAATGACATCGATTAGACCGGAACCAACCTGCTCTAGGGAGATGGAGAGAATGAAAATGTTTAAAAACAATCAAAGCAGGGCAACTAATCTCATAGAGGTAAGGTCATTTGAATTTTAGGTGATCTGACCTGGAGGATTTTCAGACATTTCACCATTAAACAAGTGGCTATCAATTAAACAGGCATCATTGGTTAGCTTGTTTTTGTTTTAAAACCAAATGTAACAGGGTGAAAGATGTTGCAGTCTTGAATGTGTGTTTTTGTTTGTACCTACACTACTTCTTTAGCTTCCTGCTTTTCCTTTTTGCTTTCTTTCCCAAACAGAGCATCTCATCCCTGAAGCGCATTCCAAAGGCAATGGTGGTCCTTTAATAATAAGTTTTAATGAGCTATTGGACTTCCAGAACTTCATATTTGAACCCAGCTGAATTTCCTAATCTATAAACATTCAAGTATCACTGGAACAGCAAGCAGATAATCTTTCTCTTCCCTGGTCGGGGAAAATTGCATCTAATTATGACCTCGAACAACATTATTTGCCATTAAATTGAAGAAATTTATCTGGAATACCCTTGTGTCTGATTATGCATTGAAACATACAATATGTTTATCAAAGGAGTCAGTAAGGAGACAGTCGAGATAAACAACTCTTCATAGAATACTTTGATTAAAGGGAAGACATACCTTGTATTTATATGTTGCCTGTCATAACATAAGGACATCCCAAAGCAGTTTGCTTATTGAAATATCTATTGTAATGCTGTAGTTGCTGTAATGTACAAAAGAAAGCCAATTAGAATGCACCAACAGCAATTTGATAATGACCAAATAAACTGCAAGTGAATTGGGTTGAAAGATAGATGCTAAGAAAGATACCAGAGAGAATACCTCTGCCAATTTTAATCTTTTATAGCCATTTGAAAAACAGGTGAAGCATTAGTTTAATACTGCTCTTAAAAGACAGCATTTCTGACATGCAGAATTCCCTCAGTGCCGCACTGGAAGTGTCAACCTGTATTTTGTCCTCAAGTCTCTGGACTGGAATTTGAATTGAGAGTCTTCTTCATACAAGGCAGGCATGCCACTCACTCTGCCAGAGCGGACATCTGATTTAAGTATGGCACAACATGAAATTGAGGGGAAACAACGTCAGGCCAATAGTGGTGAATAGTTGGCGTCCATCATGCTCTGCTATTAACCAGGAAGATGTAAGTTCTGCAAATGGCTATGCAATATGGTGCTCCTTTGAGGATAATGAGACAAGAAAACACGCCAAGACGTTGACTAATGTTGGTCACTCAATTCCCCATCCATTCAATGGGTGCTGAGTTAGCTGATTGGACTAACAACAATATCTGTAAAGGGCTGGGAACTGCCCAAGTATTGATTTAGTGTTAGAGGGCAGATGTACTCCAATTAGTTCCATCTCCAGACCTTAAAACTGTGGAATTCATCACCTTGTAGTACCTTGACTCTATCTGCTTTATTTTTAAAACTTAAGCTTAGTGATTCTCAATCAAGCTCAGGAATTTCTTCTTTGTCTGGATCTGGACCACACCAGGCAAAGTTCTGATTCAGCTGATTTTCATTCTCAGCGCATTCTGCACTATCTGCCTTGAATTCCCTTTTGCCTGCTCCACAAAACAGACATCAACTCAGTTGGAAACTATTATGTTTATTCTAATAAGGGACTGGGAAATTGAGTTACTTGGGCCCCACAAAACTTTCTATATAACAATTTTAATTAATGGAGAACTCTGCAAGTTCCATTATCCAACCTTCGCTATTTTGATTTGTGAGCCTTTGTTTTAAAACTTGGTACTTTCTCAGGCAGATTGTAACTGAGACAGAAACCACAAAAAAAAGTAATAAAAGGAAATTGACCCTCCTAGTTTCTAAAGAAACAAAATCAAACTAAGGTTTGGGAACCAAAATGTCTAGGCAATGTTTGCAAGGTGTAAAAAGAGTGAAGAGTGTGGTGCTGGAAAAGCACAGCAGGTCAGGCAGCATCCAAGAAGCAGGACAATCAACTTTTCGGACAAATGTCGAACTGTCGATTCTCCTGCTCCTCTGATGCTGCCTGACCTGCTATGCTTTTCCAGCGCCACACTCTTGACTCTAATCTCCAGCATCTGCAGTCCTCCAAGGTATAAAAAGATACCGAGCAGTCCAAGCTAGGGAGTGGAAGTTGATGAATCCAATGGTGCAGTATTTGGAGGCTGAAAATGAAAGCTCAGTGGCTCACTGTTGCCTTACAGAGCCAAGAACCCAGGTTCGATTCAACCCTCAGGTGACTGTCTGTGTGGAGTCTGCACATTCTCCCTGTATTTGTGTGGGTTTCCTCCGGGTGATTAGACTTAGACTTACAGTGTGGAAACAGGCCCTTCGGCCCAACAAGTCCACACCGACCCGCCGAAGCGCAACCCACCCATACCCCTACATATTACCCCTTACCTAACACTACGGGCAATTTAGCTTGGCCAATTCACCTGACCCGCACATCTTTGGACTGTGGGAGGAAACCGGAGCACCCGGAGGAAACCCACGCAGACACGGGGAGAACGTGCAAACTCCACACAGTCAGTCGCCTGAGTCGGGAATTGAACCCGGGTCTACAGGCGCTGTGAGGCAGCAGTGCTAACCACTGTGCCACCGTGCCGTGCTCTGGTTTCCTCCCACAATCCAAAGATGTGCAAGTTAGGTAGATTGGCTGTGGGAAAGCAGGGTTACAGAGACACAGTGGGTCTGGGCGGGATGCTCTTCAGAGAGTTGATGTGGACTTGATGGGCTCAATGGCCTGTGTCCTGACTGTGGAAATTCTATGAAAATAGAAGAATACTGAGGCTGTATCCAGAAGGTGAGACTAAGCAAAGGTCTAGCTGCTGAAGCTCCATCTATTACCTGAAGATAACATTGCTCAATTTATCCCATTCAGAAAGAGATGAGCAGCTTCTGGAGAGATGTGTCATTTGTGGCCAAGACCATATGTATGAACCTCTGATTGATTGTGCACTGCTGTCAATTGAGCATCAGATGAGATGAAATTTGGAAAAGATCAGAAATTGTTTTTGAGGAAGATAGACTTTTGATGAACTTTAAGAATGAGTGTGATCATCAAAATCTGAGTTTACCATCACGATACTTCATAAGATCTACCTTAGTTGTATCTGCATTTAATGTGTCATGAGTAGTTGATAATTAACATTAATTTGTCTGTTATTTAATTTGTTATGTTTGATCAGAGATGAGGTCACAGAGGGTCATGAGAGATTAGAACTTTCTGTTGAAACTCTGATTGCAGCAGAAACTTGGAACATTTTTAAGGCAGAGTAATAAAGGGAGTTAATGTTATCAGAGGCAAATGGGAGTTTGGTTTGTGGTTGCAATCAATCCAGCCATGAACGTATTAAATCATGGAACAGGTTCGAGTGACGAAATGGC
Source organism: Hemiscyllium ocellatum (assembly GCF_020745735.1). Taxonomy (NCBI): domain Eukaryota; kingdom Metazoa; phylum Chordata; class Chondrichthyes; order Orectolobiformes; family Hemiscylliidae; genus Hemiscyllium; species Hemiscyllium ocellatum. Next base: position 46,761,199 of record NC_083404.1, read on the forward strand.
TTCTTCCTGTTCCTTCTTTCTAAGTTCATTTTTAAGTAATACAAGACAATATTAGTGAGTTTTGAGAAGATTTGTAGCAAGGTTGAGGTTTTGGATGTAGGTTTGCTTGCTGAGCTGAAAGGTTCATTTCCAGACGTTTTATTATCTTACTAGGTAACATATTCAGTGGACCTCATGCAAAGCAATGCTGAAAATTCCTGTTTTCTATTTATATGTTTGGATTTCTGTGGGTTGATGATGTCATTTGCTGTGGTGATGTTATTTCCTTGGTGAAGACACTTCCTGTTCCTTTTCTCAAGGGGTGGTAGAAGAGGTCTAACTCAATGTGTTTGTTGATAGAGTTCCGGTTGGAATGCTATGCTTCTAGGAATTCTCATGCGTATCTTTGTTTGGCTTGTCCTAGGATGAATGTATTGTCCCAGTTGAAGTGGTGTCCTTCCTTATCTGAATGTGAGGATACTAGTGAGAGAAGGTCATGTCTTTTTGTGGCTAGTTGGTGTTCATGTATCCTGCTGGCTAGTTTTCTGCCTGTTTGTCCAATATGGTGTTTGTTACAGTCCTTGCATGATATTTTGTAAATGATGTTGGTTTTGCTCATTTTCTGTATAGGGTCTTTCCAGTTCATTAGCTGCTGCTGCCCACAAGCCCACCAACACACTGAAACAGCTGGTCCTGAAGGAGATTGCAACAAGATATATGGATTCATCAAATAAGGCATAAATCCTTGATATTTCCTCTAATTAACCTACGGTATTTGCTTTTTTATAATCCTAGAATGATACAGCATAGAACGAGGTCATTCGGTCCATTGAGTGTAACCTAGATCTTTGGCAGTGCAGCCCCAATTAATTCTATTCTTCTGCTCTTTTCCCATAGTCCTGTAATTTTCATTTCTCTTCAAGTATTTATCCAATTCCATTCTAAAAGTAACTATTAGTAACTATTGAATCTGCTTCCACCAACCTTCCAGATCACAATAGCTCACTGATTAACAAAATAACTTCCACATATCATCTCTGCTTCTTTTGTGCTTTCTGGTTACCAACCCTTCTACCAATGCAAACAGCTTCTTATTTATTCCATTAAAACAATTCATAATTTCCAACATCATGAGCAAACACCTTAACCTTCTCTGCTCTTAGAAGAACAGACTTAGCTTCACCAAACTCTCCATATAACGACAGCAGGAAGCAATGGCCGCTGGACTGTCAATCCAGTGACCCAGATAACGTTCTGGGACCTGGGTTTGAATCCTGCCAAGGCAGACAATGGAATTTCAATCCAATAAATATCTGGAATTAAGAGTCTACTGATGACCATGAATCCATTGTTGATTTTTTGAAAAACCTAGCTGGTTCACTGATGTCCTTTAGGGAAGGAAACTGACATCCTTATCTGGTCTGGTCTATACATGACTCCAGACCCAGAACAATGTAGTTGACTCTTCTTAACTGCCCATTGGACAATAATTGTTGGCACAGCCAGTGACGTGCTTATCCCATGAATAAATGTTTTAACAGTTCCTCATCCTTGACCACATTCTAGTAAATTTCTTCTACTTCTTCTCCAATTTGGTTATTTTCTTTTTAAAGAATCATTAATTAATTTAATTTCATTGCAGATTCTATAAATTTGTTTCAATTATTTCCCTTCATTTTGTTCTATTTTATTTATTGGTCAACACTGTGTTTAAAGGCTAAGTGTATAAAATCAGGAGAGCTGGGAGCTGATAACTATGTTATGGGATATTCTACTGTGAAAAAGTTACAGGGCAATTTTAAAATAGACAGGTGAGTGACCACATTCCCTCAAAACCTGTAATCACCGCACCTCATTTACTACGAGACAATGTGAACCAGAAGATCCCAAATTAGATTTTAAATGCAAAATAGTTGGGAAAACAATTAACTTCTGTTTCCATGCATTGCTGCAGTCTCACATCCCCTGCTGAGCAGGACAAATGTGCAGACATCAGATAAGAACAGGATTATGCACAGAATTGAAGCTCTTTCGCCAAGATCCACAAGAACTTGGACATCCCGCTTTTACTCATTTGAAAAGATTTTGCCAGTCTGTCAACACCAAAAACCAGGGCAAAAAAACAATCTGACTGTTTTGAAGAAAATCAGAGTAATTTCCCTCATGGCCTGGTCAAGGTTACTCAAAAAAGATTACCTGGCTTTTATCACCATGCTGTTTGTGGGTGGGAGCCTACTGTGTGCAAACTGGCTGCAGCATTTCTTAACAATCAACATATTCCAAAACAACACATCATTGTGTTTGAAATGCTTTGGAACTTCCAGGGATTGTGAAAGGCATTATAAAAACAAGTCTGTCTTTCAGTGGAACTGTTCTGTTGGAAACTGAATTCCACAAAAAAAATTACAAGCTGAATAATTTTGCTTTTTAATTAAAGATCCATCTATAAACTGCTTTAATCTTTGGCATTTGTCAACTTCACTGAGCAGTTTCTGACTATGTTTTTTTTATTGCGGTCATGTTGAAGCTGCTGTTGCAGTGTGCTGGACCTCCGTGGGACTGAGTTTTGTGCAGTGACAGAACATTGCCAACAAATTGCATCACTTCTGCCTCAGTTGCAGAGGACAATGGCATGCCATATGCCAGTGGCGGGAAATGAATGGAGCTCATTTACACTGGCACTGGGTGTCTCGAGCCCTGCCACTCTTCCAGAAGAACAAGCCAGCTATTGACACACACTCTGAGGTGGAAAAAAAAGGCAACAAGGACATAATTAAACACAGGAGGCGAGAAACCTTCTCCTGGTGTTATTTGCGGCTTAAGAACTTACAATTATTTCACATCACAACAAGCTTCCCTGTTAATGTGACCTGTAGCTGACCTCATTCCCCCACCCCATCTTTCTACACTACACTTAAGGCAAAAGCAAAACTAATATTTGACCTCTGACCTTCTGGTAACAAATCATTGTTTCCCTTCCTGGAAGCATTAGATGATGGGTGATGATTAAAGACCAACCTCTTAGTTGACATAGGACACTAATGAGGATAAAATGAGAAGGTCACTGATCATTCCCACTTGGCGAGCCAGGACAAGGAACTAATCCGGTGTTAATTGTCCCTCACTTTTTAGGGGCTAGAACAGACACAAGGAGCAGTCATATGGCTCTTGTCTTTATAATTGCTATAATTAGCTTTATAACATGCCTATTACAGTAATTTTGATTAAACATTGGGGTCACTAATGTCTTTTTCTCTTTCGTTTGTCAGTACCCACTGCAGACAGTCCTTGGGAAAGGTTTTTATTCAGCAAGCTGCTTCCTGACAATTAACATACATGCAAAAAAAAACCTTTGTAGCAAAGCACTTCCTCAGCGTACACCTGTACTGTGTCGCCTCCCTACAGTTCTGTGTAGCCACAAGGCAGCCACAATCTGCCAGCCTGACCCACATCTTGATGCGTCAATGCATCACAGAACCCGCCGGTGTCAACAGAAATTCCACTAATATCAAGAGGCTTCTCTTTTTGATGCTGTTTGCATTTTATGTGGGTATTTCTTTTTTGTTATGATTTGAGATTGAAAAGAGGCAAATAATGTGTGTGTGTGTGTGTGTGTGTGTGTGTATGTTGAGTTTATAAACCCCAGCATCCCTCTAAATAACAGGCGGCATTTTTTCCCAGGCACTTTCTCACTGTTTCATTATTATATTCAACAAGGTGATGGAGTGTAAAGCTAGCAGCAGTCAAACCTTTTACTGAAAATCAAATACCCACTAGTCTGTTTGTAATTGAGTGTTTACATGCAGTCAGGGACATCAATGGCTGGATGCTGAAAGCTTCAGAGAGAGAGAGACAGAAAAAATGAGCCTGCCAGTAGTTAATTGAGCATATAGATTCCTAATGTGTCAGACATTGCCCTCTCAGATGAAGGATGACACTTTTTAGAACGCATCTTCCTTTGTTACCATTTTAAGACTAATGAAGCCTGCAATTCATAAACCTGATGCTGGGGACTAATCTCTTAGCAGGCAATACGAACAGGATTGAAGAGCTCAAACTCCTTTTTCTTTCCAGCACCACTCCCTTTCTCCTTTTGCAGACATGAAATGGACCTTTGTACTTCGAGAAGGATTTTTGTGCTTTTTTTCGTTAAGCAGGTCTGTTTACTTTTATAGCCTCTAAACAGCAAGTATCCATTATACAACAAGTTTAATGCCTTCAGGTCACTTATTAATGAGCTAAGTAATGAGAAAGGATGGAAGCTATTAGACCGGGATGCAGGCAGCAACATTTTCTGTGTCTAAGCTGAATACTTTACAAGCTTTGATGAAAGATAGGAAAATGAATGAAATAAAAGCTTTCGATCATATCACCAAGCGATTCATGGTAAAATTAACTGGCTCGAGGTTCAGTGGTCAGTGAGAAGTTTAGTGTGGTGGTCTGAGGATTTGACTAAGTACGGCCACAGGGGCAAACAACTCCTGACCTTTGTAACCTTTCCAGGGCCTCTTTTACAGGCTTCTCTCATCCAGATGGCCAAGCCATCAAAACTTTATGAGCAAGCTTCCTTTAACACTCTTTCAATCCAAAGTCCAACTGATTAAAAGTATGCAAAGTGAGTGCTGGTGATGTCACATAAACTAACACTGGACAGACACCTCTTCCCCTTGATTCTTTGCTCTCTCTCTCTCTCTCTCGACTAATTCACAGCTTCCTCCATTTTGTTTTACATACTTTCATCCTTTTACCTATTTTTATTGTCTCTTTTTTCCCAGTTCTTTTTTGTTCTTACTCACTCCACATTTCTGTCATTCAGGTTTACTCTCTTTTCTTTAACTTCGTGGCACCTTCTACATTTTTTAGTGGTTCTCCAATGCCTTATGGAAAGTATCTTACAGTTCTTCAAATTGATCAGTCTGCAACCACCAATGTGGGTATCTGTGTTGAAATGTTTGAAATCTATTTCCTGATTGCCCATGTTTGGCAAATGCAGTCTGAAGATATTCAATGATGAAGGAGAACGATTCCTAAAGTGTGTGTGCATGTGTGTGTGTGTCCTGCCGTGAAATGAACACTAGCATTATTGTGAGAATAACCTGCATAAGAGGTAAATTTATGCAGATGGGAAGCATCATCGCAGTAGTACAGAATAATCCAGAGGTAATAGCAGGTTTATCTGCACCTGCGAATTCCCCGTAAACTCATCCCCCTTCTCTCCAATTTTGCTCCCCACCATGTTATGACAGACATGCGACAAATCTTAAGACACAGCCCAGGATGTATTTAATTTCCATTGAGTGTTTTGTAGCAAAATTCCTTGGCGTTCTCTATTAACACATGTAGATTTAACGGACTTGAGAAGATTGTGAATAAAGTAACCTTACCAAAACACATTAAGAGTGTGCTATCAAAGAAAACTGAATTGTTGGTGTTTTATATCTTTAAAACAAGCCTATTTGAAGAAAGAAAATATATTTTTCCAGGTGCCTTTTCACAGAAAGGTCACTCCCGCTCTTGGTTTTATATTAACTGCTCCTCAGAGTTGTGAATTGTTTTCAGTAACAGTTCCCCTGCTGGCTGCCTTACAACACCCCTGACACATTAAAGCAAAGACTGCATTCTGTGGCTTTAACATTCTTATAACTATGACAGATCACCAAATGTATTATTTCAGCAACATGATGGGAGTCAAAGGGAATTAGATCTGTAGCCTGCTGTTATTGAACACGTCCTTCTGTGTGTCGAACTTTTAATGGTGCCCATAAAGCACATTACAGTCCTTCCAGCAGTGTGGTCTGCAGACAAAGTCACCAGTTCAAGAGACACATCAGCTGAGAATATTATAAGTTCTCTGATGTTATGCAAATTGCATTAGCAAATAAACTGATGTGTGCCAAGTGTAAATGGCAACATTCTTTCATGTTGACTGCAAAGGATTTTGAACAAATTTATGTATGCACACACACACACTCACCCAAACATATAGAATTGTGAATACCAGAAGTTAACTTTTGAACTTTCTTAATTTAATATCTTTTCCTTGAGTTCTCTGCCCAAACTCTGGTCTAGCTCACGGTGTTGTGATCTCTGCTACAAGTAAGGTACAGAGTCAGAAACCCGTGCATTTGGTACCAATCTGATTCACACACTAGCCACCCAACAAACTGAACCCACCAACTCCTCAAGAAGTTACTGTGGCAACATAGACTTATACATGCATGCTGTAGCCTGGAGCCTTGAATAATGTTGGTAAATGCTTTGATTTGATTCCATCATATGCCTGAACCAGAAAATTTCCCACTTTCACCATCTGCCACAGGCATATGTTGGAATAATTTACACATTGATACTCAGACTGTTGGGCCACATGACGCATGTACTTTCCATGGTCATCAAATACTAAGATGGAACATGAAACCAGAGCTTCTGGCCAGGAAGCAGGGACACTCCTGACTATGCCATGCACCTTCCACTTTAGCTTCTTGTAAGTTATAAATATTCCTGAAGACCAATTTTGGCATGTTTATTTGAGGACTGGAGCACAAAATTGAGTCTAATGTTCCAGTACTGAAGAATTGCCATGTTAACACAGAGGGTGGTGGTGGAGGGTTGCCTTTCAGGCTGGAGGCCTGTGACCAGTGGAGTGCCACAAGGATCGGTGCTTGGTCCACTACTTTTCGTCGTTTACATAAATGATCTGGATGTGAGTATAAGAGGTACAGTTAGTAAGTTTGCAGATGACACCACAATTGGAGGTGTAGTGAACAGTGAAGAGGATTACCTCAGATTAAAACAGGATCTTGACCAGATGGGCCAATGGACTGAGAAGTGGTAGATGGAGTTTAATTCAGATAAATGCGAGGTGCTGCATTTTGGGGAAGCAACTTTTAGAAGGGCTTATACACTTAATGGTAAGGTCCTAGGGAGTGTTGCTCAATGAAGAGACTTTGGAGTGCAGGTTCATAGCTCCTTGAAAGTGGAGTCACAGGTAGATAGGATAGTGAAGAAGGTGTTTGGTATACTTTCCTTTATTGGTCACAGTATTGTGTACAGGAGTTGGGAGGTCATGTTGCGGCTGTACAGGACATTGGTTAGGCCACTGTTGGAATATTGCATGCAATTCTGGTCTCCTTCCTACTGGAAAGATGTTGTGAAACCTGAAAGGGTTCAGAAAAGATTACAAGGATGATGCCAGGGTTGGAGGATTTGAGCTATAGGGAGAAGCTGAACAGGCTGGGGCTATTTTCCCTGGAGCGTCTGAGGCTGAGGGGTTCACCTTATAGAGGTTTACAAAATTATGAGGGGCATGGATAGGGTAAATAGACAAAGTCTTTTCCCTGGGTTTGGGGAGTCCAGAATTGGAAGGCATAGGTTTATGGTGAGAGGGAAAAGATATAAAACAGACCTAAGGGGCAACCTTTTCACAAAGAGGGTGGGACGTAGATGGAATGAGCTGCCAGAGGAAGTGGTGGAGGCTGGTACAATTGCAACATTTAAGAGGCATTTGGATGGGTATATGAATAGGAAGGGTTTGGAGGGATATGGGCCGGGTGTTGGCAGGTGGGAGTAGATTGGGTTGGGATATCTGGTTGGCATGGACAGGTTGGACCGAAGGGTCTGTTTCCATGCTGTACATCTCTTTGACTCTATGACTCTATAACAGAGGTGGTGTACTCTCAGGTAAGAGATGATAGCCTAATATGATCACTAGTCTATTAATCTGGAGAACCAGGTAACGTCCTGATGACCTGGCTTCAAATCCTGCCATGGCTGATGGTGGAATTTGAATTCAATTAAAAAGGCTGGAATTAAGAATCTAGTGATGACCATGTATCCACTGTCAATTATTGGAAAAATCCATCTGGTTCACTAGTATCCTTCAGGGAAGAAAACTGCCATTCTCTACTTGGTCTGCTCTACATTGCTCTCCACAGCAATATGGCTGACTCTTAACTGCCCACTAGGCTGGGAAATAAATACTGATTAGCCAGTGACACTGTCATCTTGTGATTGAATAAAAAAACAATGTCGATTGTAGGGAAATAAACTATCTGGTTCACTAATCGCCTTAAGGAGAGGACGGTTGCTCTTCTTGACTGACTTACATGAGACTCCAGACCCACAGCAGTTTGGCTGACAATGGGGTGTTAGGCATGGGCAATAATTGCTGGCCTGGGCACTGAGACCCACATTCAATGAATAAAAAAGTTGGTGAATGTAAACGTCCTTGACACAGAGCCAGTGACGTTTGCTTCCCCCCCCCCCAGTGTCCTGGTCAATGGTTAACACTAAATCACACTGAAATCAGATAATCTTAACATTATCACTTTACTACTGGTGGAATCATGCAATGAACAAATGAGGTACCACACGTCAGAAATTTACTTAAACCAAAAATACTGGAGATCACAGCAGGTCAGGCAGCATCCATGGAGAGAAAGCAAGCTAACGTTTCAAGTCTGATGAAGTGTTATCTGGGCTCGAAATGTTATTTTGCTTTCTCTCTATGGATGCTGCCTGACCCATTGTGATCTCCAGCATTTTTGTTTTCAGTACAGATTCCAGTATTTGCTGTAATTCCAACTCAGAAATTAAGTTATCTGGTTCTTCAGCAATGACACCATAAAAATGGAAGTCTCTCCATTTTCATTTCCATGTCTTCTGTATGAATTTACATCAGTATGGTAGAAGAGGGTCAAGCACATCTGAATTGCTAAAATCTGAATCCAGCTGACCACACCAAAAATATATTCTGGATTAGTAGTGCTGTAAGAGCACAGCAGTTCAGGCAGCATCCGAGGAGCAGCAAAATCGACGTTTCAGGCAAAAGCCCTTCATCAGGAATAAAGGCAGAGAGCCTGAAGGGTGGAGAGATAAGTGAGAGGAGGGTGGGGGTGGGGAGAAAGTAGCATAGAGTACAATAGGTGAGTGGGGGGGAGGGATGAAGGTGATAGGTCGGGGGCGGGGGGAGGGTGGAGTGGATAGATGGAAAAGAAGATAGATAGGTAGGACAAGTCGTGGGGACAGTGCTGAGCTGGAAGTTTGGAACTGGGGTGAGGTGGGGGAAGGGGAAATGAGGAAACTGTTGAAGTCCACATCGATGCCCTGGGTTGAAGTGTTCCGAGGCGGAAGATGAGGCGTTCTTCCTCCAGGCGTCTGGTGAAGAACTGCTATTTCTGGAAATCCAAAACAAGAACAGAAATTGCTGCAGGGACTCAGAGTTAAAGTTTTGATTCCAATGACCCTTCTTCAGAAGTATTCATAGTTATAAAACCTTCCTATTAACTGGTATACAGTAGTAAAAGTAGGGATTGAGTCAAGGTGACAATGCTGAGGTAATGCATTCTCAATGAGGACCCTCACCTGTCAAGAAGATATAACACTTTGAGATTGTGCTCACATTTCTGATATTTATTCTTGGTGAACAAGGTACCTTATCTGGAACACAGAACAAGAACATTGCTCAATGACACTCTATTCAGGGAATTGCAGGACCTTTACTCTAAATGAAGTACCTTTCATGAACACAGCTAAGGAAGTCCTGCCACTGTTGTAATAAAGGAACTGCAACAGCCAATTTGCACACAGCAAGCTCCCAATACAAGACTAATGAACAAATTTTCTGGTTTCATTATTTTGGTTGAGGGATAAATATTGCTGTTCTTTCAATCGTGCATGAGAATACCTTGTAACTGAGCTAAATTCTGTCCTTAATTGATTTTCACAGTGCAAAAGGGCACATAACCTGATTTTCCATCTTGATTCCATTACTTCATACAAGTCCTGTGGACTGTTAGTCCATCAGGGAATTTCTAGAGTATTTTTGAGCTTGTAATATACTTTAGCGCCTAGACTATGCATTAGTCCTATTCAGCTTGTTAACTCAGGAATTATTGCTTGTTAAAGGGGAGCCCACAACATTGTAATCTTCACACATTGCACAATCAATGTGCTAATCTTGCCCATATAAAACAGGCATTAGGGCTGAAGCAGGTTCTCACACATCAGGACTAAGAAGGCAACTTCAGCAGTTTTACAATTGATGTAGAGAGAAAGCTAACAGTAATGAGGATTGCTTTCATTGCTAGCCTGCATCTGTTTTAGTGGAGATGGTGTATGAGGAGCCAAAATAGGCTGCTAGAGAGGTTTCCGTTCATTGCTGTGACAATGCATGTATCTGGGTCTTCGCACTGCTCTCTGACAATGAATGAGGTGCACCAGTTTCCTGACGCCAAGGTTAGCAGACAGGCATTTGCAGAACTATATGTTTCAAGAATGCAGATGTCAAACATCAATATTTAACCTGGGGCAGTGTTTGTAGAGGAATAAGACAATGTTATTTTCTGGGTCAGTAGATTGTGAAGGAGCAAAAATGGCCTTTGCAGTGATATGTACTTCTTGTCAGATGTGGGAGTTTAAAGAGAGTTTAAGGGTTACTGCTGATTATATCTGCCATAAATACTGTTGGATGCAAATCTTGTCAGATCGAGTGGATCGGTTGGAGAGACAAATAGAAGCGATGAGGAATTTGCAATAGCTACAGTATGTGATGGATGGCAGTTATAGAAAGGGGGGAAAATCTCAGATACAGTCACATAGATGGGTTAACTCCAGGAAGGGTAAGAGAGGTAGGCAGCTAGAGCAGGAGTCTTTTGTGGATATACCCATTTCAAACAGGTATGCTGTTTTGGAAAATGTAGAGGGTGATGGATTCTCAGGGGAACGCAGCATGAACAGCCAAGTTTCTGTTATTGAGACTGGCTCTAATGCAACAGGGGCTACATCGGCTTCCAAGAGATCAATTGTGTTAGGGGATTCTGCAGTCCGAGGTACAGACAGATGTTTCTGTGGCCGGCAGAGAAAAAGCAGAATGGTGTGTTGTTTCCCTGGTGCCAGGATCAAGGATGTCTCAGAGAGGGTGCAGAATGTTCTCACAGGGGAGAGGGGCCAGAAGGAGGTCATTGTCCATGTTGGAACCAGCGACATTGGAAGGGAAAAGGTTGAGACACTGAAGGGAGATTACAGAGAGTTAGGTAGAATTTTAAAAAGGAGGTCCTCAAGGGGAGTAATATCTGGATTACTCCCAGTGCTACGAGCTAGTGAGGGCAGGAATAGGACGATAGAGCAGATGAATGCATGGCTGATGAGCTGGTGTATGGGAGAAGGATTCACATTTTTGGATCATTGGAATCTCTTTTGGGGTAGAAGTACCTGTACAAGAAGGACGGATTGCACCTAAATTGGAAGGAGACTAATATACTGGCAGGGAAATTTGCTGGAACTGCTTGGGAAGATTTAAACCAGTAAGGTGGGGGTGTGGGACCCAGAGAGATAGTGAAGAAAGAGATCGATCTGAGACGGGTAGAGCTTAGAACAGAAGTAAGTCAAACAGTCAGGGCAGGCAGGGACAAGGTAGGACTAATAAATTAAACTGCATTTATTTCAATGCAAGGAGCCTAACAGAGAAGGCAGATGAACTCAGGGCATGGTTAGGAACATGGGACTGGGATATCATAGCAATTACGGGAACATGGCTCAGGGATGAGCAGGACTGGCAGCTGAATGTTCCAGGATACAAATGCTACAGGAAGGATAGAAAGGCAGGCAAGAGAGGAGGGGGGGTGGCATTTTTGATAAGGGATAGCATTACAGCTGTGCTAGGGAGGATATTCCCGGAAATACATCCAGGGAAGTTATTTGGGTGGAACTGAGAAATAAGAAAGGGATGATCACCTTATTGGGATTGTATTATAGACCCCCCCCCCCAAATAGTCAGAGGGAAATTGAGAAAAAAACTTGTCAGGAGATCTCAGTTATCTGTAAGAATAATAGGGTGGTTATGGTAGGGGATTTTACCTTTCCAAACATCAACTGGGACTGCCATAGTGGTAAAGGTTTAGATGGAGAGGAATTTCTTATGTGTGTGCAAGACAATTTGCTGATTCAGTATGTGGATGTACCTACTCGAGAAGGTGCAAAACTTGACCTACTCTTGGGAAATAAGGCAGGGCAGGTGACTGAGGTGTCAGTGGGGGCCAGTGACCATAATTCTATTTGTTTTAAAATAGTGATGGAAAAGGATAGACCAGATCTAAAAGTTGAAGTTTTAAATTGGAGAAAGGCCAATTTTGACGGTATTAGGCAAATACTTTCGAAAGCTGATTGGGTGCAGATGTTCGCAGGCAAAGGGACGACTGGAAAATGGGAAGCTTTCAGAAATGAGATAACAAGAATCCAGAGAAATATATTCATGTCAGGGTGAAAAGAAAGGCTGGTAACTATAGGGAATGCTGGATGACTAAAGAAATTGTTGGTTTGGTTAAGAAAAAGAAGGAAGCATATGTCAGATATAGATAGGATAGATCGAGTGAATCATTAGAGGAGTATAAAGAAAGGAAGAGAATACTTAAGAGGGAAATCAGGAGGGCAAAACGGGGACATGAGATATCTTTGGCAAATAGAATTAAGGAGAATCCAAAGGGCTTTTAAAAATATATTAAGGACAAAAGGGTAACTAGGGAGAGAATAGGGCCCCTCAAGATCAGCAAGGTGGCCTTTGTGTGGAGCCACAGAAAATGGGGGAGATACTAAATGAATATCTTGCATCAGTATTTACTGTGGAAAAGGATATGGAAGATATAGACTGTAGGGAAATATATGGTGACATCTTGCAAAATGTCTAGATTACAGAGGAGGGAGTGCTGGATGTCTTGAAACAGTTAAAGGTGGATAAATCCTCAGGACCTGATCAGGTGTACACGAGAACTCTGTGGGAAGCTAGAGAAGTGATGCTGGGCCTCTTGCTGAGATATTTGCATCATCGCTAGTCACAGGCGCTGGAAGACTAAGGTTGGGAAATGTGGTCCCACTGTTTAAGAAGGGTGGTAAGGACAAGCCAGGGAACTATAGACCAGTGAGCCTGACCTCGGTGGTGGGCAAGTTGTTGGAGGGAATCCTGAGTGACAGGATATACATGTATTTGGAAAGGCAAGGATTGATTCAGGATAGTCAAAATGGCTTTGTGCATGGGAAATCATGTCTCACAAACTTGATTGAGTTTTTTGATGAAGTAACAAAGAAGATTGATGAGGGCAGAGCAGTAGATGTGATCTATATGGACTTCAGTAAGGCATTCGACAAGATTTCCCATGGGAGACTGATTAGCAAGGTTAGATCTCATGGAATACAGGGAGAACTAGCCATTTGGATACAGAACTGGCTCAAAGGTAGAAGACAGAGGGTAGTGGTGGAGGGTTGTTTTTTAGACTGGAGGCCTGTGACCAGTGGAGTGCCACAAGGATCGGTGCTGGGCCCTCTACGTTTTGTCATTTACATAAATGATTTGGACGTGAGCATAAGAGGTACAGTTAGCAAGTTTGCAGATGACACCAAAATTGGAGGTGTAGTGGACAGCGAAGAGGGTTACCTCAGATTACAACAGCATCTGGACCAGATGGGCCAATGGACTGGGAAGTGGCAGATGGAGTTTAATTCAGAAAAATGCGAGGTGCTGCATTTTGGGAAAGCAAATCTTAGCATGACTTATACACATAATGGTAAGGTCCTAGGGAGTGTTGCTGAACAAAGAGACCTTGGAGTTCAGGTTCATAGCTCCTTGAAAATGGAGTTGCAGGCAGATAGGATAGTGAAGAAGGCATTTGGTATGCCTTCCTTTATTGGTCAGTGTATTGAGTACAGGAGTTAGGAGGTCATGTTGTGGCTGTACAGGACATTGGTTAGGCCACATTTGGAATATTGCGTGCAATTCTGGTCTCCTTCCTATCGGAAAGATGTTGTGAAACTTGAAAGGTTCAGAAAAGATTTACAAGGATGTTGACAGGGTTGGAGGATCTGAGCTACAGGGAGAGGCTGAACAGGCTGGGACTGTTTTCCCTGGAGTGTCAGAAGCTGAGGGGTGACCTTACAGAGGTTTACAAAATTATGAGGGGCATGGATAGGATAAATAGGCAAAGTCTTTTCTCTGGGGTTGGGGAGTCCAGAATGAGATGGCATAGGTTTAGGGTGAGAGGGGAAAGATATAAAAGAGACCTAAGGGGCAACATTTTCATGCAGAGGGTGGTACGTGTATGTAATGAGCTGCAAGAGGTTGTGATGGAGGCTGGTACAATTGCAACATTTAAGAGCCATTTGGATGGGTATATGAATAGGAAGGGTTTGGAGGGATATGGGCTGGGTGCTGGCAGGTGGGACTAGATTGGGTTGGGATATCTGGTCGGCATGGGCGGGTTGGACCGAAGGGTCTGTTTCCATGCTGTATATCTTTATGGCTCTATGACTCTATATTTCTATCGATGACCAGAGATGTCTAATTATGACTGCAGAGCCACAAGCCTTAAAGATTTCATGTTCAGCTCCGAAGCTTTTCTGGATGGATCACATAAATATGAAAAAAGACAAAGTAATTTAAGGAAAGGCAAAGCCATCTTTTTGTTGCTGGAATGCAAGCATAATCGTTAAGCTGCATTTTACAGTTTCAAATAATTATTTTAATGAAAAGCATAATCAAATTCCAAATAAACCTGTTCAAATGACATCACTGCATCACAGTTATAGATATTACCTTTGATTCACAGGACAGGTTTTATTGTTGCAAACATCATTATTTTTAATTTAATCAAGATAGTAAATTATTCTGTGTTCCTAGAAACTATTATTTTGACTTTGAGAATCAAAAGTTGAAAAAATTTGGTCTTAATTCCACATATCTTAAGCTAAATATTGTTTTAAATATGAGTTTCCTGAAAACAAATTGTAATAAAAGTCAAAAGACATGAGAATTCGGAATTAAGTCTCTTCTAAATTCTATGTATTCCTAGCAATATGTAAATTTATTATATGGATTTATTTCTCATATTTCCAAATTATGCATTATAGCAGAAACATTTGGCAATTTGCCATGTATTTGGTTTAAAAATGCTGAGTTTTCACCTTCTTCAAGTGATAGTCATCAAAAAAGGTCTTTGATTTCTTCCAGATGAACAGGAAAGGCATCAGCCTGGAAGAGACATGTCAAATTTCTTGCTTGAGAGTTGCAATATCGTCCTCCCCTGTCCAGCAAAATGTGAAGAGCAAACATCACCAACTTATCCCAGTACTGCAAGAATATTCCGCTTCGGAAAGTAGACAATCACATTGATTCCATGTAGCCAGCAGTTACTCTACAAATGCAACAACTGCTGACAAGAAGGGAGATGTTGGAGAGAGTTTAGTCCATCAGTGTTCAGATATTCAGTGACAAATTCATGTGAGTAAACGTTGGTTTTCTAGCCAGCATCTGTTAGAATTTTCACTTTTCGACAAGCATCAATGTCTAACATGATGGTGACTTTTGACTCATCATAGATGAAGATAACCCTTTTCAGCCCCAGCTAATGACATGAGTCAAAGCCAGAACCTGGACTAGAATAAAATTAATTTTTAGCCAACCCCTAGTTGGTTGCTGAGCATATTATAGGCATTTGGAAATAAAGTTTCAACTCCCTGTGAAAGGTCCACCAGTGTCTTTGGTACACTTGTTCACAGCCTCTCCCAAACAGAATGTTGTCCAATTCAAGTGCTGGAGGTCTCTAACCATAGTGAAGGTGAAAGTCAATCTGGAATTGAGATCCTTCTTCTGTTCTTTGCCTTACCAAAGCCATCATGCTTTCTGCTACGCTGCCAGCTTACTAAACCAGAAACATAATTCACAGGACAAAGTTTAAACATACTTGGTGTGAGGTGTGCGAGACGTCCCTGGAGATTACCACAGGGCTTCCCATTAGTAACATGTATTGTCTGTGCTGTCTAAACATGGAAGTTTTCATGCAATGATTGTGCAATTGTGTCAGTCCCGTATTCTGCTCCTGTGGTTAACAGATCTTGCTCACTTAATTATGTCAGTCTTAACTCAAAGCTAGCATTCTGTCTTGCAAGAAGAGATTTCTTTGGTGGATAACACAAGAGATAAGATGGATGAGAAATTAGATTAGATTAGATTAGATTCCCTACAGTGTGGAAACAGGCCCTTTGGCCCAACAAGTCCACACTGACCTTCTGAAGAGCAACCCACCCAGACGCATTCCCCTACACCTAACACTATGGACAATTTAGCATGGCCAATTCACCTAACCTGCATATCTATGGACTGTGGGGGGAAACCGGAGCACCCGGAGGAAACCCACGCAGATACAAGCCTTGCATTTTTACAGTGTCTTTCACAAAATTGGCACATTCCAAAATGAAATAATGCATTGTATGCATATGTGGTCTCCTTATCTGAGGAAGATGGTGCAGCTATTGAAGAAGTGCAGAGAAGATTAATAGGAATAATTTTTGGGATGGCAGGACTGATGTATGGGGGAAGACTGGATGAGTTAGGATTATATTCACTAGAGTTTAAACGAGTGAGGGGGATTTCACAGAAACCTATTAAATTCTGAGAGGATTAGGCAGGTGGATGCAGGAAGGATATTCTCAATGGCAGGGAACCCAGAATCAGGGGTCAGGTTAAGGATAAGCTCTAGGCCTTCTGGGACAAAAATGAAGGAAATTTATTCACCCAGAGAGTGGTGAGCCAGTGCAATTCTCTGCCACAGCAAGTGAGTGATGCGATAACATTGAATGTTTTCAACACAAAAAGAGATATAGTTCTCAAAACTAAAGGGATCATAGAATATGTTGAGAAAGCTAAGAGAATTGGATGATCAACCATATATTGAAAGGGAGAGCTGGCTTGAAGGGCTGAATGGCCTGTTGTTGCACCTATATTCTGTGTCTCTGTGTCTATGTTTCTGTAAAATAGTTTTGAAATGTACTCACTGTTACAAGAAATGTGACAGTCAAGATACCACACACAGTGCTGTAGTAATGGTTTTTGGCATTGGCAGAGGCATGAATACTGACTAGGACCCAGCAATGATCCCAGTGCTTTGGGATCTTTAGTGTCCACCTGAGTGGACAGGCAGAGCCTGGGTTTAACATTTCATCCCACAATACAGGCCTAAAATGAAGAACACTGCGGGAGCATCTACGGTCCTCACACTAAGGTTGGCCAAAATGATGCTAAGCCAAGTTTTGACTTTTTGAGACTAACTCATCAACTATTTATAGCCCACTCTCAGACAGAATTGGGGTTTGCAATCAGCTGTGATGATATACAGCGTCCCAACTCCACTTCTTAAAGACTGCAACTGTTGCTTAAGAGATGGTGAAAGATCAGTGACCTGAAATTTGAGTGGAATCTTCTCCTATCTCTAGTCATGAATTTGAGGCAGCAAGACACTAAGGTGGCCAGGAATGGGATAGGAGGTCACACTCAGATTGAAGAGATGAAACTCGTGAGGGGTTAAAATGATGAAGTCTCGGCATGTTATTCTTTCAGCTATTAAATAGAAGTTCAACTTTATTTTCAAAGTTATTATCAATGGAGATTGTAACAACTGTCACTGCAAACTAAAGAAGAATAACTGCAAAAAGACATAGGTGAGTTTAACTTGAACCATGCTGAAGTTCCTCACAAAAAAAAGCAAAGCAAAGGTGGATCAATGAATTCTATAAGTAAATTTGAACTTCCATTTAATAACTGAAAGGATGACATGCCAAGATTTGTTGATCCCAGGGCCAAAAGCTTTTAAATACATAACTGAAATCAATGCCACCCAAAATAGATGTTGACCACTTCATTTTTGGTACCAAAATATCTAGGGAGCCAATGACATCAAGCGATAGTCATGGAGACAACTGAACCATCAGAAATCAGTTCACTCATTGTACAATATTCAAGATCAGGACTTTCCATTGCCCTGCAATAACAGCTAGATGATAATGGCAAATTCAAACAAAGCTTTCTGTGCAGGGAAGCAATGAGGTAAATGAATGTTTGCTTTCACTGACTGGGTAGATGAGTCAAAAAAAACAGTTGAACTGCAGGGTTGAATGGAACAAATAGGAAAGAAGAACCACAGAAGCAGACAACTATGAAATCAAGACATTAGGGCAGCTCCCACTTTCTCCCTAGTGAAGGAGACCAAAGGACATTGCATAGTCCAAAACATGTATACAGCCCTGAGGACACTAACCAGAGGAGACACAACAGGGTAAAGGTTTCATTGAAAACATGCAGAACCCTCAACCCAACAAACATGTAGAGAGTGGACCCTCACCTCCAGGACAGACCTTGGTTAATTTTTGGGAGTTTAACAATTGCTTTGTGGCTAGTCATAAGAATGTTTAGCATCAGTTATGCCATATTGAGATTTGCCATGTGTATTAAGCATACTCTCACTACTCTAAAATCTGAAATTGTGTCCATTGCATTATTCACCATTTTTCAGCCCAGACCTTCAGCAGTTTGTTCATGATTTGGAAGGGTGAATGACCCTCACACAATGAGACAAACCCTACAGGATCCTACTAATTCGAAAACAGCTAAAGTTGAGGATGGGGATAGGATTGCTCAGATAATCAACCTGCTCAGAGATTTTATTACAAACCTTTAGAGCAGATGAGACTTGAACCTAGGCTTCTTAGTTCAGCAGAAGGGACATGAACACAGCGTCACAAGAACCAGGAACACTTGATGCTAATATTGGATCCCCACAGTGGAAGAATGGTTCTTCATGATCATAAACATCCTGTAGTTTGCTAAGTTACAAATTTTACCGAAGATTTTCAGATGACAACACAGTGTGGTCCATCAGAGCTTTGTCTGCCTTGAGTTCAGAGGTTAGGAGAAACAGGGGTCACAGCCTTTTGAGCATTTTCTCTGGGATTTCTGTCAAAGTTATGACAGACACTCAGATGAGCTATGGAAATTATAGGCAAACGTTTCAAGTGGTCTAAAACATTCAAGATCTTAATGACATGATGTAACGTGCTTCAGAGTCCATTATGTGCAATCATTATCCCATTCTATTCTGAATTTTTTTCCATTTTCCATCTTCCTTGAAAATCTAATGAACTGCCAATAGAAAGTTCTCATGTTTCAATGCAAGTGAAAAGCAGCAGTTGAAGTTGCTTTACGTCTTTGGTAGAGCCATAAAAAAAATTGATAAAATACAATCACTTCCAGATTGTTTTCTGACTTTGTGCCCTTGGGAAAGGGCGTTTTGCAAGTGCTGATGAAAATGTGTGCACGTATTGCATGTGACTCTCCAACCATTTAATGGTCAGAGAAATTACATGAAACGAACTCCCAAATTTCCATGATGGAAAGCTACCCACTGGGAGCAGAAAGTTTGCAGTGATTCAGTCCTTAAGTAAGATACATCTGGGCCTTTCTACAAGAACCACATATGCAATGCTCAACATTGTAAAATGATCCAAGAGGTTGATTTTAAAAAGCATCTTAAAGGTGGACAAAATCTTCTAAATCTTGAGACTGAGACTGCTAAAGGCAGGACCACATAATAGTGGCTTAATTAAAATTTGGGTTGCACCAAAGACCACAATTGGAGAATTGCATAGCTTTTAGATTTTTTTTAGTTGAGAGGGTACAGAGATAGGAAGGGATGACGCGAAGAGTTTTTAAACTAGGATGGGAATTTTAATGTACAATATACAGTAATGAGCACACTGATTTGATGAGAGCTTGGTAGAGTTTCAGAAAAGCTCCACTTTATTGGAAGATCTAGGCGCACCGTTAGCCAGAAGAGCATTAAGAGCAGGGTGTAGAATGGGGAATGGTGAGTGAAAGCATACCTCTTTAACAGTGTTCATTCATGGCTTCGCTTGAAGGAGCGAACTTTGTTCCTTTTTAGAAAACTAGAGTTTTTAAAACATATTAAAGAAAGTGTAAATTAGAAAACATAATACAGAGGCAACAGATCTGAAGCCGAATATAAGTAGTCAGCTGAACTTTGACTTGGTTCCACACTTAAGTCCCAGCCATCATGTTCAATTTTGGATTTGGAAAGGGCTTGGCAACAAAAGGTTGTCTTAGTGTAGAATCCACTTACCTCACTACTGAAATGTTAATTTTATTCAAATCATAACAAAGCCCTGATGGTCAGATATTTTCATGCTTGTGTGATGATTTTGAAGAAAAATTAATTAAGTCACTGGTGAATTATGCAACATTGTAATTGCTGCCATATATAATGTAGTTGCCTGCTATTGTCATCCTATTTTACCAATTCGGACAATGTTCCATGGTTACATTAATTATCCAACAAGGTGAATTAAATTTATTGCCAATAGAATCTGGGAACTTTGCCATCAAATAGCTGGGAGGTCCCGTTTATAAACTCCAAGCCGTTTGTTTAAAAACTATCTGACAGCACCCAGTTGCCCATTAGGGAAAGTAAGACTTGCAAGGCAGCTTTAAAGTAATTAGTAAGATACTTAGAGCGAGTTAAGAAAATGTTTTTTCACCCTAAAAGTTATGGGAGTCACAAACTCACTGCCTGATTGGGCAAACAGAGACAGAATACTTTTTAAAAAATGTTTGAAGTGCCACAACCTACATGGTAATGAACAAGAGGTGGGAAGTGGATTTATACTGTTTCCCATTCTTTCAACCAACAAAGCCATGATGGGCCAAATGGACTCCTCCAGTTTTACAAATCAAATTAAATTTCTACATTTAAGCATCTTTCACAGTATTAGAACATTTCCATGTGCTTTACAGGCAATTAAACATAGAAACCAAGAAAAAAGGAGCAAGAGGCCATTCAACCCTTCAGACATGTGCTGCCATGGTTGATCATCAAGCTCAATACTCTAATCCTGCCCTCCCCACATTTGAAGCAAATAACTATTTTAATGTAGGAAAAGCAGCAGCCAATTTGTGTACAGAAAACTCACAAACAACAATGACATAATAGCCAGGTAATCTAAATATCGTCATATTGGTTGAAGGCTAAATATTGGCTCTGAAATTGGGATCACTTCCATGATCGCTTGCAAATTAGCATCATATGATTGATTACATCCACCTGAGAAGCCAAACAAGACCTTGCTTTAATTTCTCATACAAAAGACAGTATCACTGATTGTGCATACAGCATTGCAGTTTATATAATCAAGTCTGGAGTGAAACATGAATCCACAAAATTATAATATTGAGGAGAGAGAGTTACCAACTGAGCCACCCCAGGCTCGAGGCAAGATTTCATTGCTGTCACCTCTTCTGAGGTGAAGGTTCTATTCATATTAAAAAAAATTCAATGATCTGACAAAGTGAACTGATAAAATTGCAGTCAATGACAATTTATTTCACTCCATGGCTATTTTGTACATTGCACAAGCTCTCCTCAGTCAGAGAAGCATAAGATCCACATAATTGACACCTGAATGATCGCTTCTTTTAATTAGAAGAAATTTGTTTCATCCCTTTTTCATCAGTTGTGTCCCATCCTTTTCTCCAACCTTGAATGACTTGACTCTTTTGTTGGGGAGCAACATCCATCATCCAGAATCTAACTTCCTATCCTAGAGACTGCCTGCTTCAGGCAGGGATTATTATCTGGGGTGGCATGTGGTTCAGTAGTTGCCTCATAGCACCACGGATCCAAGTTCGATTCCAGTCTTGGGAGTCTGTGTGGAGTTTGCACATTTTTTTCCATGACTGTGTGGGCTTCTTCCTACAATCCAAAGATGTGCAGATTAGGTAAGTTGGCTATGCTAAATTGCCCGTAGTGCTCAGGGATGTTAGCTTAACGAAAAGAACTGATCATTGAGTTTAGAAGAAAGGAGGAGAACACGCCCTCATCTACATCAATGGAGCGGAAGGTGACATGGTCGAGAGTGTCAAGTTCCTTGGAGTGACAATAACCAACAATCTGTCCTTCCCATGTAGATGCAAAGGTCAAGAAGACACAACAACGCCTCTTCTTTCTCAGGTGGCTCAGGAAATTTGGCATATTCATAAGGACCCTCTCCAACCTTTACAAATGCACCACAGAAAGCATGCAATCCAAGTGCATAATGGCCTGTTATGGCAACTGCGCTGTCCAGGACCGTAAGAAACTACTGAAGGTTGTATGCGCAGCCCAGACCATCGTGGAAGCCAGCCTTCCAGCTATGGACTCCACTTACATTTCTCATTGCCACAGAAAGGCTGCCAACATCCAAGACCCTTCCCAGCCCGGTAGTGGTCTCCTACAACCCCTTCTGTCAGGCAAACGATACAGAAGCTTGTACACTCCACCAGCAGGTTCAAGAACCACTTCCTCCCCACTGTTACTGGACTTTCTGATTTCAAATAATGCTAATCTTGCTAATGTTGGTCTTGCTTTGTGCATCTACTATGCAGTGTAACCTGTATGCCTCACTCTGTGTAAGCACCTTATGATCTACATGTTCTTGCTTACTATGATCTGCCTGTAATGCTCGCATCCAAAGCTTTTCAGTGTACCTTAGTACATGTGACTACAATAAATCAAATCAAATCAAGTGGACTTGAGGATTATCAGATCAGCAATGACCTCAGTTAATGGTGAAGCAGACTTGAATGGCTTTCTTCTGCTCTTATGTCGTATGGTTTTACGATTCAGATTTACTTACTTGTAATAAATGTTAGAGGAATTAAAATCTGTTTTAACTGCTGAGTAATTATTAAACTGGCCCCTTTCCTTCCATCACAAATGCCACCAGTGACAATCCCAATGAAAACCCAGTTACCTACATCCCCCTACAGACTTCGTGTGAACCTGATTTTGCCCCACTCTGGACATGACCAGCTGAGAATCTGAATTGAACAGCACCATTCACCTGCCACCCCCACTCCTCCACAATAACTTTCTACACTGAACCTGGTCCTCACTCTTTCTAACCCAACCAAAGCCCCAATCCGACTTCTGACACCCTGATCATTACCACCCTCACCCAAATGCCTCCCGATCCCAAAGGCTAGCTCCTAACCAGAATCATCCTCACGGTCTCCCAAATCCCACTCCCGACCTGATCCCCAAGACCAACCTCGCACTCACTTACTTACCTGCCACCTTAAACCCAGCCACCTGATGTCCAACTTGCCATCCAGTTGGCACCCTACCCTATGAGCCACATGTAAGTCTACTTCCTCTCTGATGTACTTTGCACAAATGCTTTCCCTCAGCAGCCGTCAAAGTGCCTACAGGGCATTTAAATCTTGGAATATGGTAGATGTGTGGAAATAAAAGGGAGCTGTTTCACCACTTGGCTGTTGGCCTGGACCAGGCTGCTTCAGTTGGGAAAACTCCTGGAACAGAGGTTCACTCATAGCGAACTCCTCCAAAGGTAAGCTATGTACTTTTTTCTCCAATCAGAGTCAGAAACAGGGTTGATCAGAAGATCAGGATCATTGGACACAATGATAGCTGTTCGGTGGTCTGTTTGTTAACACTGATAAATCTTTCCACTTTTGTGGAAAGATATACACAGGTAAATAATTTATAAGGTCCATCTACTGTGTGACTAAACTCTGATGTTAATGCAGAACACTAACTGATTGTTGTTCTCAGCAAACACCCCTCAGCTCACTGCCAATCAACTGACTCATAACTGTTAATATTCAATGACAGTGTGGATTTTTACCATTATGGTTTCAGAGTAACACCACATACTTTTCTATTGCAAATCATCTGCAGTTCCCGTATTGTTCTCAAGACACATGTAATGTAGATGCGAGCCATCAACTTTCTAAAGTGACAGACATCATTTTATGCCATGCAAGTTTTGTGGTGTTTCACAAAGCGGTCTTAGTGCCTGAGGAGGTTTAATGTTAAACAAGCCCAAGCCAAGTGGGGCATCAACAGAAAGGTTTGAATTTATGTGTCCTTCGTAACCTCAGGACTTCCCAAAAAACTTTAAAGCAAATTAAAGCATTCTGAAGTGTAGTCACTGCTGCAAAGTATAAAATATGAAACCAAATTGTGCACATCAGTGATCTGCAAACAGCAAAGAGATGACTGAGCTGATAGCCTTTTTTAAAATTTGAACGTTATATACTAGGCAAGACACAGGGGTGAATTCCACTGCTCATTCTCTTTGGGAGATTACAATTATCTCAGAAGGGGAATGAGGACTCTGTGTAGCACCTTAGTCCATGCACAGCACCTCTGACAATGCAGCTTTACTGCACTGGAGGAATTATTTAGAATTTGCGCATCAGTAACTAGAGTAAGACTTTAACCCACAGCCTTCTGACTTAGAGATAAGAGTGCTACCACAGAGCCACAAATAGGAACCACATTTGAAATTTGTCTTCCTGCTCTCACTTGAAACTAAACACACCATGCTTTGGTTTCCTCTGGATAAATCTTTCAGCTTGTAAGCTGCAATTAGTCTGTTGACATAGCATTGAGCTAGCTGCCTTCTTGCTGATGTCACCAGTGTGCAAAGGGCATGCTTTAGATAGCTGAGTCATAACTTTTCTTATAACACACATCTACTTCCATCCTGGATTATGCTTTGTTTCATAATACATCTGGCCTATATTTACTTGGACCATTGACTGTGCCAAAGGTAGCTGTTTGCTGGCTGCTGATTCAGCCCAATGCAAACATCAGACGCTAAGGTTAAGAGTCTATAGGTCACATTGACACACAATGCTACTGAAGTGAACAATCTGATCTTTCCCCCTCGTAAAAAAAAGTTTCACTTGTTACCTTTTTTTGGGGGCTACTTGGTTTAACATTTCCACTCGGTAGAGTGGTATGATCGTTGTGGGTGTATTTTTCCCTTTATCTGTGGACCTATGTTGTTGGGGCATAATCTTGGCCTAGTGTAGAACTGTCCAATGGATGAGATTGGACCAGTTCACACTAGAGTTTGTGTGGTACAGTAGGAGTGTCCCAATTTTGAGCTAAAAGGCTTGGGTTCAAGGCCCACTAACTCCAGATGTGGGTCAAAACACATTGATGTAAAAATACAAAGTTTGGGGGATGTTTTCCCCTACCCACTCAAAATTGATTTGGTAAGCAACCAACTATTACCCTTCTGCCAAAAAGTGGATGTGGTAACTTTCAAACTCCGTCAGCTCAGTAGCATTCCACTTTAGCATGCAGAGTCATGAGAGAAGTACTGAGGCTAATTCTAAAGGGGAATGAGGTGAGGTCAAATATCGCAGCGATGCACACTGCAATAAATCTTGTCATTTTTGAATGAAAGGTGTCTTCACACTAGGAGATGAGAAGTAATGATTAAATATTTATGCATGAAAGCACCCTTAAAAGGATCTCAGCTGACTGCTGTCACCATCCTACGGCTTGACTTTCTCAGACTGAACTCTTATCTCTTTTCCCTTTCTTTAATGGAACTTATATACATTCTGCCCAGAAAGAACAGCAGACATTTTCTGTGGCCTTGCGAAGCATTTCTGAACTTAGTAATGACATTTTCTTTTGGGTGGGGGAGGGGGGGGATGTTGTATTGCTGGGAGTACTCCCAGGGATATGTGTATTCCACATTGTAACATGACACATCGGGTCTCCAATCTGGCAAATAATTAGCCAGTATTGGAGGACAAAGGTTTTATTTGCAGGAATTTCTTACATTATGGAATGAATAATACATCACTGTAGTGTGTTGGGTCATGGGAACCTAAATCTTAACCATTGCTGCAGAAAGCTGGTGAAATAGTAGATTATAATTTAACTTCTAAGGAAATGATTCTTTTTTCTCCCAGGGATATTGAGAAAACTCAATGCATTTTTTGAAATTCAAATCTTTGTGAAATACGTGTTTGTTAAAGCTCACTGCTCAGCGTTATTGACAAAGCAAACAGGTTAATTTTAATCTAAGTTTAGAGAATGTAAACATTTTTAAGTTGCACATTTCTTTGATTTGTGGAATAGTCCAAAGTCTCTATTTAATTAAAATGATAAATTGAGACAAGAGAGTTTAAATAACTGCCTTTTTATGCTGCTATATGGGTGATGAAACAACTTAGGACAATTAATTGACTTCAGTGAAGCTAACAATCATTATCTTACACCAAAATAGTTGACTAGATTTCTCAAGTGCTTGCTTGGCCACACAGAAACATTAATCAGAAGTAGTCTTGGGTATGCTGTCCTCAATTTTCCTTTAGTGATCCCAACTACCTCAGATCTTCCAAAGCAATTACATTAAATAGACATACAATCCTCAACTTGGATCATTTCAGTTTAGTGTGATTTAGCAGAGGCCACAGGAATTCATTTGGTGTCCTGTAGAGCTGCAAAATGTGCACTGAGTTGGCAACTATTGCAATGCTGTGATGGGCAGGAGAATTCTAACAGAGAAAGAAAATATACTTCATAGCTGTGTGTCAGGTGAGAAAAATATCACTAAAAGATCACAGAGTCTACAGACATAATTTTGGTTGAGTTGCCAATCTACCAGTCCAAACAAGAAACAACACGTGAATAAAATAATGTTAGAATTCCTTCTAGATTGTTGTCCTGTAAAACCTCTGATCAATGCTGTTTTCAAGATTATTTCTGTACTGAAGCACAAGATCTCTCAAAATTCTTTATTTAGTCACTGTGATGCAAATGGAGGTTCGAGGCTTGAGTGGTAAGTGTTATCTATCTTTGGTCCAGAAGCTGCAGTTCAAGTCCCAGACTAGGACTTGTTGCCCACAAAGGACGCAGGTCAATATCCTGATAACCAGCTGAAGAATCCTATGACCACCACACATAACCCACCCCCATCAGTCCATGCCACATATTCTCCAAAGGGGAAAACTGAATGAGTGAAGATACAAGAAAAGTTTTGCTGATAATAAATATGGAAAATTGTACCTTCCTGCTATCTTATGATCTTATATAATATATCAGGAAAAGATCAGCTAGTCCATCAACACTTCTGAGGAAGGGTCACTGGACCCAAAATGTTATCTCTAATTTCTCTCTAGATGCTGCCAAACCTGCTGAGATTTTCCAGTAATTTCTATTCTTGTTTCTGATTTCTAGCATCTGCAGTTCTTTCAGTTTTTTTTGTTTAGATAGTCCATCAAGCTTGCCCTACTCTGTCATGGCAGGGGCATTCTGACGAGACACATCTCCCCACCTATCTTCCCTTTTCCATCTCATTCTGATCATTATGTTCTTCACTATCACTCACAGTTATGCAAGAATCAAATGAAAGAAAATGTCAGGGCCAATAAAGGAAAATAATTACTGTGGAAATTTTATCTCAGACCCCTTCAGGTGATTGAACCCTGTTCTGTAAGATCACACAGGCAACATCATTTTGGTAAATTACTCTCTGTAGGTTGCAATCTGGATCCTAGTCAGAACTGATTGAGCTCCCTTTTGAAGATACACACAGAGAGTACATGGTTATGTATTACAGAAGGTAAGCACACCTAGAATGTCTAAGATCCAGTCTATTTCTATGGTCCACTATTAAACTCATGGGATATTCTATCAAAATATCGATAGAGATCATAGAGTAATTTCAAAGCCATTGATAGAAGAAATATAATTCTCATGTTTTAATAAAATAACTCTTTTGAATATATTTAGGTCCATCAATTTTATATCTAAGATCAATTTATTGAAAACTCTTTCTCTGAGATCACTTTTAGTGCTAAACGCCAGTGGCTCTAAATATATTCTTTGACCCCAGTTTTACGTTATATAATTTCAAATGGGTTCAAAATTCTTATTAACATCTGACCTTTAATTGACCTGGATGAGAAGGGAAAAGTATTAGAGTCATAGAGTCATAGCGATGTACATCACGGAAACAGACCCTTTGGTCCAACTTGTCCATGTCAACCAGTATCCCAACCCAATCTAGTCCCACCTTACAAAAGGCTATGTTCTTTTGTTCTCTAACATTTATATATTTGGTTGATATTTTCAAATGAGATGTTTAAAAAGGAGACTTGCATTTTTCTGACAGCTTTTTGTGATCGCAGGATATCCAAACATACTTTACAACTGGTTACGTATTTGTAAAATGTAGGTTGTAATATCAATTTGAGCACAACAAGCTTCCCAAAACGACATTTTGATCATGACCACATAAATGTTTTTGTCAAGGATGCTGATTGAGGCACAACTATTGATAAGGATGTGAGACAGAACTGTTCTTTTATGGAATCTTTTGCATCCATCTGAGATATCAGATAGGACTTCACTTTAACATCTCATCTGAAATATGGCACCTCATTTTGAATTATTTTTTATCTGACTGAAATGTCAATTCCTGAACTCTTCTTATTTTTAAGTTATTCTTTAAACACTGTAAATTAATGCAACTATTTTTCTTTTTATTCCTTTTTTTTATCTAAGATTTGTACCTAGGTATCTAAGATTGTGCCATGAGAGGCGACATTTGTAAAACTTTACTGTACTCCTGTACTTCTGTACTTGAGTACACATGACAATAAAGGATATTCTATTCTATTCTATTCTCTGACAATGTAGCATTCTGTCAGTCCTACTTTGGGAACATCAGCTTTTATTTTTGCACTCAGATCCTGGAGCGGTCAAGGCTTCATTTAATCTCTCATGGTGAATGGTCTCTTTCCACATTGGAGGAGATGGGAAGAGAACATCCCATTCAGGTCCCCAGATAAAGCAATAGAATATCTCAGAATATCTGTCCAATACTTCCCAGGAGCTGAAAACCTACACCATGTTCTTCGCAGCCTGCAACACATTATCAACGATGTTCCCCTCACCTCTAATTCTCACCTTTAATCAACCACCAAACTTTAAACGGATCATTTTTTTGCAGCAAACGGCCCAGTCTTCATGGCAACAACACCATACAACACTGTCACGGCAGCTGCTGCAAGACATGTCAGAGTGTCGGCATGGATACCACCATTACACGTGAGGACACCTCCCACCAAGTATGCGGCAGATACTCATGTGACTCAGCCAATGCTGTCTCTCTCATACACTACAGGCAAGGATGCCCCGAGGCATGGTACATTGGCGAGACCGAGTAGACACTATGACAACGGATGAATGGACACTGCACAGCAATCACCAGTCAGGAGTGTTCCTTCCCAGTCAGGGAACACTTCAGCAGTCAGGGGCATTCAGCCTCAGACCTTCAGGTGACCATCCTCCAAGGCATACTTTGGGACAAGCAACAACACAAAGTGGTCGAGCAGAGGCTGATAGCCATGTTTGGTACCCATGGGGATGGCCTCCACCGGGACCTTGGGTTCATGTCACACTACGGGTGACCCCACTGCATTGTACGCTCTCTCTCTCATTCACACACACACTCCTACATACTCACACACTCACACAAACCCTCTCTCATAGAAAGCTCTCTGTTATGCGCACACACATACACCCACACACTCATAACCGTGCACGCACCCTCTCACAGGCTTATACCCCATCACACTCACACACATACTTTACCAAGCTTACCCACACACATACACACACTCCCTCACATGCACTCACACCCAATGCACACACTCACATACATATACTCAGGTCTATCTCTCCTGCACACACACACACATATATAAGTTTATGGGGTGAATCTGTATTTACAGAATCATAATTTATTTTGTTCAAATAATGCATAACTTACAGGCAATATATGTAAGATTCTGTAAATCCCACTTCAGAAATAGAACAAGTCTGACTCAAAATGGGGACACAGACAGACTTTAACCTGACATCTTTGATGCATTATCTGAGCTGAGATGACACATTTTGTTAGAAAACTTGAAGTTATCTTGAGAATGTGACTTAAAAGGAGTTCTGGGATTTACATATTAACGAACCAAAAGTAACAAAAGCATTCTAAGAGCTGAAAGACTTAATCTAAGTTTGTTTAACATATTTCAGCCACACAATACTGTAACCTTTTGCTGTAAATTCTGTGTCTTATGGTCCTACTCCACAACCACCTGATGAAGAAGCAGTGCTCCGAAAGCTAGTGCTTCCAAATAAACCTATTGGACGATAGCTTGGTGTTTTGTGATTTTTAACTTTATCTGGACTAGGGAAGTGATCGAAGAGCTCCTTTGACAGATTAGAGAAAAGACCACAGGTGTAACAGTTGGCTGAAATTGAGGTCAAGTTTAGAAGTGATGCCAACACAGCCCATCTATTGAGGTAATTTCCTGTCCTTTTACTGTACATAAGGTCTTGATGTAAATGAAAGTTTTTTTTCTCATGCTCAGTAGTGAAATCTAATATTCTTCTTCTGACAGAGTTAACCAATCTGTTAGAGCTTTTTAAGGTCTAACTTGTAGGATTGATAAAGGGGGTTCAGTGCACAGTGTATTTAGATTTTCAAAAAGTATTCAGTAAGGTGTCACTCACAAGATTATTATACAGCATTAGGAATCTTGAAATTGCGGTAATATATTAGCATGCATTGAGGTTTAGTTAAAATGCAGAAAACAGAAAGAAGGACTAAACTGAATATTCTTGCATTGGCAGGCTGTAACTAGTAGGTACTGCAAGGCTCATTACTGGGCTTCATCTATTTACAATCTATAGCAATTACTTAGATAAATAACTGAATGTAATGTAGTCTGACAATGCTAAGTTCGGTACAATATTAAATGGTGAATAGAATGCAACGAGGCTGCAGAGGGAAACAAACAATTGACTAAGAGGGCAAGGAAGTAATAAATGGAGCATAAGAGAGGAAAATATGCCATTATCAATTTTGACATGAAAAATAATAAAGCAGAATAATTTTTAAATCATGAGAGAGTGTAAAAATAGCTGAGCAATACTCAGAGGGATCTTTGTATCTCAGAAAATTAGATTGTAAATATACCAAGCAATTTGGAATGCAAAAAAGATGTGCTAGGAAATCCAAATGCGTCACATCCACTGGCTCCCTGTTATCAACTCTGTTATTAATGTCTTCTAAAAACTATCAGGTTTATCCAACATGATTTATGCTTAATAAATCCATGCTGACTGCCTAATCAGACAATTTGAAGATCCAGTATTTGCATCCTTTATAATTGTTTCTAATATTTTCCTTACTGCAGGCTTTTAAAGCTGTAGTTCCCGAGTTTTTCTCTTCCTCCTTTCATAGCATTTGCAGCCTTCCAATCTGCAGAAACTATTGTAGAATTTGGATAATTGGTCTCTACCGTATCGATCATCTCTGTTGCCTTTTCTATCAACCCTCTAGTTTAAAGGTCATTGGGCTCCAGGGATTTGACAACTTTTGGTCAGAATTAATTCCTCCAATACTATTTTGTTTCACTGACACGAGCTTCTTCAAGTGTCACACTCTAAATCCTTAGGTCTTAGTTATTTCAGATCAAATACCAATATTCTCCCCTGTGAAGGCATACAGGATATTAGCAGTTTAAGAACAGGTGGAGGGGTAGGCCATTCAGCCCTTTAAGCATGCTTCTCACCCAGATCATGACAACTCTGTACTTCAACTCCATGTGCCCACCTGTCATTTAGATCTCTTCAGCTTTTTAGGTTTTGAAGAGGTCTATTGACAAGAGTCTTATCACTGCTTTTTCACAGAAAGAAATCCAGACTCTCCCTGTGTTAAAGCCTGCTTTTCTTCCTGAGAAATTGTCTCTAATACTGTCAGAACAATTCCTTTTTTTAAGAATATATCCGCATGTACTTAGACATACACAAAGTTTCAA
This sequence comes from Hemiscyllium ocellatum, assembly GCF_020745735.1. Taxonomy (NCBI): domain Eukaryota; kingdom Metazoa; phylum Chordata; class Chondrichthyes; order Orectolobiformes; family Hemiscylliidae; genus Hemiscyllium; species Hemiscyllium ocellatum. The sequence goes on from NC_083404.1 coordinate 46,792,703, forward strand.
ACTGTTCACTGTGGTAAATACAAGGCAAACCAACCCAAATTCATCTGTTCCAGTGAGGGTTTAATACTTTCCTCAATACTTTCCTCAGCCCACAGGAGATCCTGTTTTTCCCAGGCTTGTTCATTCTGCCACTGTGTTTGTTTTTATTCTTTCTTGGGATTTTCTAGTTCTTGCTGCATGATTAATGGAACTCTGCCACTCAGAGTAAGTACAATGGATGTGTTCTTGCAGGAGTAAGCTGCATATTCCAAGCATGCAGGAGACCCTGTTCCTGGGATTTGGTGTGACTTCTCTGACTTAGAACTAGAATGGCCATAAGATTCTGATTGAGCACCACAGTTTGAATGTCAGGTTGAAGACCCCCCCAGGAATGTACGGAATCTCATTTACTTGTCAACGACACTGGCAATGCCAAGGTATACAAGGCAATGGGCAAGAACAGAAAAATGGGATGAGAATAATTAGGTAGTTGTTTTTGACTGGCATAGATGGGCTGAAGGAGAAAGTGAGGACTGTAGATGCTGGAGATCAGAGCTAAAAATGTGTAATGTGTGAAGATAGGCTGAAGGGCTGTTTTCTGTGTTTTAAGCCTCTATGATCCTAAACATATCACTGACATAGCCACTTGTATGGCTACATTCAAAAGGCAAACAATTCAAATCTTTCAACCTTTCCTTTATTAGTGTTAACGTTATCTGTGCTTAATTGGCACCATTTGCTATTATCTGCTCTTTGACCTGGATCAATGAAGGGTGCCTGGTGAGAGGAACAGCAAGCTGCACAAATATTCCTGACCAAAATATAATAATTTATTTGTGGAAAACATGTCTGTTTAAACAGGAAGTAACTTTATTTGAAGGCCTTTAACACTTCTTTTTAATGACCTTTCTTCATCGTGCAGGTTAAGTGTAAGAAGCAATGGGAGGTTAAGGGTGACCCAGCATAGACCTGCTGTGGTAAAACCTGTTCGCTCCCTTTCTGCACATTGTCCACTGATCCTTACTCATTGACCTTTTACTCCAGAGGTTTTATGTCCAGGAAGTAGCTGAGAGTGTTAATTATGATTGATTTGCTGTGTTCTTCGGATGACTGTTTATATCATTCCGTGCTACGGGTGTGCCCTTAATGACCTTTCTCAGACCACTGAGTGCAGAGAGGGAAAATCCATAAGCTCGCTGAAAGAAGCACAACTAAACTAAGAGGAAAAAGCACAGTGAAGCTTCAAGTCTCAATGATTATCACACTAATTCATGCGCACAATTTTCTACTGGGTATTGCAATCTAGTATTAAATTCTTACTGTGATACATGGATGTGGCATTAAATTTCCTAATTCTGCCTGACATTCAAAAAAATTATTTTAGTGTGCACTTTGTTTCCCAGATACTGGTCTTTAAAAAATGACTTGCAGATTCAGAAATCTAGAACAATTGTCGTTATAAATTTTTAAATGAACAGTGACTTCAGTAATGTGACACAGGCAGTTGCTTAAGTTGTTTTTGGAGGGTGAAGGATGACAGTGATTGGTATCTTGAGAAAATATTTATTCACACTGACTCAGAATAGTGTCAACGTTGCTTGTGACCAGCTAACAGAAGCCTTTTCAGAAATGGTTCATTGTTCAGGTTTACTCCTTGTGGATGGGTGTGTGTGTGTGGGGATGTGTGTGAGGGTGTGGTGTTGTGGGTTTGGAGGATTGGTGAAGGGATTGGTTAGCACAACTGATCGAGAGGGAGGTGGAAAACAACAACTACTTACACTTATATAGCACCATCAATGTAACACCAAGATGCAGTGTCGAGAGTGTGGTGCTGGAAAGGCACAGCAGGTCAGGCAACATCCAAGAAGCAGGAGAATCAATGTTTCGGGCATAAGCCCTTCATCAGGAGTGGCTTAATCAGAAAGGGCTTATGCCTGAAATGTTGATTCTCCTGCTCCTCAGATGCTGCCTGACCTGCTGTGTTTTTCCAGCACTACACTTTCGACTCTGGTCTCCAGTATCTGCAGTCCTCACTTTCTCCAACATCTAAATGCAGGGAACTACTAGGTTAGATGATAAAAAGATTGGTCAAAATATTGGTTTTAAAGAGGGAATGTGAACTGGAGAGGTGTTGAATTGCTGGTTTTAGAGTTTGTGGCCTAGCCAGTCAAAGGGACAATCACCAACAATGGAGCAAATAAAACCAGGATTGGCCAAGAGGTTAAAATCAGTGAGCAAAGCTTTCTCAGTGAGTTATGAGGAGATTGCAGTGATAGGAAGGACAAGGCCATGGAGAGATTTGGAAACAAGGATTAGAATTTTAAAATCAAAATGTTGCTTTACTGGGGAAGATTAGTATGGCAGTAACCAACTTTTGTCAGTAAACAATGCAAATTAGGATGAGGAGAAAGTGAGGACTGCAGATGCTGGAGAGTCAGAGTTGAAAAGTTTGCCACTAGAAAAGCACAGCAGGTCAGGCAGCATCCAAGGAGCAGGAGAGTCAATGTTTCAGATGCTGCCTGCCCTGCTGTGCTTTCCCAGTGTCACACTTTTCGACAATGCAGATTATGACTCAAGCATTAGATGTTTTAGGTATATTTCACGTTTTAGCATGGAAAATTCAAGAGGGAAGAAACCTGTCCAATATTTATTCTTAATACAGGCTCTCAGCCTGAAATAAAAACACAAAGTGGTGCAAATCCTCAACAGGCCAGACAGCTCTGCGCAGAGAGAAACTAAGTTAACAGTTAGAGGTGGCTGATTCTTCAACAGTACTGACAAAGGTCAGTTCATTGAATCATAGAAACCCTACATCATGGAAGCAGGCCATTCAGCCCATCGAGTCCACACTGTTGCTCTGAAGACCCTATCCCTGTAACCCAGCATTTCCCATGGCCAATCCACCTAACCTGCACATCTTTGGACTGTAGGAGGAAACTGGAGCACCCAGAGGAAACCCACACAGACACAGGGAGAATGTGCAAACTCCTCTCAGACTGCTATCCAAGGCTGGAATTCAACATAGGTCTGTGAAACTGTGAGGCAGCAATGCTAACCACTGAGCCACAGTTGACATGGATCCGCTAACTGCTGAACTTGAATGGCTCAAAGTGAAAGCTGGCTGCAGATACCTAACTCCTCTTTGTCTTAAATGCTGCCCAAATATTTTTGGAGGTAAAATGCTGTGAGCTGACTGACAATGTCCAAATCCTTGACAATTCTGCCGATGGACAAAGTCATTCGTAAAATTGACCCATACAGAAAGGAAATGAATTTTCTCTGTTAATGTATTTAAGAGGCTAAATGAAATTTTAATACTGACACGACTGGACATAAATGTGCATCATAACATCGAATGGATTGAATCAAATCTATTTATCAAAGAGGGACTTCAGTAGGGACCATTCATGAGAAGTAGTAAGGCTGTTGATTGCTTACTATTTCACTAATCAGCAAATTGGCAGCAGCAGCTTCTCCGGCTGTTAAAACCAGAGGGCCATCAGGAGACTCAGGAGAATGATTTCTGACACAAGGTAAGTTCAGGGAGGAAACTTCTGGTCATGGGGTTGAGGGTAAAACCACGACAGGAGATGAGTCACAAGGTTTCCTCGGACCTGACCTGGCTCAAATGTAAAAAATACATGCCGAGGTTTCTGTTTAACCAGAATGTGCAAGTTTTCATCGAGTGGGAAACCATTGCTGATCCCTTGCTCTCAGTTAAAAATAATCATCTGGATCCAAGCATGTCATCAGAGCACTATCTGCATACTTTAAGAAAGGTTTCCCTTGGCTTTGAGCGCTTGTTCTTCGCATCTGCCATATAGAATTGTTGCTGTCTAGAAGGTGAGGGAATAGAGTAAGTATATGTCCCCTGCTTGATTTTAAAAGTATTTTCATCCAGATTCTACTCTGTGGATGATTCAGATCTGACCCCAAAGTTTATGTATAACAACTACTTAAAGCTATAGTCCATTGGTGTCTGGGGCATTTTTGCTACAATTAAAACTCAGTCACAGAGTGTTTTTATTAATTTCATCCACTCATCATCCTGTCCTACCTCCTTCTCCTACAAATGCTTCCAATCTACATTTGTCCAATTGCTGCAGTTGAATCTCATTGCTCTCACAATGTAATTGTTGAGTTGATATATCTTTATCTCCTCTACACCAATAGTGTATGGTCAACCCTATTTATTGAAGATGTTCAAAAAAGACTTCTTCGTGTCTCTCACAAAGAAAACTTTGACAGTTCTACTGTCAGTTCACTTATTACATCGCTGAATGGCCTATTCCATTCTTGAGCTGAAAATGTGTTGCTGGAAAAGCGCAGCAGGTCAGGCAGCAACCAAAAAGCAGGAGAATCGACGTTTCGGGCATGCCTGAAGAAGGGCTCATGCCCGAAATGTCGATTCTCCTGCTCTTTGGATGCTGCCTGACCTGCTGCGCTTTTCCAACAACACATTTTCAGCTCTGATCTCCAGCATCTGCAGTCCTCACTTTATTCCATTCTTGAGGAAGGGTCACCGGACGCGAAACATTAACTCTGATTTCTCGTCACAGATGCTACCAAATCTGCTGAGTTTTTCCAGCAGTTTTCTGTTTCTATTCCTTCTTGGGCTATGCACCTGGACCCTAACCATTCATCATGTGAAGGAAGTTTTCCTCCTGTTGCTTTGGTTCTTTTGCTATTCAATTTAAACCAGTGCTTTCTGCTTCTCGGCCCTGGGAACAGCTTCTCACCATATTAACTCTGTCCAGACCCCTTAAGAGTTTTGAACATTAATTCAAGATGTACGGCTGATTAAACATGGTGATGGAGAGAACTTCTTGGTGTTACTTTCCTCTTTGATTTTCTGTTTAGCCTAGGGCAGAGGTTAGTCGTTCAGGGACCTGTAACAATCTGTGTTTCTTTTTGTCGGGTTTGGAACAGCAGATTAACAGGTATGTAAACAAGTGGTAACTTCCTCTAACTTTGATGCAAATGAGGAGAGAATTCCTGTGGAATAACGGATAAATGCCTTCATGTGACACTTTCCAGTCAACTGAATGGCACAAAATAATGTTTTAAGACCTGCTGTTGTGCACGCAAAATAAGGGGGCCTGAGAGTGACATTTATTAAAGGGCATGCACCCATTGATGAAACAGCCTGTATGAGCAGATTTCTTTGCAGACTTCCACTTTTACCAATAAATGTAACCATTTATTAAGAGAGGATTCTCTGAGGGGGATTATTTTCATTTTAATATTTATTTGCTGGAGTGGATCTGAGCTTTGGTATTTGAAGCTATCAATTCAGACAGTTTGGTTATACAATATAGTCATACAATGAATGGTGCACACTTATCTAACCCCTATTTTAGATGTGACATATAAATAAAAACAAACACATTTTTAAAAATCCCCAGCGATTGTACAAGGCCTTAGCTCTTCACTATGTCTATCATTGGTTTAGATGAAGGAATGTAGACAGCTGAATGTCTTAGTTTGCTTTAGTCAGGCAGCAAAGAAACACTTCTGTAGTGTGGGAGTGGAAATTAAATATATGTGTATGAACAGAATGAATTAATTTTGAGGGTGGCTCGGTGGTTAGCACTGCTACCTCAGAGTGCCAAGGACTCAGGTTCAATTCCAACTTCGGGCAATTGTCTGTGTTGATTATGCACATTCTCCCTGTGACTATGTGTGTTTCCTTCGAGTGCTCCAGTTTCCTCCCACAGTCAAAAGTTGTGCAGGTTAGGTGGAATTGCCATGTTAAATAGCCCATAGTGTCCAGCAATGTGTAAATTAAATGGGATTAGCCATGGGAAATGCTGTGTTACAGGGATATAGTGATGGTGGTGGGTTGTTGAGTCTGGGTGTGATGCTGTTTGGACAGTTGGTGTGGACTTGTTGGGCCAAATAATCTGTTTCCACACTGTAGGGATTCTGTATGTCTCTATATGAGTGTGATGTCAGCTAGTTTGGATCCAAGAAATAATAAATTTTCTCAATTAAAAGAAGCTAGGTGCTGTGGAGGTACAGAGATCTGAAGTCTGTCTAGAACAATTACCAGAAGTAGATGACAGGTTGAAAAAAAAGTCATGTAGTCTAATGGAATCTTCACCTTCATCTCAAAGGTGCAAGAAGACAAAAAGATATATGCTACCTATAGAGCTACATAGAAAATACAAGACTGGAACAGCCATTCAGCCCAAGCTACAATTGTACTGAGATCTGTTTAGATTGCATATAATTTGTTGAGTGCCACACAGAGCACCTCAGGAAGGGTACACTGGTCTCAGAGCAGGTGAAGGATAAATTCAACAAAATCATACCCGCGTCAACGTTAGTGTGGGTGAAATTCCAAGCATAAATTGTTCAGACAAGGTTTGAGTTTCCACATGTATAGGATACTAAGGGCAATCTTATTGAGGTGATTATATACTTAAAAGATTTGAAAGGGCAGGTAGTGTCATAAAGATGGATTACAACCCTAAATTACTTACTGATATGATTTTAAGTACAGCATATGATGCTTTAAAAGAAGGATGTACAAGTAAAAACTTGAATGAGAATGTAAATTTAGTGGCTGTTTAAAATCATTGTGTGGATTATAGAATCCAAAGAGGAATCATGGAATGTTGCCTCTTAAGACTGTCAAGAGAACTTCAGAAATCAAGACTTCCAATGGACAGATGCCATTCAAGGAACTCAATTGTGATTATCCTGTGTGAAGTACTATCACAGAGACTGGTATCCCATCACCAAGTCACCCTTCATTTACAAGTGCATAGACATTGGTTCAGCTTCCTTACAGCCAGCTCTCAGAGTCAACAGAACCTCTGACACTGATGTTTATCTCTGTCGATCAGGGCTCCCTGATTGGACCAAGATAACAGCCCCAATCAGAGAATTCCTATTCCGCAAGGTCCATTGGCAGACCTCATTACAATTACTGAACAGTGCGTTGTTTCTCAGACTGTGATATTAGTTAAATATGAGTGAAAGACATCCTTATGTTTTACTCACCCAGGAACACACAAAAAAAGGAATTGAAATCCATTGCAACTCCAGATCTCTCGGTATGTTAGTTTGTTGTTCACATTCCACTGTGCTAGATATGCTATAAAGCACAATAACTGAGACCTCCACTTAACTCTGCATATGTAGGCAAAAACAGATAACTCTGATTACCGAAAAGAAGTCAAGGCAGAAAAGCCACTCCTGAAGGAAACTGGACAAATTCCTTTCAGCTCACCACTGAACCAGGCATCTCCAAACAAGTACTTACTGCCAATGTCAGCATTACTGGCATCGCCCACCTTATGACTATAACATTTCACATTCTATTTGTCATGGACAAGCCAAAGACTGATTTGTTTTTTTTAACTTTAACTTTGCGGTCTCACCTCTCCTTTTTAAACAGTGTAGGTGTGTTGAGTTATATTATCTTTACTTGCCTGTAAGTAGCTAATAAGGTCACTCTTTCTTTAACTCAAGAAAAGGGTGTGGGTTGAGAAAAAGGTGGTGAGCCAGTAGATCCCTCCACACCTAGAAGCATAACCATTTCCGGTTATCCAATCCAGAATCATTGACAAATTGGAGACTCTGGTCAAGAGATCGATTATAACATGAGGAACTAATTTTTTGTGGGTTTTCCAGGAGAAGGAAATGTAACCTTAAATTCAGATCTACGCTAATCAGTGGAGATGTAAGGAAGTAGCTCATCTCACAGTAGTTAATAGAAATGTGAAACAAACCCCCAAAGAGAAAGATCAATTGAAATTGTAGAAATAATATTGATTGATTTAAGTTAGCTAAGGGTATTTAGAGTTATAGTTGGGCAGCCCAGTGGCTCAGTGATTAGCACTGTTGCCTCACAGCACCAGGGACCCAGGTTCAATTCCTGCCTCGGGCAACTGTCTGTGCTCCTGTTTCCTCCCACAGTCCAAAGATATGCAGGCTAGTGGAATTGGCCATGCTATATTGCCCGTAATCTTAGGTGCATTAGTCAGGGTTGGTTGCTCTTTGGAGGATCAGTGTGGACTTGTTGGGCCAAAGGGCCAGTTTCCACATCGTAGGGAATCTAATCTAGTCGGGTAGTTGTAGCCAAAATGCAAGCCATCATGATATAATTAAATGGAGGACCAGGCTGAATGGCCTTCTTTTTGCTCCTTGTGTTCTTTAAAAGAATGAACCACAGAGATAACATGCCTACGGATATATCCAATGCAAAATGCATTTATACAGACTAATAATGCAAATGGTCTGGGTTGCATTATGAGTTTGACAGTTGTAATAAACCTTACAAATCAGTAATTACTGCACTTTGTGAGATTGACTGAAGCATAAACATAATAAAAATTACAAATTAAGTTATGATTTTATGACCTAATAAAAGACGTTTGCAGCAATTAATGTTAAAAAAAAACTTAAAGCATGCTCAACCATTGAAGATGTGCATTTGGTTTGTATGGAGGTGGTTTCAGGAGGGTCCTGTCAAAAAAGAAATGGGACATTTCAGAGCAGGGGAGACTCATAGCCTCCCTGTGGGGCCAGTATAAGCACCGTTTACATTATGTACATATGTGTAGCATAATTACTATGTGCACAATTATCTAGCACAGAGGCACAACCTACTGAAGCCAAACACATTAAATGGTTTCTATTAGCTTGGATTCTCTTGGGAAAGTTGCATTGACATTCTAAGAAAAGACCTAAGGCATATAAATCCAAAATCCCAGATGCTTATCTCAGTATGCCCTAAAGCATGAGGGTTGCCAACCCTCCAGGATTGCTCTGGACTCTCCAGGAATTGAAGATTGATTTCCAGGACACTGTCTAAAAGCATCGAGAAAAACTAGGCAGCTATTAAACAGAATTTGTTTTTGATATCTTCTTTGAAGGTTTCAGTTTACCAGATATAAAATATTGAAAATGGGAAAGGAGGCTGACAATCAAGCATCACCCAATTGGGTGAAAAGTCTTTTTGCTTTCTGGTTGGCATAGGAAGGCAGCATGGCAGAAGAAGTTGTGTTGGCTGAGAAATGACTGGAAGGTGAGGGCAAGTCAAGTGATGAAATATTCACAGATATACTGACCGCAGTTAGCAACCCATAAAGCACTATTCAGATAATGAAGTCCTTTTTAAAAGTGGTGCTACTGTAACATAGGAAACATTCCAGTCTTCCCATTTGCAAGGTCACACAGATTGTGGCAATGACTGAATCACCTAGTTTATTGACATGGTATAAAATCATTGACCTGTAATGTTAACTAATGTTATGGAGGTGAAAAGGATCTTTCTTTTGTTAGGGTAGGCCTGACAAGTTAGATGCCACTACTGATATGGAGAGCCCCTTACTAACTGCATCAGTGGTTAGTTGAAAACTTTAAGTAGTAACCAATTGCTCAGTCGTGGGCCTTAACTGATGTATACAGGAAGGCTGTCTTTGATCCTTCCTACTATAACTGTGATCAGGGACCTCTGTAGGGTTCCCACTTGCGATCTTTCCACCTAATTAAAGGACCCTCACCACAAAAACTTGTCACAGAAGAGGGGGTGTTAAATTCTGACCTGTTTCTCTCTCCACAGATGCTGCACGAGCTGCTGAGTGTTTCTAACACTTCCTTCTTTCTTGCAACTTGTTACTGGTCAAGAACTCCCGTGCTCGATTCAGGGTAGCATAGAATCAGGCAATGGTTACAGAGGAAGTCCATTTGGCCCATCTTGTCCAATGCTGGGCATACCTCAATTTAATATTTCAACAAAAAAGTCACACCAGCAACACTTCCTGACTTCTACACTGAAGCGTTCCGAGATTTTGTGTTTAAGTCTGGAAGCCACAACCTGTTAACTGCTAGTCCTTTCCACTGTGTCAGAACTGATTCACAAATTACTAAACATCAATCACAAAGATCAAGAAGAAATTCGTTGTACATAATGAATGAGAGGATGTGATGGACGATGCTGGACACTAACCAAAAAAAGGGTGATTTCCTTTCAAAAATCATTTCTTCCAAAATGACATAGTGCAAGATAAAAAGTAATTCATGGGGACTTTGTCTTAGCAGTGAGGTTGACAGCAGTGGTAATAATAGAGTAACCTATTGACCTTCACTGAAGCTGGAGGGTCTAAGGAAATGAGGTGTGAAGAGGAAGGCGTGCTGCCGGGATTGATGTTCTCCAGGCCTCCCTGGTCACACACATTCAGAAGGGTGCTGGGATTGACAGATCCTGCTTATCGACTGTAAAGAGCCATTGGAACAAAATCTGAGAATGGCCACCTGGACAACGCCAGCCTTGGTATCCAGGGAGCATCATCAGTCAGTGACACACACACACACACACACACACACACACCTAAATCTCCAAGCAATTCCGTTAATCCACCACCTTCCTCCTTGACCCACATTAAACTATTACTGCAGTTTACTTGTAAGATCGGATGTAAAAAAGGCTCATAAATTTAAAAGAAAAAGCAAATTAACATAAGAACATCGGATCATTATTACAGCTGTCACAGAAACGAAAGAGAATTGGATTTTATTTTTTCAAAGAAGATCCCTGGCTCCCATTTATGTGTGAAGGGAAATATATTAAAGCAAATCATCAGTGCTGAAGGTATGTTCTGCTGGGAATAACTTCACATATTTGATCAAGAATATCATAGATTAATATAACACAAAATGAGGCCTTTCAGCCAATTGCACCTGTGCCAACTTATTGATGGAGTTATCCTAATTTAATCCATTCACCTGCATTGCTCTCATAGCCCTGTCATTTACTTTTCCCCCTTTCAAATATTAATTCCCTTTTGAATGTCACTGTGAAACCTGATCACTTTCCGACAGCACATTCCAGGTATGACTGCATCGGCAAAACAAGGAAACCTTTTTATTGGGAATTAGATTGTTTGCTTGGAATTTGACAATGCCTTTCAAATATATTAAACGTGCAAACTTGCAGCATTATTGAGAGAAGCAGAGTGGGATTAACTGGATTGATCTTCAAAAGAGCTAATGCAGGTTTAAAGGGTTGAATATCATCTTTTTGCCTTATTCACCCAAGTGCACATCACTGGCAAACCAGCAGCTATTTCCCATCTCTAATTGTTCTGGAGAAGATGGTAGCAAGCACAGGTCGCTGGGTCCCTGATCATGCTTGAGGAGAGCCAGCTTGCTGCCTCAGATCACCAGATCCCTCACTGGATCCTGGTACATGCAGGGGGAAGTGAATGAGCTCAGGAGCTCAAGCACAGTGCTGCTACTCTACCACCATCTTAGTATTACTGCACAGATTTACAATCACGTTACTGTTTTTAATTTAAAATTTGCAAGTCATGATACAATTTGAACGTATGTCTCTAGATTGGTCCTTCAATATAGCCATGAGATAGAAACATAGAAAATAGTAGCTATTCAGCCGTTCAGCCCTTTGAGCCTGATTTGCTATTCAATATAAACATGATCAGTCATTCAACTCCAAACCCTATTCCTGATTTCCCCTCCATATCCTTTGATCCCTATAGCCCCAAGTGCTGAATCCAACTCCTTCTTGAGATCATACAGTGCTTTCTTGGTAGTAAATTCCACAGGGTCCCCACTCTTTGGCTGAAGAAAGTTCTCTTCTGGCTCAAGGCTCCCTGTCCATTGGGAACATCCTTCCTGCATCTACCTCATGGAGTCCTGTCAAAATGTTATACATTTCTATGAGATCACTTCTTTCTTCTGAACTCCAGCAGATATAATTCCAACTGATTCAATCTCTCATAGAATTATAGAATCCCTACAGTGTGGAAGCAGTCCATTCAGCCCATCAAGTCCACATTGACCGTCCAAAGAGCATCCCTCCCACAATCATCAGCACCCTCCCATATCTTATCACTGTAACCCTGCATTTCCTATGGATAGTCCATCTAGCCTCCACATCCTTGGACACTTTGGGAAATTTAACATGGCCATTCCACCTAACCTGCACTTCTTTGGGCTATGAGAGGAAACCAGAACAACCGGAGGAAACCCACGCAGATACAGAGAGAAGTTGCCAACTCCACACAGTCACTCGAGGGTGAAGTGAAAGCTGGGTCCCTGGTACTGTGAGGCAGCAGTACTAACCACTGAGCCACTGTGCCATCCTCAGTCCTGACAACTGAGGAATCAGTCTGGTAAAACTTTGCTGCACTCCCTCTATAGGCAAGAACTACCTTCCTCAGGTAAAGAAACCAAAACAACACACATTATTCCAATGTGGTCTCACCAAGGCCCTGTATGATTGTAGCAAGGCATCATAACCTTGTTATGAACGCTGAAATATCATTTGCCTTCTTCACCGCCTGCTGCATCTATATGTTTACAGTCTGTAAGGACACTATTCAGATAAGAATCTACCTTCCTGTTTTTGCTACCAAAATGCATAACATCACCTTTATCCACATTGTATTGCATCTATCATGCATTTGTTCACTCACTCAGCTTGTTCAAATCACACTGAAGCATCTCTGTATCCTTGCTCATCATCCTCACCAGCTTTGTGCCATTGGCAAATTTGGAGATATTACATTGAGTTCCCTCACCTAAATCATTAAGAAATGTTAGAAATAGCTGGGGTCATAACATTAATTCCTGCAGTACTCCACTAATTGCTGCCTGCCATTTGGGAAAAGACCAATTTATTTCTACACTTTGTTTACTCCATGCCAACCAGTTTCCTATAAATCTCAAAACATTATCTCTCATCCCAAACTTTTCATTTTCACGTGAGATTTCAGCGGGACTTTGTCAAAAGCCTTCTGAAAGACATTTCTGCACCTCATGTTCTATATTATTCTATGAATATTTTTGATTCCATAAAGAGTTTCCTGTTAGGTATTAATCATCCATTCATGTGCTAACCTTGCCCAATTTTGTAGGATCCTCTTCCTTTACACAGTTAAAGTTCACACAACACCAGGTTATAGTCCAACAGGTTTATTTGGAAGTACAAGCTTTTGGAGTGCTATTCCTTCATCAGGTAGTTCACCTTTGCACAGCATGGGCTCCAGCTCATGTCAAGTCAAAAGTGAGGACTGCTGGAGATCAGAGTCGAGATTAGAGTGATGTTGGAAAAGCACAGCAGGTCAGGCAGCATCTGAGGAGCAGGAAAATCGACATTTTGGGCAGGAGCCCTTCATCAGGAATGAAAGGCTTTCCTGATGAAGGGCTTCTGCCCAAAACGTCGATTTTCCTGCTCCTCGGATGCTGCCTGAGCTGCTGTACTTTTCCAGCATCACTCTAATCTTGACTCCAGCTCATGTCAGAATTATCATTGACATTTTGGAAGATGCGAAGGAGGCAGAGAAAGTCACATTAAATAGCTTTTCAAAATACAAATGGTAGTACACAAATCAAACAGTGGTGGTTGCTTATGGATAACGGAGCTAAAATATTGGCAGTTTCTACAACTGTTCATAATGTTATACTTCTGTGCTTACATTGCAGGGATAAGAAAACCACTGTGCCAATATCAGTGACTGGCACAGTGTGAGTCAAAGCAGGAAACCAAATTGATGAGTAAATTTGAGATCATTGCAACTTGCCAAACCACCTATTTGACATCAAATACAGTAGAAGTGCTAAAGAATAAGATGTCAGCCATGTTTCAGAGAGTAGCACTTTATAGCGAGCACTGATTGGAAAATTGTTTGTTTTTCAAAATATCTGGCAAATCTTATTTTTCTGGGCATGGGAACAGTTAGGAAGGAAGATTAATGTTATGTATCACTTCTCACAAGCACTGAACATTTAAAATGTCTTATGAAGAGAAGCCAATAAAGAGAAGTTAATTGAAGTTCAGTTACCCTTGGAAGGTAGAAAAGACAATAATTTGTGTCCTGCAAGACCCAAAAAAGATGATAATGACAAGATATTGCCTTATATTGCCAGAACACTGGAAGAAATCCGAACTGTTTTGTGAAATAAAGTAGGATCTTTTATGTTATGTCTCACAGTCAGTACGTCAGTATAACTTTAAGAGGCATGTTTACGATATCAACACTGTACCATAGCATGCGAGCTGAGGCTATAATGGTCTTAGGCCCCATCTTACTGGGATCACTCGAAGTATGACATGCCAATGACAACCCGCTGCTCTGTTGTAATGAAATAGCTTAATATGAGGCCCAATAGTTATGTACACAGCAAATAGTATTTATATATATTACTGAGTTATAACAAATGTTTATTGGATCTTTCTAAATCATGTTGACCATGTCTAGTTTCTAAAGTTACGAGGGATAAAATAAGCATCACTGTATCAGGTAAAATATGTTGCTGGAGGCAAAACCCACATCAGGTTCTTTTATATCCACCTGAGAGAGCAGCTAAGATCCCAGTTTAACATCTTGCTCAAAATTACCAGTCGTCATTTTTATGAGATTGATGGTCAACTGCATTAACTAATGCATGCTTGATACATCCAAGATGAAGCAAATTGTATAGAACCAAAGAATGTGTCACAGAGTCAACACAAAGTACAACAGATGGAATGATCTCCTTCAAGGCTGAATGATTCACATGAAAAGGTTTTGCTGAATATATCTCACGAAAGCAACACAAACATGTGAAAATGAGTCTGAGAAAGATAAATTGGCCCATTTAACGCATTCTGTATTCTTGATGCCTGAAGTGTGAGAATGTGTACACTCCCTACGCTCCAAGACGTGACCTGAAAACAAATAGATCCAAAATTAGGCACCATCTTCAGATAATTGTAAGTAGTCAAGGAGCTCACACAGATCCTGATCTTCATCATCCATTTCCTCCCTTTCCTGTCTCCTCCTTTAAGAAATTCCTTCAAGCCTACCCCATTTTAGACACTACAGAGGGTGGTGGTGGAGGGTTGCTTTTCAGTCTGGAGGCCTGTGGCCAGTGGCCTGCCACAAGGATCAGTGCTGGGTCCACTGCTTTTCATCATTTATATAAATGATTTTGATGTGAATACGGGAGGCATGGTTAGTAAGTTTGCAGATGACACTAAACTTGGAGGTTGAATGGACAACGAAGAAGGTTACCTCAGACTAAATGGGATCTTGATCAGATGGGCCAAGGGACCAAAGAGTGGCAGATGGAGTTTGATTTAGATAATGTGAGGTGCTGCAGTTTGGAAAGGCAAACATAATGGTAAGTTTCTGGAGAGTATTGATGAACAAAGAGATGCAGGTTCATATACCCTTGAAAGTTGAGTCACAATGATGATAGGTCGGAGAGGAGGGTGGAGCAGATAGGTGAGAAGGAAGATGCTCAGGTAGGACAGGTCATGAGTGTGGTGCTGAGTTGGAAGGTTGGATCTGGGATAAGGTAGGGGGAGGGCTAATGAAGAAGCTGGTGAAATCCACATTGATGCCATGCATTTGGAGGGTCCTGAGGCAGAGATAAGTCATTCTTCCTCCAGCCATCTGGTGGTGAGGGAGTGGCGATGGAGGAGGTCCAGGACCTGCATGTCCTTGGCGGAGTGGGAGGGGAAGTGAATTGTTTGGCCACGGGGCAGTGGGGTTGGTTGGGGGTATCTTGGCGATGTTCTCTGAAGCACTCTGCGAGTAGGCATCCTGTCTCCCCAGTGTAGAGAAGACCACATCGAGAGCAACTGATACAGTAAATGACTTATGTGGAAGTGTAAGTGAAACTTTGATGGATGTGCAAGGCTCCTTTGGGTCCTTGGACAGAGGTGAGCGGGGAGGTGTGGGCACAGGTTTTGCAATTCCTGTGGTGGCAGGGGAGGATACCAGGAGAGGAGGGTGGGTTTGTTCGGGGGGGGGGGGCCTGGACCTGATGAGGGAGTCATGGAGGGAATGGTCTCTACGGGAAGTGGATAAGGAAGGGGAGGGAAATATATCTCTGTTGGTGGGGTCCATTTGTAGGTGGCAGAAATGGTATAGGATGATGTGGTGTATGCGGAGGTTGGTGAGGTGGAAGGTGAGGACCAGGGGGAGGTTGAAGGAGTAGGGCCAAAAGGCAGAGGTGCGGGAAGTGGATGAGATGTGCTGGAAGGCATCATCAACCATGTGGGAGTGGAAATTGCAGGTTTTAAGAAAGAGGCCATCTGGTGTGTTCTGTGTAAAAATAATGACTGTAGATGCTGGAAACCAGAGTCTAGATTAGAATGGTGCTTCAAAAAGCACAGCAATTCAGGCAGCATCTGAGGAGCAGTAAAATTGATGTTTCGGGCAAAAGCCCTTCATCAGGAATACAGGCAGAGAGCCTGAAGGGTGGAGAGATAAATGAGAGGAGGGTGGGGGTGGGGAGAAAGTAGCATAGAGTTCAATAGGTGAGTGGGGGAGGGGATGAAGGTGATAGGTCGGGGGGAGGGGGAGTGGAGTGGATAGGTGGCGAGTTTCTTTCAGGACATGGTTAAAGAGCTTCAGGGCAGAGGAAATTATCTGTGAATTGCAGTGGGAGAGGGACTCCCTAAGATTCTCCTCCTGAGAGCAGATGCAGCAGAGATGGAGGAACTGGGAATAAGGGTTAGCATTTTTACAAGAGGCAGGGTGGGAGGAGCTGTAGTCCAGGTAGCTGTGGGAGTTGGTATGTTTGTCGAAGATGTCAGTGTTGAATTGGTCACTGGTGATGGAGATGGAGAGGCCCAGGAAGGGGAGGGAGGTGTCTGAGGTAGTCCAGGTGAATTTTAGGTTGGGGTGGAATATGTTGGTGAGGTTGATGAACTGTTCAACCTTCTCACGGGAGCATGAGGTAGCGCCAATGCAGTCCCTAAACACTTCAACTTCCCCTCTCACTCCACCAAGGACATGCAGGTCCTGGGCCTTATCCATCACCACTCCCTAACCACCCGATGCCTAGAGGAAGAATGCCTTACTTTCCACATTGTAACCCTCCAACTCCATGGCATCAATGTGGATTTCACCAGTGTCTTCACTTCCCCTCCCCCCACCTTATTCCAGATCCAACCTTCCAACCCGGCACCACCCTCATGACCTGTCCATCTTCCTTCCCACCTATCCACTCCATCCTCCCCTCTGACCTATCACCATTAGCCCCACCTTCATCTACCTACTCCACTCTCAGCTACCTTCCCCCCTGCCCCACCCCCTCCAATTTATCTCACCACCCCCTTGGCTCATAGCCTCATTCCTGATGGAGGGCTTTTGTCTGAAATGTTGACTCTCCTGCTCCTCAGATGCTGCCTGACCTACTGTGCTTATCCAGCACCACGCTCTCGACTCTAATCTCCAGCATCTGCAGCCCTCACTTTCTCTAAGTTGAACCAAAGAGTCTGATTCTGTGCTATATATCTCTATGACCTGACATAATATCTCCAGTGGTGGCAAATTCTGTTTGGTGACACATCCATGGAAAGGATATTTTTCTAAGTTAAAGAGGCAGGCAAATTGTTTATAAGAACATACATCTTTTCTGAGGTTAGTTCTGTTTAAGGGAGTTCTGGCTTAGGTCTGGCTCTCAGTTGAACGAATGCAGAGTTTATATTCATTCACAACAGGCATTAGCTGCTCCATAAGCCCACCAACTTCTGAGGAAAGAAAAACATCCAGTATAGTTCTGCTCTTAAGCAACTTACACATGTGATATTATTTTCCTTGCTAATCTATCCAGGTGGAATAACGGATGCACTTGAAAAAACAATCCAGTCCCTTCAGTATTTTTACAAACCTTGAACAAATTACTCCCCAAGCACCTGTTTCCCTGAAGAATATAGATCCTACTCTTTGAGCCTACCTGGGGATATGACATGGTATTTTGAACAGGGAATAAAACATGAGGAAAACGTTCCAGTTGTGGATGAAAATATCATTAGCCTGAAATTAGCAGAATTTACTAGAAAAGGCAAGATGATGGGTAAGCCTGAAGAATTGCCCTGGATGTTAACTGTCTGACTCCGTGAGGCAGGTAAACAGTCCCACACTGGGAAATGGACACAAGATACTCACCGACTAGTGGGGAGTTGTCATTTAGACAAGTTATATGAGCCACTACAATTTAATTATCCCTGAGTCCACTGGGATTTAATATGGTTCAAGGATTAAAAAAGACTCCGACAGGTCATCAAGGTCAGCCAGCTGTCAGCTGCCTAAAACAGGGGTCCTTGAATCACAGGGACTCAGTGCTCGATCAAGGGATCCGACATCAGGGAGAGGGTGGAGGGGAGAGGCCACTTGTAAGTCATCCCATTGCTGTTGTATCCAAGTCCCTTAAACATTCCTTGCCAGTTACTTTCCCTATGATCCATCCCATCAATTTACCCTTCTCTCTTGGAATCAAGAGGCAATCCTGGTGAACATCCCAGTGTTCCTGCAGCAGTCAACTGGCTGACAACTAACAGGGGCAAGATTTCCTTCTTACTAGGAATTGAATCAAATGGAAGGTTCAATACCATCTACTTCGGTACCCTTTTTCCTGGTTACAGGCTCCTGTCGAATTGCAGCCTGGGGTTCCTACTGGTTCTCCAACTGGAGACAAGACCCCTGTTATCACAACTGAATTTTGTATGCTAGTTCTGCTGCTGTCTCCACAGGTATTGCCTGATCTTCATTCAATTTTCTGTTTTTATTTGCCATTAATCAATCTTGCAAACATCTTCAGCAAACCTTCCAAGGCCTCAAATGTCCTCCCTCAATATATTGGGATTAACAATGGATGCTGCGTGCATAGTGAAGGCCTTGCCAAGAACAACATGGTCAAAAAAATTGGCTGCTGTGCCAGATGAGTGAACATCATTTGTTGCTTCAAAAAATACAATTGGTTTGATTTATATTTAATCCTTCATACGATGTGGGCTTTAGTGGCTAGGCCAACATTTATTACCTATCTGTAGTTTCCCTTGGAAAAGGTGGGCATGAGCTGCCTTCTTGAAATACTGCCATCCATGTGGTGTAGGTAGACCAACAATACAGTTAGGGAGGGGGTTCCAGAATTCTGACCTAGCGACAGTAAAGGAACAGTGATATATTTCTAAGTCAGGATGGTGAATGGCTTGGATGGGAAATTGCAGGTGGTGGTGTTCCCATGTATCTGCTGTCTTTGTCCATCTAGGTAGCCAATTACACTGAGTTTGGAATGTGCTGTGTAAGGAGCATTGGTGAATTTCTGTAATGCATCTCCTCGATGGTACATTTTGGTGCTGTTGAGTGTTGTTGGTGGAGGGAGTGAAGATTTGTGAAAATGGTGCAAATTAAATGGGTTGCACTGTCCTTGATGATGTCAAGCTTTTTGAGTGTTGATGGAGCTGCACCAATTTTATCTTGTGGCTTGCAGACCACGGACAGGCTGTGGGGAGTCAGTGGTGAGTTATTTCCTGCAGGATTCCTAACTATTGCCTATTCTTGTAGCCACAGTCTTTATGTGGCGAGTCCAGTTTAGTTTCTGGTCAAACATAATCCTCAGAATGTTGACAGAGGATGTTTCAGTATTGGCAATGCCATCGAAAGTCAAGCAAGAAAGAATAGATTTTCTCTTGTTTGAAATAGGTATTGCCCAGTACTTATGACGTGAATGTTCCTTGCCACTTGCCACTGGATATTGTCAAGATCTTGCTACCCACGGACATGGACTGCTTCAGTATCTGAGGAGTTTTGAATGGTGCTGAACATTGTGCAGTTATCTGTGAACATCTCACTTTTGATCTTCTAATGGAGGGAATGTCATTGGTGAAGCATAGTATGGCTCACTGAGGCAGCACCCTGGAAATCAACCTCTGTCACAAAAATTGAAGATTTTTCAAAAAATGCAGAACTCCCCCATCCTACCTGAGTTTCAGAACCAGGTTGACAGAAAGCACAGACTAGGTTTCTGATCTTAACGAGAGTTGCTATTTATTCCAAGTAAACAGGTTCTAGCTGTAGGCAAATAATTATGAATGGTTGTCATATAACTCTACTAGTTAAAAACTGTAATCTTTCTAAATTCCTTATGACTGACACACACAGATAGATACAGGCAGGAAATTAAAAATGGGCATTATTGGCAAAATGAAAGACCGGGAAGCCAATTCAGTAATCTTCGAGTTTGCTGAGATGAATCTTGTACTGATCAGAATGTTAGTTTTTGGTTTCCCCTCTCTAGATACTTTCACTTGTTTATGGGAGTTACAGTGTGACTGGCTCATGCTTATAAAGGTCTTTGACTTAATAAAAGTCACAGTGTATTGAAATGTATATTTTTAAATTTTTTTTATGCAAAGAATAGTCAGCGGCTGATTTTAGAGATTTGATGGCTTCATCCTATCTTGATCATAGACCCAAGCTGTTAGTCTCCCTGGAAACAAATCACACAGTTGTTGGCAGGAAGAAGGTCTTTGTTTTCAGTAACTGGTTACTAGTGTACAGACCAATCAGCCACTTGTTGCCAGTTGAATCGTTATTTGTACCCAATCCTTGGTGCCAGTTCATCTGCAAACCATCTACTACAGCTTGAAACAGCAACTGTGTAAACAGTACTTACAATGAGTATTAGCTTACTTGTTTTCAACCATGCAGCAATCTCTAACAAATCTGTTCTTTAGAAACAGTTCCTTTCCCATTTCAGTACACAATCAAAACTACAGAATGAAAATTCCACAATGTCTTCAAGCTAAGAAGACAGACCTAAAACCATAACCATCTTCCTTTGTCCTAGGTATGACTCCAACCAGTGGAGAGTTATTCCTGATTCCAGCTGAGTCCAGTGCTGCTAGGGCTCCTTAATGCCACAGGAGAAAGTGAGGACTGCAAATGCTGGAGAGTCAGAATCGAAAAGTGTGGCACTGGAAAAGAACAGCCCCCCTTCCTCCTCTGCATTCCTAACGAAGGGTGTACACCCAAAACTTTAAACTTTGTGCTCCTCGGATGCTGTCTGACCTGCTATGCTTTTCCAGTGCCATACTTTTCGACTCCTTGATGCTACACTCAAGTCAAATATAACCTTGATGTCAAAGGCAGTTACTCTCACCTGGCCTCTGGAATTCACCTTTTTGGTCATGTTTGAACCAAGGCTGTGATGAGTTCAGGAGCTCAGTGGTCCTAGTGGAACCCAGACTGAATGTTAGTGATCAGCTTATTGATAAGCAAGTGCTGCTTGATGGTACTGCTGATGAGATTTTCTATCACTTTACCATTGGTTGAGAATAGAGGTGGTAATTGGCCAGGTTGGATTTGCCCTCTTTTTATGTATAGGATATCCTTGGGCAATTTTTCACAGGTTGTATATTGTGTTTGATATAATTCTGCTGCTGCCTAATGGCCCTCTCTGCCTCCTGAATGGCCAGTCTGGAGTTGCTAGATCTATTTGAAATCTATCCCATTTCTCCGGGTGATAATGCCACATAATACAATAGAGGGTATCCTCCAGGCTTTATCTCCACATAAACAGGGAGGTGGTTATTCCTACCAACATTATCATAGACAGATTCATTTGCAATGAGCAGACTCGTTAAGACAAAGTCAAGTATATTTTTCATTTTGTTTCCATCATCACTTGCCACAGGCCCAGTCTCACAGCTATATCTTTCAGAACACAACAGCTCAATCAGTGAAGGTGCTACTGAGCCAGTAGTTGGTGGACATTTATGTCGCTCATTCAAAGTACTTTCTGTGACCTTACCACCTGCAGTGATTCCTTCAAATTTTGTTCAACATGGTGGATACTGATTCATCAGCTGAAGGAGGATGCTGTATGATAACAAGCACGAGATTTCCTTATCCAAGTTTGACCAGATACCATGAGACTTCTTGGGTCGAGAACCAATGTTGAGGGTTCCCAGGGCAACTCTCTTCTAGAGCTGTACTGCTAGATCTACTTGGCCTTTCCTGCCAATGGGACAGGATCTATTCGAAGACCTTAAGTTCACTGTCTAGTAAATGTTTAAGATTTGATTCCATGAGTTTGAATATGTCAAGCAGTTGCTTGCTGAACCTGTGAGACAAATCTCCCAGCCTTTGCACTAGCCCCCTTATATGTTGGTAAGGAGCAATTTACAGGGTCAACAGGACTGAATGTGCTATTGTTGTTGCCAGAGTATTGGTGGAAAAGCGCAGAGGTCAGGCAGCATCCAAGGAGCAGGAGAATCGACGTTTCGGGCATAAGCCCTTCTTCAGGAATGGCTTATGTCCGAAACGTCGATTCTCCTGCTCCTTGGATGCTGCCTGACCTGCTGCGCTTTTCCAGCAACACATTTTTCAGCTCTGATGTCCAGCATCTGCAGTCCAGCATCTGTAGTCCTCACTTTCTCCTAGTTGATTCCACATACTTGCCAGTTACAGAGTTGGATTTTTACTTGGAGTCACAATAGAGGCAAGTAGCATGGAAACAGACACTTCAGTCCAACCAGTCCATGCCAACCATAATTCCAAACTAAACTAATCCCATCAGCCTACACTTCGTCCATATCCCTGCAAGCATTTCTTATTTACGTACTTATCTAACTTTTTTAAAATTTTGTAGCTGTGCCCACATCCACCACTTCCTCTGGAAGTTCATTCCATGCATGAACCACTCTCTCTGTAAAAAGATTGCCCCTCATGTCTTTTAAAAATGTTCTCTTCTTACCTTAAAAATTTGCCCCTTAGTCTTGAAATCCCCCACCCTGGGAAAAGACACCTGCCACTCACCTTATCTATACCCCTCATTCTTTTATAAAGCTCTATAACATCACTCATTGTCCAGTGAGTAAGCACCCAGCCTGTCCCGCCTGTCCTTATAACCCAAACCTCCATTCTTGGCAACATCCTGGTAAATCTTCTGCATTAAAGATATTAAAGTGGGTCTTCAAGGTAAGAATAATCCGATTCAATCCATTTCCTGGAACTTTGCTCATTCCAGAATAACAGCAACACCATTCAGCAGCAGAGTTCTTGGACAAATGAACAAAGTCTCAGTGGTCAGTTCTATGCCAATAATGAATATACTATAAACATGCCAGATTGACCCTTTTGAGTTTGACAGTACTCTAGCTGAAACATTCACTTCCATTTCTGATTGGCCTTGATGATATTTCACAAATGAATGATATTTGATAGGTACAAAACAGATTGAACTGAACTCACCATTTGGATACAGAAATAGCTCAAAGATAAGAAGACAGAGGGTGGTGGTAGAGCGTTGTTTTTCAGACTGGAGGCCTGTGACAAGTGGTGTTCCTCAAGGATCGGTGCTGGGTCCACTGTTTTTTGTCATGTATGTGAATGATTTGGATGTGAACATAAGAGGTATGGTTAGTAAGTTTGCAAATGACACCAAAATTGGACATGCAGTGGACAGCGAAGAAGGTTACCTCAGAGTACAATGGGATCTTGATCAGATGGGCCAATGGATGAAGGAGTGGCAGATGGATTTTAATTTAGATAAATGTGAGGTGCTGCATTTTGGAAAGGCAAATCAGGGCAGGACTTATACACTTAATTTTAAGATTCTGGGGAGTGTTGCTGAACAAAGAGACCTTGGAGTGCAGGTTCATTGTTCCTTGAAAGTAGAGTCACAGATAGATAGGATAATGACGAAGGCATTTGGTATGCTTTCCTTTATTGAGTATAGGAGCCGTCCTCTCATTTATCTCTCCACCCTTCAGGCTCCCTGCCTGTATTCCTGATGAAGGGCTTTTGCCCGAAACATCAATTTTACTGCTCCTCGAATGCTGCCTGAACTGCTGTGCTTTTCCAGTGCCATTCTAATCTAGACTCTGGTTTCCAGCATCTGCAGTCATTGTTTTTACCTAGCTGATTTTAACCCTACTGCGAATCCTTTTGCAAGGATGCCTACCTTGAAGAAGTTTTCCTCCTCTCCCCTCCTCTCATTTATCTCTCCACTCTTCTGGCTCTCTGCCTGTATTCCTGATGAAGGGCTTTTGCCCAAAACGTCAATTTTACTGTTCCTCGGATGCTGCCTGAACTGCTGTGCTTTTCCAGCACTATTCTAATCTAGACTATAGGAGTTGAGAGGTCATGTTGTAACTGTACAGGACATTGGTTAGGCCATTTTTGGAATATTGTGTGCAATTCTGGTCTCCCTGCTATAGGAAGAATGTTGTGAAACTTGAAAGAATTCAGAAAAGATTTACAAGGATGTTGCCAGGGTGGAGGGTTTGAGCTAAAGGGAGTGGCGCAATAGGCTCGGCTATTTTCGCTGGATTGTTGGAGGCTGAGGGCTGACCTTATAAAGGTTTATAAAATCATGAGGGGCATTAATAGGGCAAATAGACAAAGTCATTTCCCTGGAGTGAGTGAGTCCAACATTATAAGGCAGAGGTTTAAGGTGGATGGGGAAAGATTTAAAAGGGACCTAAGGTGCAACTTTTTCATGCAGAGGGTAGTGTGTGTATGGAATGAATTGCCAGAGGAAGTGGTGGAGGCTGATATTCTTATAATATTGAAAAGGCATCTGGATGGGTTTTATATGAATAGGAAGGGTTTAGAAGGATATGGGCTAAATGCTGGCAAATAGGACTAGGTTAGTTTTGGATATCTGATCAGCATGGATGAGTTGAACTGAAGGGTCTGTTTCTATGCTGTACATCTCTATGACTTTCTAACACTGTCAAGATATTAGCATTAAAAAACTTTCATTTATATCACTCCTTTCACGATCACCCAAAATGATAAGCTTAACAAGATCTTGGAGGTATGTGTTGCCTTAAATGTCATAACAAAATATATAAGTCACGAAATGGATTTG
The DNA here is from genome assembly GCF_020745735.1 of Hemiscyllium ocellatum. Taxonomy (NCBI): domain Eukaryota; kingdom Metazoa; phylum Chordata; class Chondrichthyes; order Orectolobiformes; family Hemiscylliidae; genus Hemiscyllium; species Hemiscyllium ocellatum. Next base: position 46,817,312 of record NC_083404.1, read on the forward strand.
TTATGTCAGAGAACCAAAAGCTTGTTCAAGAAGGTCAATCTCCATGGTGTCTGAAAGGAAGAACATAAGGTAAAGAGGTGGCACTGTGAAAAGGATTTTCAGAGCTAAAGATCAAATAAATTATTGCTACTATTGTAATGTTAAAAAAAGCAGAAAAACTTGGCCCATAGTAGGCAAATTATCAACTATCATGAATGGACATAGGACAAGTATTGACTCAAGATACTGGTTAAAATGTCACTGATCTTCTCTAAAATATTGCTGTCGGATTTGAGGGTCCACCATAGGGTTACACAGTGCATCTCCTCTGAAAGATAACACCTCAGACTATGCTGCACTACCTCTTTGTGACACTGGGAGATCCGCTTTAATTTTTATGCTTAACGTCTGCAGTGGTACTTGAACCTATGACCTACTGACTGAGAGCCACAGCTGACAGCTATTATCATACCAGACAAGAGAAACATTTGGAGACAACTTAGTAAGAGTCATCACTTCATGCTAGACAGAAAGCCTCTGCACAGTTTCTTTGCTGTAAGCTACTCATTGAATGACTTTACTTTCCAAATATGATGCATTACAATTTCATTAGTTCTGTTTTCTGAAAAAGAGAAGTTATAGTTGAAACTTTTGAAAGTGAAATAATTTTACCAAGAGCAAGTTCCTTAGTTTTAATGATATTGCAGTGTCCAGTGGAGATTTTGCAAAGTAGAAAAGCGTAAAGCCTCTGTGTTGTGGGATGAGAGGTGATCCAGGTAGATTCACCAAGAGCATGCACAGGTAGGTCCAAAGCTCACCAAATAACAGGCCTTGAATTTTTTTTCATATTCATTCATGGAATCAGTGCATCACTGACAAAACCAATATTTGTTCCCCATCCCGATTGCCCTTGAGAAGGTACGGTGGCTCAGCGGGTAGCACTGCTGCCTCACAGCACCAGGGATCCTAGTTTCAATACAGTCTCAGATGACTGTCTGCGTGGGGTTTGCACATTCTCCCCATGTCTGCATGGGTTTTCTCCGGGTGCTCCAGTTTCCTCCCATAGTCCAAAGATGTGCAGGTTAGGTGAACTGGCCATACTAAATTGCCCATAGTGTTCAGGGATGTGTAGGTAAGGTGCATTAGTCAGGGGTAAATATAGACTAATGGGTTTGGGTGGGATACTCTTCAGAAGGTCGGTGTGGACTTGTTGGGCCAAAAAGCTTGTTTCCACACTGCAGGGATTCTATTAAAAAAAAAGGCAATGGTGAGTTATCATCTTGAACCACTGCAGTCCATATGGCTTAGGCACATCCACCGTGTTGAGAAAGGGAGTTTCAGGATTTTGGCCCAACAACAGTGAAGGAATGCCAATATCGTAACAAGTCAGGATGGGATATATGTTTGAGGGATACTTGGAGGTGGTGGTGTTTCCAAATGTCTGCTATCTTTGTCATGGTAACAGTTTGAAAATCTGAAGTTGTTGCCCAAGGAGATTTGGTGAGTTGCTGTAATGCATCTTATGTGTGATAGACGTTGTTACCACTATATACCGGTGGTGAAAAAGAATTAATGAAGATGATGGATGGGATGCCAATCAAGTGGATTACTTTATCCTGGATGGTGTTGAGCACTCATCCAGGCCTATGTGGAGTATTCCATCACACTCCTGACTTATGCCTTGTAGATTGTGGACAGGCTCTGCGGAGTCAGGAGGCAAGTCACTCACCACAGAATGCTATTGCGGCCAGAGTATTCATACAGTTGGTGCAGTTCCATTTCTGGTCAATGATAACCCCCAGAATGTTGATGCAGGAGATTCAATAATGGTAATGCCATTAAAACACCCTTAAATTATATGTGGCAATTCTGGCACACCTGCAGGTAGACCAAAGGTGAATAAACTTCCAATATTGAGCCATTGAGGTAGTGGCATGGTGATAATGGTAACCCAGAACCCCAGCTTATATTTCAGAGGTAGCTGCTTGAATTCCCACCCTGGCAGTTAGTAACATTTGAATTCAGTTAAATCTGGAATAAAGAGCTGACCTAATGGTGAAATGTAACTACTGTCAATTGTTACATCTAGCCCACTGATATCCTTTAGGGTGGGAAAATGGCCCTCATTACCTGGTCTGCATCTATATGTGATTCCAGACTCACAGCAATGTAGTTGACTCTGATCTGCCTCCTGGGCAATTGAGGATAGACAATGAGTGCTGCCGCAGCCATATTTTGTGAATGAATAGAACAGAACATATCAGTAGCAGTGGCTTTTAAGTAAATCGTTAAAGAGGAAGAGAAGAACAGGAGAAGGGGTAATTGGGAGAATGTTGTTGGGCAATTGGATTTGGCTGTCAAAGAGAGAAAGCAATGATGGTTTGATGGGTTGGGCCTGAGCAGGATGGTTATGACGTGTTACCTGGATCACATTTATATTAGTATTGTTTGAAGGCATTCTATGACACCCATTAAAAGACCATCAATTAGGCTGAGTGTAGACCTATTTTGTCTGGATTTAGCCAACCAGTTGTTTTCAGGACAATCCAGTACTGCACAGGGGGCCTCATTTTGGCAAAGGAACTGTCACTGAGCTGGATTGTAAAGTGCCAGTAATCATTAGGTCATAGGGGGACCTAGCATATATGCTTAAGCAGAATATATTGATTCCACAGTGCCAGCGAAAAGGTCTTGCTGACAATAAGCAAGGGTCAGAGATGGGATTTACATCATGGAACCTCAATTCTCCAACTTGCATTTGTTGGAAATACTGCACACCACCAGGGGCATCAAGACTCAGAATTACCAATTGTATCTACTCATATACTTACATTATAATAGTCGTGGCATAGAGTCATAGAGATGTACAGCATGGAAACAAACCCTTCGGTCCAACCTGTCCATGCCGACCAGATATCCCAACCCAATCTAGCCCCACTTGCCAGCACCCAGCCCATATTCCTCCAAACCCTTCCTATTCATATACCCATCCAAATGCCTCTTCAATGTTGCAATTGTACCAGCCTCCAACACATCCTCTGGCAGCTCATTCCATACACGTACCACCCTCTGTGTGAAAAGTTGCCCCTTAGGTCTCTTTTATATCTTTCCCCTCTCACCCTAAACCTATGCCCTCTAGTTTTGGACTCCCTGACCCCAGGGAAAAGACTTTGCCTATTTATCCTATCTATGCCCCTCATAATTTTGTAAATCTCTATAAGGTCACCCTACAGCCTCAGACGCTCCAAGGAAAACAGCCCCAGCCTGTTCAGCCTCTCCCTGTAGCTCAGATCCTCCAACTCTGGCAACATTCTTGTAAATCTTTTCTGAACCTTTTCAAGTTTCACAACATATTTCCGATAGGAAGGAGACCACAATTGCACGCAATATTCCAACAGTGGCCTAACCAATGTCCTGCACAGCCGCAACACAACCTCCCAACTCCTCTACTCAATACTCTGACCAATAAAGGAAAGCATACCAAACACCTTCTTCACTATCCTATCTGCCTGCGACTCCACTTTCAAGGAACTATGAACCTGCACTCCAAGGTGTCTTTGTTCTTGAACTCCCTAGGACCTTACCATTAAGTGTATAAGTCCTGCTAAGATTTGCTTTCCCGAAATGCAGCACCTCGCATTTATCTGAATTAAACTCCATCTGCCACTTCTCAGCCCATTGACCTATCTGGTCCAGATCCTGTTGTAATCTGAGGTAACCCTCTTCGCTGTCCATTACGCCTCCAATTTTGGTGTCATCTGCAAACTTACTAACTGTACCTCTTATGCTCGCATCCAAATCATTTACGTAAATGACAAAAAGTAGAGGACCCAGCACCGATCCTTGTGGCACTCCACTGGTCACAGGCCTCCAGTCTGAAAAACAATCCTCCACCACCAACCTCTGACTTCTACCTTTGAGCCAGTTCTCTATCCAAATGGCTAGTTTTCCCTTTATTCCAGGAGATCTAACCTTGCTAATCAGTCTCCCATGGGGAACCTTGTCGAACGCCTTACTCAATTCCATATAGATCACATCTACTGCTCTGCCCTCATCAATCTTCTTTGTTTCCTTCTTCAAAAAACTCAATCAAGTTTGTGAGACATGATTTCCCACGCACAAAGCCATATTGACTATCCCAAATCAGTCCTTGCCTTTCCAAATACATGTACATCCAGTCCCTCAGGATTCCCTCCAACAACTTGCCCACCACTGAGGTCAGGCTCACCAGTCTATAGTTCCCTGGCTTGTCTTTAGATTAGATTACTTACAGTGTGGAAACGGGCCCTTCGGCCCAACAAGTCCACACCGACCCGCCGAAGCGCAACCCACCCATACCCCTACACTTACCCCTTACCTAACACTAGGGGCAATTTAGCATGGCCAATTCACCTAACCTGCACATCTTTGGACTGTGGGAGGAAACCGGAGAACCCGGAGGAAACCCATGCAGACACGGGGAGAACGTGCAAACTCCACACAGTCAGTCGCCTGAGGCGGGAAATGAACCCGGGTCACTGGTGCTGTGAGGCAGCAGTGCTAACCACTGTGCCACCGTGCCGCCCACGCCCATTACAGCCCTTCTTAAACAGTGGGACCACATTTGCCAACCTTCAGTCTTCTGGCACCTCACCTGTGACTAGCGATGATACAAATATCTCAGCAAAAGGTCCAGCAATCAATTTACTAGCTTCCCACAGAGTTCTTGGGTACACTTGATCAGGTCCTGGGGATGTATCCACCTTTAACTATTTCAAGACATCCAGCACACCCTCCTCTGTAATCTAGGCATTTTGCAAGATGTCACCATCTATTTCCCTACAGTCTCTATCTTCCATATCCTTTTCCACAGTAAATACTGATGCAAAATATTCATTTAGTATCTCCCCCATTTTCTGTGGCTCCACTCAAAGGCCACCTTGCTGATCTTAAAGGGGCCCTATTCTCTTCCTAGTTACCTTTTTGTCCTAAATATATTTGTAAAAGCCCTTTGGATTTTCCTTAATTCTATTTGCCAAAGCTATCTCATGTCCTGGTTTTGCCCTCCTGATTTCCCTCTTAAGTATACTCCTACTTTCTTTATACTCTTCTAAGGATTCACTCGATCTATCTGATCTGTACCTGACATATGCTTCCTTCTTTTTCTTAACCAAACCCTCAATTTCTTTAGTCATCCAGCATTCTCTATACCTATCAGACTTCCCTTACACCCTGACAGAAATATATTTTCTCTGGATTCTTGTTATCTCATTTCTGAAGGCTTCCCATTTTCCAGCCGTCCCTTTATCTGCGAACATCTGCCTCCAATCAGCTTTCGAAAGTACTTGCCTAATACCGTCAAAATTGGCCTTTCTCCAATTTAGTACTTCAATTTTTAGATCTGGTCAATCCTTTTTCATCACTAGTTTAAAACGAATAGAATTATGGTCGCTAGCCCCAAAGTGCTCCCCCACTGACACCTCAGTCACCTGCCCTGCCTTATTTCCCAAGAGTAGGTCAAGGTTTGCACTTTCTCTAGTAGGTACATCCACATACTGAATCAGAAAATTGTCTTGTACACACTTCAGATATTCCTCTCCATCTAAACCTTTAACACTATGGCTGTTCCAGTCGATGTTTGGAAAGTTAAAATCCCTTACCATAACTACCCTATTATTCTTACAGATAGCTGAGATCTCCTTACAAGTTTGTTTCTCAATTTCCCTCTGATTATTGGGGGGTCTATAATACAATCCCAATAGGGTGATCATCCCTTTTTTATTTCTCAGTTCCACCCAAATAACTTCCTGGATGTATTTCCAGGAATATCCTCCCTCAGCACAGCTGCAATGCTATCCCTTATCAAAAATGCCACTCCCCCTCCTCTCTTGCCTCCCTTTCTATCCTTCCTGTAGCATTTGTATCCTGGAACGTTAAGCTGCCAGTCCTTCCCATCCCTGAGCCTTGTTTCGCAATTGCTATGATGTCCCAGTCCCATGTTCCTAACCATGCCCTGAGTTCACCTGCCTTCCCTGTTAGGCCCCTTGCATTGAAATAAATGCAGTTTAGTTTATTAGTTCTACCTTGTTCCTGCCTGCCCTGACTGTTTGACTCACTTCTGTTCTCAGCTGTACCCATCTCAGATTGATCTCTTTCCTCCCTATCTCCCTGGGTCCCACCCCCAACCTTACTAGTTCAAATCCTCCCAAGCAGTTCCAGCAAATTTCCCTGCCAGTATGTTAGTCCCCTTCCAATTTAGGTGCAATCCATCCTTCTTGTACAGGTCACTTCTACCCCAAAAGAGGTTCCAATGATCCAAAAATGTGAGTCCTTCTCCCATACATCAGCTCCTCAGCCAAGCATTCTTCTTCTCTATCCTCCTATTCCTGCCCTCACTGGCTCATAGCACTGGGAGTAATCCAGATATTACTACACTTGAGGACCTCCTTTTTAAATTTCTGCCTAACTCTCTGTAATCTCCCTTTAGAGTCTCAACCTTTTCCTTTCCAATGTCATTGGTTCCAATGTAGACAATGACCTCCTGATGGCCCCTCTACCCCATGAGAACATCAGAAGTACAAGTACACAATACTTTAGCCGAAATCCTTGGGGCCAGTTGTTCATCAGAGTTCGGAATTTTTCAGAATTCAGAATAAATGACATTTTTATGGTGAAATAAAAAGAAATTATCGAACAGCAGACCCACATGTGAATAGTACAAGCGCTGAGACACAATTGAAGTCTGCCAGTGCTCGGCCATACCGCCACATTATATCTGAGTGACGTCTGTTGAGTGGGTGTAGAGTTGGGTCACCTGTTCGCACACCAAACAACCTTGTTATACAGAAAAAACCTTCATGAAGAAAACTTTGGATTTCGGAGCTTTTTGGATTTCAGCATTTCAGATAAAAGATTGTATCCCTGCACTTTAGTGTCTATGAAAAGGTTGGGTTGTTCTGAAATCATGATAGGTGCTATATAAATGCATGTTTTCCTTTCCTCTTTTATATGTATAATTGTTTGGAATAATAACCAAACTGCAACAGTTAATAGAAATTTGAGGAATCGAATTTAACTGATGTTAAACTGGTTAGTGAAAATTGAGCTCTCAAAGCAACTGTTCAGATAAACAATAAACAAATTACTATTTGTAAAATTGAAATTGGGTCAATTAATCTGCCCCATACATCTGCTCTGTGCGTAGACTGTAAAATTATGTGCAGAAATAAAAATGACTTACTGTTATGCTTTAAAGGGTGCAGACTGATTTGGAAATTAACAAAGACAGTAGTTTTTTAAAAGGAATATAGTTAAAGCAGTCATTACATCAGTCATTGCATTTTGGAATCACTTCAAAACATAATTGCTGTGAAAATGATGGCAGAATTGACCAGCATAAAGAAACTAGAGCACATAAGCAGGAGGTCCTTTAATGTACCCAGTAAGTTTGAAAAGGACATGCCAATTCCTTTACAGTTCAGAATAAAACAACACTCTGGGCAACAACAACTTGCAGTTGTACAGCATTGTCAATGTAGGAAGACATCCCAAGGCACATCACAGGGGCAGTAATCAGACACAAATGAACTCTGAACCAAAGAAGGAGATAACTGGCCAAAAAAATGTTTGAAGAAACAGTGAAGCCAGCGATGTAAGTAGAGAGGTTTAGTGAGACATTACAGACTAGGAGATGTTGCTTATATATCCTCCTGCTGTTCGAACAGACCCAGCAGCACAAATGCAAGGCAGTAGTTACTACGATAGTTGCATATAGCCATGGAGCTATGAAAAGATCTTCTACACTTCCCATGAACATGTTCAGCCTTACAACATGTTCACCACTGTTGCTTAAACTCCCCAAAAGAAAGGCATAAGGGGCCAACGCCTTGCAACATGTTCACTAGAGTTGCTAAGTCTCTCTACAAGAAAGGTATGAGGTCCAAGGATAATTTTGCTCATCTTGCATGCCTCTGCTGCAGATTCCTTTTCTTTTCTGGAACCTAGAAATAGAAAATGGCAACCAGAGAGATAAATTAAAGCTCAAATACAAGTCCTTGTTGAGACGTTTTCCTCAAATATACCAGGTGGATTACATTTTCAAGAACCTTTGAGTAAGCTCAGTTTTTATGAAACACAAAACAGCAGTTAAGCACTTCAATGTTAATAAAGGGATGAAAGACTTCAATTGTGTAAAGTGATGAGAAGAGTTGGTATTGTTGTCATTAGAGGCGAGAAGGAAATTTGAAAAATGTGTTGGAAAAAAATTAATGGTTTTGATGTAGTAAACGAGGAGAAATTGTTTCCAATTGAAGAAACGTTGATAACAAGAGAGAAAATACAAGGAATGTTGGTGAAACACAGCAAATCTGGCAGAATCTTTGAAGAGAGAAAAAGAGTTTATGTTTTGAGTCCAGTGTGGCTATTCTTCAGAAGTCCTGATAACCAGAGAGCACATATTTACATTGACAGACAGAGGAATTAGAAGTGACATGAGGAAAACAAAATTACAGAGAATTTGGTTCTTATAAAGAGAGAAAAATTATTTCGTAATGATTTAGAGTTGACTCCCTGCGACTGTAGCAGAAGCAGATTCAATAGCGGCTTGCACCAGAGAATTGGATGACCACTTGAAGGCAGCTGTGGGGACAGAGCTAGGTAGTGGATATTTCTTTTGAAAAGCCAGAACAGGCACAACGGACAGAATAGCCTTTTTCTGTGGAGATTCTCCAAATGTTTATTCTTTCTTCGGGTATGAATGCTATTGGCAAGGTCGACATTTGTTGCCATTTTGAATGGCTTTTAATCTGATTGACAATTAGAGATGGACAATATGCAAGTCAGACCAGATAAGGATGGCAGATTTCCTTCCCTAAAGGACATTAATGAATCTGAGCTCTATAACAAATTGTCAATAATAGTTGTCGTGGTCACCATGATGGGATTCACTTTAATATTTGCTGATTGAATGTAAATTCCACTAACAAATATAGTGGATTAGAACTAGATTCCCCAGAGTATTAGATTAGATTAGATTAGATTACTTACAGTGTGGAAACAGGCCCTTCGGCCCAACAAGTCCATACCGACCTGCCAAAGTGCAACCCACCCAGACCCATTCCCTTACATTTACCCCTGCCCCTAACACTAAGGGTAATTTAGCATGGCCAATTCACCTAACCTGCATATGTTTGGACTGTGGGAGGAAACCGGAGGAAACCCATGCAGACACTGGGAGAATGTGCAAACTCCACACAATCAATCAGTCGCCTGAGTCAGGAATTAAACCCAAGTGTCTGGCGCTGTGAGGTAGCAGTGCTAACCACTGTGCCACCATGCCGCCCAGAGGCTGATTCTCTGGATTATATACACAGAGACTTTACACTACACCACCATCTCCCCATTAATACACAAAAGGTACAACATAAGTGCAAGTTTTAAAGCCTCATTTTGTAGATATCAGCATCACTAGTAATGCCAACATTTATTGTCCCTTCCTCACTACCCTTGAGTAGGTGCTGATGGTCTTTCTTCTTGTACTACTGCACTCCCCGTAATGAATGCACTCCTAGAATGCTGAGAAGAAGGAAGCTCCAGAATTTTAATCCAGCAGCAGTGATGGAATGATGATACAGTTCAAGTCAGGATGGTGTGTGACTTTCAAAGAAAGTTAGAGGTGAAGGTATTCCTATTTATTGCCTATCTCAGTTTAAGTGCTAGAGGTTGAGAGCTTAGGAGCTGCTGACAAAGAAATCTTGACAAGTGCTTGTTGAATCTTGACTATGATATACATTATTGTTACCATTGTGTACTGGATGCTGGGGAATGGGGAGGTGGAGAAGGGTTCTTTTTGGTGGTGGATGGACTATTTAATCAAGTAGGCTATTTTGTCCTGCTGATATCAATCTTCTTAACATGATTTGATGAGCATTCTCGTAAACTTTTTTTCCATATAATTTTTAGAATAGAGGTGGAATTAGAGAAGGACGTACAGAAAATAATAGAGGCATGCAGGATAAAGGGGAGAAAACACACTTCCTCTTCAGATCAACATCTCATCCATTAGATAGAACCTCCAATGAAGGGATAATTAGCCCACCTTTCAGCTGAGAAATTATGCCTTAGTCTCTGGAGTGAAACATAAACCCACAACCTTCTGACCTATACACAAGGGTGTTATCCACTGAGCTAGAACTATCATATTCAATTATCAGACTCTCAAGAAGATTCTGCTGCATTGGTGTTAGTTGCTTCAGCCATGGTACTGTCTGAGAGAAGAGGAATGAGAATACGCAAAATAATTTGGTAAAAATAATAAATATTAGACTAGTAAAAATAGTTTTTATCATCAAGTTCAGAAATGTTCCATCAAAGGGAAGTAACACCTAAACACCATTCATTTCATCGGTTTTGTCCACCTGGATGATGTTAGGTGATACTTGGAAATCTAAACCATGCAACAACCACATTAGTATGCAAGAACATTCCTTCATGCCATTGGTCTGTAGTTTTATTTAGGTTTCTGGGCTCATAGAAGGTGGCATCAGAATTTTTCCATTGTTTCAAGTCTGACCATTTAAACTCTGGTTAAATCAATTAGGAGCCACATGGTACCATACTGAGGAGAGAGAAATGCTTCAATGAGATTTTTTTTGCTGATTTCCAACATCTAGTGCCAATATTTTGAGGGGCAGAAAAGTAGACAGTCACTAGTATCACATGTGGAAGGAACTATAACCCTTTAACCTCTTTAACCTCCTCCACTCCTTTACACACACTCTTCTATTCTCCATCCCTTTGACTCCAACCTTTTGTATGTGCTCCAGTTTCTTGCATATGCTTCTTTCACCTCACAACTGGAAGCCCAGTTCCTTTACTCTGAAATTCTCTACCAAAATACATTCAAAGTACTTATTATCCACAACACAGTGATGGCTCTTACATACCAATAATATCTGGAAACATGTTCAAATTCCCAATGATAGATTGGAAGGAGCACATGACAAAATTTCAAGTTATGACATCTAATGTAGCAAAAAAAATAAAAGTAATATGCCTTACCAGAAAATGTCCACATCATTTGCTTTCATCTATCCTCAAAGACTATCATCATTTCACAGAGTGAAAAACAAGTAAAGGAAAAACCACTGATAATTTGCAAATGAATGTACGCGTCATACTGGATCACCACCTTGAAGTATATGAGTTAGACCTGTATATGGCATTCACAAGTCTTCCTGGTTTTTTCTGAGTTAGTGTCTTCTGCTCAATTATAATCATTCAGCTGTAATTTGGCAATAATTGGAATCAAGAACAATCACAACTATGATTTGACACCCCAAGTGGTTATCAACTGCTATCATTGTTATAACTTGGCGTCAAGTGAAATATCATAGCGCTCAAAATTCATGGTTAGCATCATTTAGTTCCCTTTCATGCTTAGAAGCTAACAAAAAAATTCATGTGAGAAACTCAGCTATCAAAAGACAATTTGACTAAGTTCCACACATCAATTGACATTTGAAATATTGTGCTGTGGACTTTTCTTAGTCCAAACTGATATGGGTTGCATTATGCAGACTGTTTAACAGGCAGTGCATAGATCATGTACTGAGTGTACAAATAAATACACAATCCTTTTCTTTATCCAAATTCCTGTCCATCCCTTGACACATGTACATGTACCCTATGAAATCTCATTCTGTTAATGGTTTTACTATTTCCCTTACAAGGATTCATTATCCAATTGTTAATCTAATCCTCAACTAGGAGAAATTTAAATTATTAAAGCAATAAGAGCCAGTGTCACTAGTTATAAATTTGATCCTAAAATGAAATGACCTCCCTCACAGATTGAGAACTCTCAGTTCGACCATGTCTGGATTAAGTTGCCCTCAATCTCCTTCATCCACCTGAGCTTGTTCTCCCTGTATTGAGTTCTCGTCATCTCCCATCCCCTGGACTTACCACACTGCAGATCTCTCAGCCTCTAAACTGCATTCCCATGATTTCTAACCTGCCCCCACCACCCTCCCCTGATTAACCTCTTCATGATCCCAACACACCCCACCCTCAGTTATCTGTCATTTCCCTAGTTTGTCCATCAGACCTCTCTTCCTCTCTCTCCCTATCTCCAGTGTCCCTCTCTTGCCCCCACAATCGCTCTCTGACTAGTCCCCAAGTGTTTTCTTTCTCTCACCCAAGTATCACCACAGTTCTCATGAATTTGCCCGGATATTCCTCCTGCTTCTTCTTAGATTCTGTTAGATCCTCTTCACCATTTCTCCATGGATTCTGCTCTTTTTAATCCATTCATAGAATGAGGGTCTCACTGGCTGGGCCAGCATTGATTGTCCATCCCTAATTTCCAAGAGAGCAATTAAGAGTCACATGTAGGCCAGACCAGTTAAGAATGGCAGATTTCCTTCCCTAAAGGACATTAGCTAAATGGATGGGTTTTATTTGACAATTGACAATAGATGCATGGTCACCATTAGACTCTTAAATCCAGAAATTTATTGAATTCAAATTCTATCACCTGTTGTGGTGGAATTTGAACCCAGGTCCCCAGAACATTAACAAAAACAAAAATTGGTGGAAATGCTCAGCAGGTCTGCCAGCATCTGTGAAAAGAAATCAGAGTTAATGTTTCAGGTTCAGTGACCCTGCCTCAAAACTGATGGTAGCTAGGAAAATGTTGGTTTTTATGCAGAAGATAGGGTGGAGGGAGGGCGGGAAGGAATAAATGATAGATGGGGAGAGCGGCCAAAGTGAGAGAAGAACAGTTGGACAGATGAAGGAGTGGACAACGATCTGGCTAGGAGGGTGAATAGCTGTTAATGGAGACTGTTAGTGGCTAACAATAAGTAGTGTGTAATGGCAGACTATGTGATCACAAGGCTCGGTGTGTGGGGGTGGGGTCTAGGACATAGAAGAGTACAAGCCCTAAAGTTAATGAACTCGATATTGAGTCCAGAAGGCTGCTGGGCCCCCAGGCAGAAAATGAGGTGTTTTTCTTTCATCTTGCTCTAAGCATTCCTGGAGCAGTGTAGCTAGCCTGAAAGAAATTTGGTCATGGAACAGGGTGGTGTGTCAAATTGGCAGGCAACTGGAAGCTCAGGGCCTTTTTTGCAAGCTAAACATAGGTATTCTGCAAAGCCATCACCCAGTCTACGCTTCATTTCCCCAAATGCAGAGGAGACTATATTGTGAGCAGCGAATGAAGTAGACTAAAGTGTGTAGTGCAGGTAAAGCACTCCTTCACCTGGAAGGTACGTTTGGGCCTTTGGATACTGAGGAGGGAGGAGGTAAATAGGCAAGTGTTACACCTTCAGCGATTGCAGGAGAAGGCATTATGGGGCTGTGGGGGTGGGTGTTGGGAATGAAGGAAGATTGGACGAGTGTGTCTTGAAGGGAATGCTCCCTGCAGAAACTGGACAATAGAGGGCAGGAGATAATGTGTCTGGCAGTGCCTTCCACGGGAGGTGGCAGAAATGGCAGGCAAGAATTTGCTAGATGTAGATGCTGGTAGGATGGTAGGTAAGGACAAGGGGAATCCTATTGCTGTTGTAGGAGGAAAGAGAGGGGTTGAGGGAGAGTGCATGATATGAGTTGGATCCTGTTGAGGGCCCTGTTAACAATGGTGCTGGGGAATCCTTGGTTGACAATGAAGGTGGACATTTTGGAGGCTCCCTTGTCGAAATTGGCATCATTGGGACATATGTAATGGAGATGGAGGAACTGGGAGAACAGAATAGAATCTTTACAGGAAGCAGGGTGCGAGGATGCATCGTTCAAGTACCTGTGGGAGTCAGTGAGTTTATAGTGGATATTAGTCGCTGATCTATCCCCAGAAATGGAAGCAGAGATGTCGAGGAAGGGAAAGGAGAAGTCAGAGATGGACCAGGTGAAAGTGAGAGCGAGGTGGAAATTGGAAGCAGAAAAAATAAACCTTTCCAATTCTGGATGAGATAGGCAAACAGCACGTATGATAACATCGATATATCGGAGAAAGAGTTGTGGGTGGGTGGCGGAATCGGACTGGAAGAAAGAATGTTCCACGTACCCCACAAAGAGACAGGCATAACTAGGGTCCATGCAGGTGCTGATACCATCCCTCTTGACCTGAAGAAAAGGAGAGGACTCAATAGAGAGGTCGTTTAGAGTGAGGATGATCTCAGCCAGGCAGAAGAGGATGGTGGTGGGTGGGGACAGTTCAGGGCTTTGTTCCAGTAAGAAGCTGAGAGCCCTAAGACCATCCTGGTGGGGCTTGGACATGCAGAGGGATTGCACGTTCTCTGGTAAAGAAGTGGTTGTAGCCTACAAACTGGAAATTCCAAAGCGTCAGAGGGGTCACAGATGTAGGTGGGCAGGGACTGGACTAGGTGAAAAAAGACTGAGTCAAGGTATGAACATATGCATTCAGTGGGGCAGAAGCAGACAGAAACAATGGGTCTGCCTGGGTACTCCTGTTTATGGATTTTCAGAAGGAGGTAGAAGCTAGCTCTGCGAGGCTGGGGGACTGTCAGCTTGGAGGCAGTGGTGGATGGAGGAGATCAGCAGGTGAAATTGAGGTAGCCTGACAATCAGAGTGGTGCTGTTACAGTCTGGCGTACTGACCTCTACATTGCAGAGACTGAATGCCAGCTCTCAGATACCTCCCCCTGGCTTCCCCTACACCCTTGACCATTCATTAACCTAGCGCTGACTCTTCCTGGATGCTCACTGCACTCTGCCTTACGTCGCCTTGCATTTGCGTTTTTCCCTATCGACCAGAGACACCAGACTCATATTGCTTGCGTCTTGTTGTGCCATTTAGCATAGACAAGAAACTTGTCACACTTGTCAACAGGGCCTCAGTCAAATCAAGGGGTATAGCTTTCAGTCAGCGGTGGGGGGAAGCTGAATGGTGGGAAGGATGCTACCAGCATTGATTCTTCCTACCCTAGATTTGGTTTGAGATACCAGAGAAAAGATGATGGCACCGATCTTGGCAGAGTGAAGAATGTATTGACCTTCTTAGAACCATAGAGTCATAGGGATGTACTGTACAGAAACAGACCTTTCGGTCCAACTCGTCTGTGCCGACCAAATATTCTAAAATTAAACTAGTCCCATATCCCTCTAAACCTTTCCTATTCATGTCCACATCCGCATGCCTTTTAATGTTGTAATTGTAACTGCTTCCACCAGTGCCTCATTCCATAGACACAGCTCCCTCTAATAGAAAAGGTTGCCCTTTAGGTCACTTTTAAATCTTTTCCTCCTCACCGTAAACCTAAGCCATTTAGTTCTGGACCCAGAGAAAAGACCTTATCTATTTACTCTATTCATGCCCCTCATGATGTTATAAACCTCGATAAGGTGACCCCTCAACTTCCAATGCTCTAGGGAAAACAGCCCCAGCTTCCTCCAACAGAGACTGCTTTAACCCCAGGGACAACCTCGTGCCAGGTTGGTATGGCCTGGTGTCATGGACTGTATTGCTGGTCCTGGGGAAGAGAAAATCCTGCCTCTGTACCATCCATTCCAGCAGGAGCTCCAAGTCCCTGCCTATTAAAAGGAGTGCCAATATCCACCCTCCACGGTCTGTCATATGCCAGGAACCATATGGGGCAGGTCTGGACTGAGTCTTATCTGGGTGGACTACAGGCTTTTAACGGACACAAGAGGTTAATTCCATGATACCTGCTTCCAGGAATAGTACGTGGGAAGATGGGGTGAAACTTGAATGCAAAAGATGCCGCAGAGGCAGGGTAGGTAACTATTGGGGTGAGGTAAAGCAAGAGAACTCATTAGGTCTCACAGCTAGAAACTTTAGTGACATAATTTAAATGATAGGATTCAGGCCTTTGGAATCACAACCCAGATGGCCAGCACTGCTGTAGTCTCATTCTTAACAGTACAACCACTTAGTGCAACCAGGATTAAAATGAGAAGGAAGAAAATGAGTAGTTGAAATGATATTCTTAAGAACATAAGAAATAGGAGCAGGTGTGGGCCACCTGGCCCCTTAGCCTGCTCCGCCATTCAGTAAGATCATGGCTGAATTTTTGTGGACTCAGCTCCCCTTAACTCATCCACTCACCATAATGCTTAATTTCTTTACTGTTCAAAAATATATTTTTCTATCTTTGCCTTAGACACATTCAGCAAGGTAGCCTCAACTGCTTCAGTGGGCAGGGAATTCCACAGATAATTTTTAAGAAATGAATTGCAATGTATGTCTTCTCAAATCAAATGAGCATCTTGAAACATTGTGTACATTGAGAAGGACTCATTTTGTGAAGCAATGTTCACAGCAATGATCTTTTCCTTCAATCCCCTATGCCTGCCATTGAACATGCTTCCATGTGCTGTAACTGCAACTTTAATTGATCACTGGTTATTCCTCTACTCCACGCTCTGGGCTGTACAGTATTTAACTCTAGCTGTTGCACAAATAATTTAAGTCATTTGTATAACAGATAGTTTGGCAGAGGCTAGGTCTCTGGAAGGTTCATAGACCCCTATTATATGTTGCTCTCCAATTTTATAAACCTTTTACCTGTCTTGAAATGGACTTTGGGTGCATTTGAGTCCAGGAAGAGGGTGAGCAGGGAACTGTCCAAGTTGGACTGCCTGATCTTAATGCTCACTGTGTTTTTAAAGTTGTTTAATTTGATACAGAGGAGAGATTTATGTCCTCAACTGTGCGAACTGAAAAAAACAGCATTAACTAGGGGAAAGCAAATGTTTGCTTGATCTACTTAAGCTCTTACTCATCTCAACAGCTGACTAAATCAGTGAAGATAAACACAGTGTGTCCCCTCACCCCAGCTCTGACTATATGTGGCCTCAAACAATGAGCAGGAGAATAAATACCGCAGTCTTACCGCTGCCTGTCTTCACCTTCGTTACAGTGTGAGCTAGTGTAAACAAAACAAGTCACACCAGCATCCAGTTTATAGTCAGGGACTACTTGCTTTTCCTCCAGGAAATTGGCAGATGTTTAGGGGAGGATTAGTGGGATGTTGGAGTAACGGAAGGAGAATATCCCACTTTAGGATATGTCTTTCTCCATTTTTGTAACTGGGACAGAGTTCCCTGAGAATCAGCCCCTTTGCTTTCTGTGGAGAGAGCTGACAGAATGAAGCAGCCACAGTTTCTCCTTGGTTTGGTCTCATCACATTCCTTTAGATGTGCTACCTCCTTCTCTCCCAGCCCCCAATTCCCATCAGCTACCATTTCATAGTTTTGAAACCCACTGACCTCTGGAAATATAAACACTGCCCTTAAGTTCAAAGGAGGCTAGGATATAAGTGATATCAATTCCACTGTAACTACATAAATATTACTTTCCATTGGATAGAAACTGAGTAGGTCCACTCCATTGCTTTCATGCACCTATGGGTGGTCAGTGCTGAATTCACTCTTCCTTCAGTTGTAAATCCCTTCACAATAAATACTGTTCTATCTAATAACAAATTCTTCTGACGGCATGCCTTCCAAACTAATAATAATTTGATGCTGTGACAGATCTCATTTAAGATATGGCAGTGTAATGGTTACAGTCCCGGTTAGCATGGCCAGATCTTGTAAGTTGATGTGGAATATAAAAACTGCTATCAACCAGCTGAGCCAAATAGCCTGTCAACATACATCGATGAGTTCAACCACGCCAATTTATGAAATTGAACATTCAATAATGAGTTCAACCATGGCAATTTATGAAATAGAACATTCAATAAACCTGATAATTACAGGGTTAAGAATAGAATTAATAACTTTGACAACCTGTCCTTCAGAAAATGGAGTCACCAGTGGCACAGACATGATTCCTATGTATACCAAGTAATTCTTAACTAACAAACCACTCAGTTGTACATGTTCACTGTAGGCTGGATCAACTGGACTAAGGGAGGAGAACTGCAGGCTGACTTGGCTGTTGGTAAAGAGTCATAGTTATCAAGCCTCCTCCTCTATTATGATCCTATTTCACTGGCAGGATAGGCCCTTAATAAATAGGGGCACAATAACAATGATTAATGGGAGTAGCTCAACAACATTAGGTCTGGCCCCCTCAGGAAGCCTCATGATTTCCAAAGACAAACAAAGAATTGCAATCATGCAGCACTTATGACACAAGACATCTCAAAGTGCGAGAGAGCTTTTGAAGTAAAATTAAATTTGTAATGTGGGAAATAGCACACTCAATCTGTGTACTGCAATACACAACACTGTGATAATGGTAGGATAATCCATTTCTGTGATGTAGATTGAAGGTTAAGATTCAAACAGGAAACTAACAATAACTCCCCTGATAATCTGCAAAAATATTTTATGGTACCTTTTACACTCAGCCAAGATGGAACCTCTGTACTTACTCTCAGTGCTGCAGTGGCATGTCAGCCTTGATTTTTGTGTTCAAGTCCTGGAAATAACTTGAGTGTAGAATTGAGAGTGCTACAAACCAAGCCACAGCTAACACTCAGCTCGAACAAGGTCAAGAAAAGCAGCTGTGAATCATTCCTGTCATGTTCAATGGTTTAATTGTTCTGTATTCAATTATGTTGGTCCAGTAACTGATCTATGCTCACTGTACTTGATTGATTAAGCTTGGGTGTTTACTTAGAGATAAAGCAGAAGACAAGTTACTAAAATAAGCTGAACTAGGATAAGCATGAGTGCAGACATTTTGTCATTGCAGAGATATTTTGAAGCATTGTAAACAAACTGGTTGTACATTTGGAACTACTAGTGTAATTTCTGCATTGTATGTTAAATATATAAAATATTAAAGGGCAAGTATACAACAATTAACACCTCTCATTTGGTAAATCAGTGCACATCCACTTGAAATATCATTTAGGTGATCTTGTTATATATCCTATGGAAGACACTTCCAATGTCTGTCGGCAGGAGTGGCACTATGATTCCATTGCTGACTGAATTGGCTATTTTTGAAGGACAATGGTGCCAGAACCACACACTTAAAGATAGCCAACTTAAGCCTTCTCAACTAATACCAAATAAAGAAGAACGTTTCTGTATACTAAATGACCTTCGCATTTCAAATATAATTTATTCTACATTTCCCATATTGCAACAAGAGCTACACTTCCAAATGTAGTTGAAAGTGTTTTGGGAGATTCTGAGGCCATGAAAATCATTGTATAACTTTACATCCTATCTTTTTTTACATGAAGCAGTTTGACAGATATGTATCAGACATGAAGGAAGTGTGTTATAGCTCAGGCTCAGTGAACTGCCAGAGTTCAGAAAAGAATGAAAGATCAGCCTGACCTATAAGGAACCTGCTTAAATTTCCTTCCACACAGGTATACCCTCTGAACTCCTTTGTCCCTAATTTTTCAATACCTGTGGTGCTCATATAAAGAGTCTCCTTGAATAGAAATAAGAGTTTGCATTGAAACCTTTGACTTCATCTAATTTTGCCAGTTTATTATTTTAAGTACTTCTAATATCAAAAACAAACCCCATACCTAAAAATTAAGGGCTGCAAAGGGCTTTTTAATTCAGTGGCATAAGTTAATGTAATGTAATAATAGAACAGTATCACAGTCCATAAATTCTCACTGAAAGAAAGCATTAAGTGGTGCTGCTTCATGCTGAACATGATATCACTTTGGGATTGACTCTTCTGCTTGGTCTCTGTAGAATATGCTCTCTTCAGTACAGTAATCTGGAAAATTTACTGCAGTCAATCAATAATGCGGTCAAAAGCATAAATCATTTGCACAGTGTATTGGAATGACAACCAGTAAAGGTCAAACAGGAGGATTTGATGCCCCTTTTGCAGATTTAGTGTCCAAAACCAAAACTGTTTTGACTGAGACTCAACCATACCGCTATGCAAATATTTAACAGCATATGGACATTTTGGTTTAGGAGTATAGGCAGTAATTTTTAGATCTCTCACCCCTGCTCCCTCAAAGAGGTGAGAGAAAATGGAACCTCAGTGTGCCAGGATAAGTCAATTCGGTGAGACCTAAACTAGTTCTTCACATTCACACAACAAATACATGTGGGCTGTTACAAAGGATGTATGTTTAATGGTTGTGACTAATTGTACACAAAGGCATGTACCACAAAGGCAGAGATCACATGATTATGGCAAGCCATACAATGCACAACATACAAGTGTATTTCTCCAAAGTTCCCACTTTCATAACAAATATTACATGCACTAACATTTGCAGTTCTAGATTGCCTAAGTTACCCAGTTACCATGGTCATCAATAACAGTTATAATTTATTAACAGGATGAATGTGTGTTAACACTTGCCATTTCAACTTTTATTCAGCCATTGCATTGAATACATGAGCTTTAAATAGTATGCATGTGCTTTCTCATCAGTTGTTCTTCTGGCATCTGTTTAGTCCTAGGGTGATGTTCCTTCCCTAGAGAATGGTATTTATGTGGTGAGTGCTTTGCCATGGTAACTGTTGTTGCTGATCTATTTTCGTTGCTTGGGAATGGTCGACCTCAGGGATTGAATAGGACTTTTATACCTTGTTCAGGTGGTGAGATCACATCTTGCTGGTCAGCTGCCTGCAGCTTCTCTGATTATACACAGATACCTGTGGTTGTGATGATATATCCATGTATGATCAATGTGATAGCTACTCCTCATAGATCCCAACTTGCCACATGGGCTGATTCTTGCTGTGAGCATTGAACATGTGCACTCTGACAGATTCTCCAATGCTCATCCTTGACAATGAAATGGCAGTTTTACTCAGTTGAAATTTGGCTTTTTGTCATTTTACCTTCATCTTGTAACTCACAGTTTTCACTACTTCTGATCATTGGTAGTTATTTCATTATTGTTGCAAGAGTAGTTTAGGTGCAGCATGACATTAGTCTTTGAACTGGACTGTTTTCCATCACTCCATTTGGTGCATTTCACCACTTAAAGATTGCCTTGTACAAACCTGCGCTGGATTTGTTTGATTTCCTTATGATCACTTTGGTGAGTTTTTTCACTCAGCTTTTCCATTTGACTGGGGATAGTATGGGGATGATGTGTGCCGTTGAATTTGCCAATTTTAAATGACTTAGCTAAATTCTTTGCTCAAGAGTTGAGGGCCATCATCACCCATCACAAATGTCTAGAATGCTACTTTGAAGTGTTCTTTCAGGTATTCTACAATTTCAGTGTTTGTCATTGGCATCAATTAGTCTAACTCGCAGTAATTGGAATAGTAGTCAATCATGGTAAGATAATTAGTTCCTGCAAGTATAAAATGGTCCACTCTAAGCTTCATCCATAGTGTGGGATATGTGTCATTAGCAGATCTTTAGCTTGCTGGTTTGATATTCATAACTGGCCCTGCATTAGTTGATGTAGTCCTTTATTTCATTGCTCATGTCTAGTCAGTAGAGAACTCCTCTTGTCATTCTCAGACTATACTGTATTCCTTGGTAGCTTGCTTGGATGTGCTTCAGCATCGCTTTCTCATCTCTTTAGAAACAATGACTCCATTTCCTTTTGACAAGGTGTCATCCTGAGCTACCACTTGCTTTCATGCTCAATACTATCTTAAAGCAAGAGGTGAATCCATGATGCTATCTAGGCATCTTTTCATTACTATTTCCAAAGTACTTGAACAGTTGCATTTTAAAGTCATAGAGTTGTACACCATGAAAACAGACCCTTCCTTCCAACTCGTCCATGCCAACCAGATATCCGAAACTAATCTAGTCCCATTTGCCAGCACTTGGCCCATATCCCCCTAAACCCTTTCAAATCATATATCCATCCAGATGCTTTTTAAATGCTGTAATTGTCCCAGCCTCCACCACTTCCTCTGGCAGTTCACTCCATACACGCACCACTCTCTGCATGAAAAAGTTGCCCCTTAGGTCCCTTTTAAATCTTTCCACTCTCACCCAAAACCTATGTCCTCCAGTCCTGGACTCCAACACCCCAGGGAAAATACTTTACCTATTTAACCTGTCCACGCCCCTCATGATTTTATAAACCTCTATATGGTCACCCCTCAGCCTCCAATGCTCCAGAAAAACTGCCCCAGTCTATTCAGCCTCTCCCTATAACTCAAACCCTCCAATCCTGGCAACATCCTTGTAAATCTTTCCTGAGCCCTTCCAAGTTTCACAACATTATTCTGATAAGCAGGAGACCAGAATTGCACCCAATATTCCAAAAGTGGCCTAACCAATGTCCTGGAAAGCTGCAGTATGACCTCCCAACCTATTTACTCAACGCTCTAACCAATAAAGGAAAGCATACCAAATGCCTTCTTCACTATCCTGCAACTCTACTTGCAAGGAACAATGAACCTGCACTCCAAGGTTTCTTTGTTCAGCAACACTCCTCAGGACCTTAACATTAAGTGTATAAATCCTGCTCTAATTTGCTTTTCCAAAATGCAGCATCTCGCATTTTTTCTATGTTAGACTCCATTTTGATGTGCAACTTGCATGATTTGCACCAGATGCTTACTTTTCTGATTCAATTCTTCTGCTGTGTTGATCCCTTCCAGTCCATGTCAAGGCTGCTGCTTCTCATTGAATCTGGAAACTTTCACACTCAATCTTAGCATCTTCAACTTTCTTCACAAAGAATGTTGCTCTCAACAGCATATCAGCAATATGATTTGGAGACACCGATGTTGGAGTAAGAAGTGAAGTCTGCAGATGCTGGAGATCAGAGCTGAAAATGTGTTGCTGGTTAAAGCACAGCAGGTCAGGCAGCATCCAAGGAACAGGAAATTCGACGTTTCGGGCCAGAGCCCTTCCTGATGAAGGGCTCTGGCCCAAAACGTCGAATTTCCTGTTCCTTGGATGCTGCCTGACCTGCTGTGCTTTAACCAGCAACACATTTTCAGCGCAGACACCGATGTTGGACTGGGGTGTACAAAGTTAAAAATCACACAACACCAGGTTATAGTCCAACAAGTTTATTTGGAAGCACTAGCTTTTGGGGCGCCGCAAATGAAGGAGCAGTGCTCCGAAAGCTAATGCTTCCAAATAAACCTGTTGGACTATAACCTGGTGTTGTGACAGTTTAAGACAGTATTGAGCATGAAAGCAAGTGGTAGCTCAGGATGACATCTTGTCAAAAGGAAATGGAGTCATTGTTTCTAAAGAGATGAGAAAGAGATGCTGAAGCACACCCAAGCAAGTTATCAAGGAATACAGTACAATCTGAGAATGGCAAAAGGAGTGCTCTACTGACTAGACATGAACAATGAAATAAAGGACTACATCAAATAATGCAGGGCAAGCTAAAGATATGCTTATGACAAGGATGATTTTTAACTATCCGCAATATGCATCTGTTCTCCTGGTTTGTATTTTCACATCCAAATGATATCATTGCCAAAACTCTCACCTTGTCAAGATCCAGATAAAGTGTTCTGGCTGCTACTACATGACTTATGTTCTTGACTTCAAGGATCTCTAACTGCTTCCTTTTATTGTTCAGCTTCAGGTTCATCTGGTGAGCTCTCTTTAACAGTTGTTCTGGATTCTGATCATGGCCTATAATGGTATCTTTCATTGACAGAAGGAAAGAAAAACAAAATTTGTCTTCAGTACCTTCGAACAGAGCTCCAGTAAAACCAATACATTCATTTCTAAAAATTACTGGGTTTCTTTCCAGCTCTGTGTTGGGTCTCCACATCCATGGACTATCAAATCATCAACAATAGTTTCCACTGTACCAAGATAACTGACTATCTCATACTGTCCAAGCTGATACTGTGAATGTAAATTCTTTAGATGCCAACTCGCGGACACCTCCTCCTACTGCCCCCTTGACCAGGACCCCACCTCCCTCCACCAAACCATCATCTCCCAGACCATCCATAACCTCATGGCCTCAGGAGATCTCCCATCCACCGCCTCCAACCTCATAGCCCCACAACTCCGCACCGGCCATTTCTACCTCCTGCCCAAAATCCACAAACCCGACTGCCCCGGCTGACCCATTGTCTCGGCCTGCTCCTGACCCACCGAACTCATCTCTGCATATCTCAACACTGTCCTGTCCCCCTTAGTCCAAGAACTCCCCAACTACGTTCAGGACACCAGCCACGCCCTCCACCTCCTCCATGATTTTTGCTTCCCCGGCCTCCAATGCCTTATCTTCACGATGGACATCCAGTCCCTATACACTTCCATCCCCCATCACGAAGGCCTTCTTCCTCTCCCACCAACCCAACCAGTACCCTTCCACTGACACCCTCCACCGACTGACTGAACTGGTCCTCACTTTTAACAACTTCTCCTTCCAATCTCCCACTTCCTCCAAACCAAAGGAGTAGCTATGGGCACCCGCATGGGCCCCAGCTATACCTGCCTCTTCATCGGATATGTGGAACAGTCCATCTTCCACAGCTACACTGGCACCACCACCCATCTTTTCCTCTGCTACATTGATGATTGTATTGGCGCTACCTCGTGCTCCCACGAGGAGGTTGAACAGATCATCCACTTTACTAATACTTTCCACCCCATCTCAAATTTACCTGGACCATCTCAGACTCCTCCTTCCCCTTCCTAGACCTCTCCATTTCTACCTCGGGCGACCGGCTCAACACAGACATTTACTACAAACCGACCGACTCCCACAGCTACCTAGATTACACCTCCTCCTACCCTGCCCCCTGTAAAAACGCCATCCCATATTCCCAATTCCTTCGCCTCTGCTGCATCTGCTCCCAGGAGGACCAATTCCACTACCGAGCAACCCAAATGACTCTTTCTGCAAAGACCGCAATTTCCCCTCCGACGTGGTCAACGATGCTCTCCACCACATCTCCTCCACTTCCCGCACTCCGCCCTTGAACCCCGCCCCTCCAATCGCCACCAGGACAGAACCCCACTGGTCCTCACCTTCCACTCCACCAACCTCCGGATATATCGTATCATCCTCCGTCATTTCCGCCACCTCCAAACAGACCCCACCACCAGGAATATATTTCCCTCCCCACCCCTATTAGCGTTCCACAGAGACCACTCCCTCTGCGACTCCCTCATCAGGTCCACAACCCCCACCAACCCAACCTCCACTCCTGGCATCTTCCCCTGCAACCGCAAGAAGTGCAAAACTTGTGCCCACACCTCCCCCTCACCTCCCTCCAAGGCCCGAATGGATCCTTCCATAACCATCGCAAATTCACCTGCACCTCCACACACATCATTTACTGCATCCGTTGCACCCGATATGGTCTCCTTTACATTGGGGAGACAGGCCGCCTACTTGCGGAATGTTTCAGGGAACACCTCTGGGACACCCGCACAAACCATTCCAACCGCCCCGTGGCTGAACACTTTTACTCCCCCTCCCACTCCGCCAAGAACATACAGGTCCTTGGCCTCCTCCATGGCCAGACCCTGATCACACGACGCCTGGAGGAAGAGCACCTCATCTTCCACCTAGGAACCTTCCAACCACACGGGATAAATGTAGATTTCTTTAGCTTCCTCATTTCCCCTCCCCCCACCTTATCTCAGTCCCAACCCCCAGATTCAGCACCACCCTCTTGACCCGCAATCTTCTTCCCGAGCTCTCCGCCCCCACCCCCTCTCCGGCCTATCACTCTCACCCTCACCTCCTTCCACCTATCGTATTCCCAGCGCCCCTTCCCCAAATTCTCCCCCCCCCCCCACACTTTATCTCAGCCCGCTTGGCACACCAGCCTCATTCCTGAAGAAGGGCTTATGCCAAAATGTCGATTCTCCTGCTCCTTGGATGCTGCCTGGCCTGTGTTTTTCCAGCACCACATTTTTCAAAAATGTAAATTCTGTGACTGTCTGGCAGAATGCTGTGTGGACCTATGGAATGTCATACAGAATCAGGGAAACCTCAAAGAGAAAGACCAAAAAGAAAGAGTAATTAAGGGGCTGATTACCCATTCCCCTCTGAGCAAGAAGCCATCTCTTATAAATGATTTTTTGTACACATTTACCCTTCTCGGGATATCTAAAAGAAGATGCTAAAAACTGATTGTGACTCCTGATATACATTGGTGCCTGCATCTGTGTGTCTGTTGGGCTCATAGAGTCATGGACTCAGAAATCTACTGCATGGAAATAGTCCCTTCAGTATAACTTGCCCATGCCATCCAGCTTTCACAATTAAACTAGTCCCATTTGTCTGTATTTGGTTCATATCCCTCCATAGCATGTACTGTCTATATGTTTCTTAAATGACAAAATTGTACTCACTTCCACCATTACCTCTGGCAGCCTGTTCTAGACACCTCCCACCCTCTGTGAAAAAATTGCCCCTCTAGACCCTTTTGTATCTCTCTCCTCTCAACTTAACTCTATGCCCTCTCGTTTTAGATTCCCCTACCATGGGGAAAGGCTATTGGCTATCAACCTTATCTCTGCCTCTCATGATTTTATAGGCCACTACAATGTGTCACACCTCAGTATTCTATGCTCCAGGGAAAACAATGACTCAGCCTATCTATCCTCTACTTATAACTCAAACCTTCCAGTTCAGGTAGCATCCTAGTAAATATTTTCTGCACTCTTTCTAGTTTAATAATGTCCTTTCTATAGTATGATGTCAAAAGCTGCATACATCCGAATGTGGTCTCACCACCATCTTGTACAGCTGCAACAAGACATCTCAAATCCTATATTCAATGCTCTGACTGATGAAAGTAAGCATGGTAAAAGCCTTCTTCACCACCCTGTCTATCCCTGACTCCACTTTCAAGAAGCAATGGACCTGTATCCCGAGATCTCTTTATTATGCAACACTCCTCAGGGCCCTACCATTGTCTATATCAGTCCTGTCCTTTTGACCCACCAAAATGCAACACCTTGCATCTAGCCAAATGAAACTCCATACCTCAGCCCACTGGCCCTGATGATCAAGCTCATGAGTGGACTAGTGTGCTGTGATGGTCACAGCTTGTGTACAGCCATTAAGCACCCATGTACTGCAGGTAAAACAGGTAAATATATCTCTAAGTTTTAGTGCTGCTCGCCAGCTACTATTGTATTGCTTTGGCCTTGGTTCCTTTCAATCAGCTTGCAAAGCCAACCATCTTGAAATTGACTGCTCAACTACCAACTGGTTCATCCCTTATAATGGCCAGACATTTGCTACCATCTATTCTTTACAAACAAGAATCATACAATCCCTACAGTGTGGAAACAGGCCTTTCAGCCCAACAAGACCACACAGACCCTCTGGAGAGTAACTCATCCAGACCCATTCCCCCCACACCCTCTTACTCTACATTTACCCCTAACTAATGCACCTAACCTACACATCCCTGAACACTACGGGCAATTTAACATGGCCAATTTACCTAACCTGCACATCTTTGGATTGTGGGATGAAATCTGAGCACTCAGAGGAAACCCACACAGAAACAGGGAGAATGCACAAACTCCACACAGCTGGAATCGAACATGGGTTGCTGGTGCAGTGGGGCAGCAATGCTGACCATTGAGCCACCGTGCCACCCAACAACTCAAAGACTGATCCACAGATCACTTTTAAAAAATGTTTTCCTTTTCTGACCTCAGTTCTTAGTCTGTGTGTGTGTGTGGTGTATTTTTATTTACTTTCAATCTTAGTAATTAATAATCTAATTCTTTTGATAATTTAAGAAAGCCGAGTTAACTCATCTCGTCTGGGAGGCGTTCACAAGGGAAGGAATCCTTTAGGAATTAAAGGACCACCCAAGAGGGTGGATGAATACAGAAGGGGGACCTATTCATTCTTCCTCACCTGAGTGCTTAGAAGTTTGGGCCTCCTGTATGGAACTGTAACAAATTAGGGAAGCTTATCAAGGGACTGGTCATAAGAGAACAGAAGTCTTAGTTACTAGACTAAGTAGCTGTGTTTGAAAGGCTACTATCTATCAATCTTAATAAAGGTGTGTTACAATAGATAAGGAATTGAAGAGCCTCACTTAGAGCTATGAAGCAAACAGTCTCAGCAACAGTGTATATGCAGACACTACAGACTGGTGATTCAGTAAGTAACAGTATTAGATTAAAGCACGAGATATAGCTACCAGCACTCTTTCTAGTACCTGCAATCCCCTGTTTCTCATGCCAGTAGAGGTCAATATGCTTATGTGACATGGGCAATCTCTCCTACAGAAAGGGTGGAGAGAGAGGATATTGCAGCCTGCAGGGAGAGTTTGACAATTGAGGCTGGACAGAACAGAGAGAGGTTAGTGTGAGAGTTTGGTGGTCACAGTGGAGGCAGAGGAGGGGAGGCTAATGCTTCTTTAAAGGATTTGGGTTGGGATTGAGGTGGAGAGCACTGCAGCGACTCTTGCCCCACATGCGGTGCTGGACAAGGCCCATACCTTCTGTTACAGGCTCCTAACTCGCATCCACTGCTGGGTTTCCCATGATCTGAGAAAATTGTGTGGCAGCAGGGAATCTTGGATGAGCTCCCAAGTGATGGGCCAGCTTTAAACATGTTGATGAATTGTGCCACCTCCCCTCAACACACACATACAGGCCAGAAAACCCTCAAGTGTAAAATCAGCAGAGCAGGTGAATTTAGCATGTTAAGATCACGGAAGCGTGAGTCTTTAATCCAACCCCTTCCAACACCGGCCCCCTGACTGCCCTTTTAAAAGGAATGAGAATCGATACCACAAAGTCACCCTAGTTAGCAAAGTTGGCCCAATTTCCAGAATGTGTTAAGGCAGTGGGGGAAATTTTGACCCACTTGCCAGATGGAAAATGTATTCTTCAATTTGGAGTAAAATCAAAAGGGATATACAATGAATGATGCATGCAATACCAACAATTTCCCACTGGGTAAATTGCCCCAGACAGAGGCTAAACCTGGTCCCAGTGACCCTGAAGTAGGATGGAGAATTCCGATGTGACACTTGCTGAAGGTGGAATTCACACAAAAACTGGATTGACTTTGAATTGATGCTTCTGCAGTTGGAGAGCTTATTAATGCAAGTGTGTACTTTGGTGCCATTGAGCAATGAAGCCTATATCCCAGACAGCTATAACCCACAGCACCTCCTGCATAAATGTGGAAGAAGGAAGTGAGGAAGAAATGCCAAATTTTTAAAAATCCTCTCAATGTCTGCGTCTGGGAGTAAAGTGCCAATGGTAGATCCACAGGTTGTTTCCTACTCCTGTGGTCTCTGCCATTTAGCAGAGCTGAGTATTAATTAGCACTTTATTTGCTGTTGTACTGTTTTTCAGCAAACATTTCCTGGAGGGCTATGACAGCCATTTCCTGCTCTTTCATCTTTGGCATGTAACCTACTAGCTTGACATACCTACAAGTGCTCAAAGACCAGCTGCTTATTCAGAACTGGGTGCCTGAGACAAGGAGACACAGAAACAAGACAGACAAATTCCAAAATTAGGTATTGATTCAGTTCTAAGACAATATTCCAACTAAAGCCTCCAGATTCTTACATAGCTCCCTATTCACTCAAGAGTGGACTGTGATGGTTGGAAAAGAATAGCAGGTACTGAGTAGTTTTTGTTTTAAACAATCATCGCAAACACTCACTAAATTCACATGCAGGAATTCTCAATACAAACTGTCTGAGCAGAAAACTTCCCAGCAGAGACTCAAAGCTGGAAAATTAATTCTTAACATTAGAGTGTAATCAATAGGAGCAATATTAAGCTATTCAGCTCCTTAAGTCCGCTCTCTAATCTAATAACAGGAAGGTGCTTATTTGGGGGCACAAGTCCTCAACCCACATGTTGTCAACATTGTACTTAAAAGAAGGATGTCAACAAAACAAGCTGTTTGAGTAAACGAAGAATGGTCACGACTGCATGGAAAATCACTCGACCTTTCTAGTCTCTCATTTATCTTTCAGGATGCTGAAATGCCTAGGCCTCTAACATATATTGCCAACACACTTCACAACTTCAGCACATTTCTTAAAGGACTGTGGTTGGTTTGCATGCATTGTTTTGTCCTCTGCTGCACTCCAATCACCTTTAGCAGTCCAGTGGCGTACTGCTATAAAGTTTACAGCTCACCAAAAACAGACAGGGTGGAGGGTGGGTGGTGGGTGGTGAAGGAAGGGAACAGATTTGTTTCATTCATTCAAAACTCTGGTGGAAGCCTTTTCATTCTGACCAAGTGAGAGAAATTAAAGACTGCCGTGTTTTAATAATGGAGCTGAGGCTGCCGAGAAAATCCCTTTAAGGGTTTGCATGGGTGATGTCATCTTTAGCACGGGAAATATAGAAAACACTGACCACACAGTCTGTCCTTTTACTCTTCAAATGAAAACTCTGAAAGGTGATATGGACCACTGAATCAGTCACTGTGGAAGAGAGAAGGTTGCGGGGGGTGGGGGTGTGTAAGGTGGGGAGACATTGAGCACTCAGGAGGAGGGGGAGGGGATGCAGTGTAGCTCTAAGTCATTGAGTAGGTTTTCCACCCAATCCACCAAATGATTCTATCCCTAGAGGATACAAACTAATTTCATTTGGGGCTGGGTTGTGTGTGTGTTTTTTTTCCCTGAGACTGCCTGGCTTTTTTTTATATAAGTTTCAGGCTGAATAACAAATGACCACAAATGACAGCACAAAAGAATAACAGAATAGCATAAAAGAAAATTCATTGTCAACAGAAACCTCCTGCTGAGGAATTTCAATTTCATATATCTAATTATCGCTGTCAGTTAGAAGAATTGACAAAAAAAAGCATTCTTTGTTCTCTCTTTCTGCCTCCTGCATCTCACTCTCAATTAATTCCGGCATACAAATATGACTAATTGTCTTTCGCAGTGGAGACACTGTGCTCAGGCTGGGTGTAAATAGAGGTACTGCAAATGTTTCTGAGGGTATTCATTGCTTTATGATATGGCAACACAATGGACATGCATAATTCAGGTGACCACACTCCTACTTGGCATGTGCTTCTGTGAATGAGATTAGGTTGTCTTTTCTTTCAGAGTTGAACCCCCCACCATCGTCTACCCGACACCCCCCTCTTTCCACCCCTCCCCCTCTACTAACTAGATGATGACGACAGTAAATCAATTTTACCTACCAAAGTGCACATGTGTGACAGAAATAATTCACTGAAGTGAAAAGTAGCTGGGGCAACCTGTTGAACAGTACATAAGCATTGCACTTAGTCTTCACGCTATATAAGAATCTGCTAAAATGAATGTTTCAGGCTTTCAGAGGATAGTTCGTGAAAGAATTTACTTCATCTCAAAAATGGGCATTGTCACACTGATGTGAGTTAGGTTTGCATAGGCAGCAATTCACTAAGGCTCCGCCAATAGTACTGCCCAAAGGCTACAGAAGCATGCACATGAGAACTCACCTTTGACCACAAGTCCATCAGGAAGTGGTCAGCATGAAGCACCCTCGAGATCCTGATGGAAAAGGAGGTGGATCCTGTCGCATGGTTCCCTGAGCTAGCTGTCAAAGTCATCCAGCAGAATGCTTCATCGCCAGAACTTTCCAACAAGCACCAAGACATTGCTTGGGAGAGAAGGTGATGAGAAGGGCACTACCTGTGAGATCCTTGATGTACGTCCAGTCTGTGCCACTGCACACTGCCCTTGAAGCGGCTGCGGGGGTGAGGGGGATGGGATGAGACAGTCACACATAACCTGCTGGAATGTACCTTTGCAAAGGAAGTCTGCAGGGATGCATTGGCTCATGTTGGGGTTCATCCTGAGCAGCTCAGTGACACAGGACTCAGTGCTCCACAATCTGTCCCCCAGGAAACACACAAGAGACATATTAGCTGTGCCTGGAAAATGAGCAACTCAGTGAAAGACACTCCGGTCTAACTGAAACTTGTTGGTCTTCCAGAACAAGGAGTTGACCCCAACCAAATATTGCAGATTGACACATTTCAATATTCAGGACTATGTGCTGAGGGACACATGAAAGCTTGGGACAGCTGCCCTAAGGTTCATGGGGAAAGACCACAGTCTGAGGCCCTTCTTCCAAAGTTAAACTGGGGACTATTCAAGTAAGGGCTGCCTTTGATTTGTGTGTTGAATAGAATCAAACCCCAACGTTTGTTTTCTCATATGCTACTGGACAAAACTGAACTGTTTTAGTGACTTTGTACATACAGAATCAGAGTTTCATAGAATCACTACAGTGTGGACGCAGGCCATTTTGTCCATCTAGTCCACACCAACCTTCCAAAGAGCAAGCCTCCCAGACCTATCCCTCTACCCTATGTTACCCCTGTAACCCTGCATTTCTCATGGCTATTCCATCTCGCCTCCACATCCCGGATAGTATGGGCAGTTTAGCATGGCCTATCCATCTAACCTACACATCTTTGGACTGTGGGAGGAAAGCGGAGCACTCAAAAGAAACCCATGTAAACTCAGGGAGAATGTTCACACAGAAAGTTGCCCGAGGCTGGAATTGAACGCGGGTCCCTGGTGCTTTGAGGCTGAGCCACCATGTCAATCCATTGTTTGTTTGAATAAAGTATTTTTGGATTTAAAAATAAGCAGGCACATGAGAATTCCTTTTCTTCCATTATCCTCTCCAAGCCACATACCATCCTGACTTGGAACAGCATCTTCATTCCTTCACTGTAACCGGGCCAAACCTTTATCCTGCATGTGTTCCAATTGATTCTTAATCAGAAGAACTAGCCATTTGGATACAGAACTGGCTCGAAGGTAGAAGACAGAGAGTGGTGGTGGAGGGTTGCTTTTCAGACTGGAGGCCTGTGATCAGTGGAGTGCCACAAGGATCAGTGCTGGGTCCATTAATTTTCATCATTTCTAAATGACTTGGATGTGAACATAGGAGTTGTAGTTAGTACATTTGCAGATGACACCAAAATTGGAAGTGTACTGGACAGCAAAGAAGGTTACCTTAGAGTACAACAGGATCTTGATCAGATGGGCCAAAAGGCTGAGGAGTGGCACTTGGAGTTTAATTCAGATAAATGCAAGGTGCTGCATTTTGGAAAAGCAAATCTTAGCAGGACTTACACACTTAATGTTAAGGTCCTGGGGAGTGTTGCTGAACAGGGAGACCTTTGAGTGCAGGTTCATAGTTCCTTGAAAGTAGAGTTGCAGGTAGATAGGATAGTGAAGAAGGCATTTGGTATGCTTTCCTTTATTGGTCAGAGCATTGGGTATAGGATTTGGGAGGTCAAGTTGTGGCTGTACAGGACATTAGCTATGCCACGTTTGGAAGACTGCAGCAACTCTGGTCTCCTTCCTATCGGAAGAATATTGCAAATCTTGGAAAGGTTCAGGAAAGATTTACAAGGATGTTGCCAGGGTTGGAGGATTTGAGCTAACGGGAGAGGCTGAATAGGTTGGGGCTGTTTTCCCTGGAGCATCGGAGGCTGAGGGGTAACTTTATAGAAGTTTATAAAATCAAGAGGGGCATGGATAGGCTAAATAGACAAGGTCTTTTCCCTGGGGTGGGAAGTCCAGAACTAGAGGGCATAGGTTTAGGATGAGAGGGGAAAACATAAAAAGAAACTAAGCGGCAACTTTTTCACACAGAGAGTGGTACATGGATGGAATGACTTGCCAGAGGAAGTGGAGGAGGCTGGTACATTTACAGCATTTAAAAGGCATCTGGATGGGTATATGAATAGGAAGGGTTTGGAGGGATATGGGCCAAGTGCTGGGAAATGGGACGAGATTAGGTTAGGACATTTGGTCGGCATGGATGAGTTAGACTGAAGGGTCTGTTTCCATGCTGTACATCTCTATGACTCTATAATTCAAATCTCTTTTCTTTCTATGCTATTCCTTTTGCGAAGCATGGGTTCCTAGAGTTCTGGTCCAGTGACAATACCACTACACCAGTATTTCTACAAATGGTGTTAGGGTGAAGTACACGGTTCTGGCAAATCGTACTCCAACAATGGATGAAAACAATTAATTATCAACATTTCAAACATGTGTCAGTTCATTTAGTTCTGTGGGAGAAAGATAGTCAGACAGTATTTTAGGTATCAACATGTTCATGACCCTAACTGTCTGCCATTCAAGAACACGGTTTAAATTATTTATATCACTGAATTGGGAAATCTGAGGACTTTGAAAGCTTACTAACATATTGTTGCAATTATTGCAAAATTTGAAGTACTATTAACTCAGTCAACACAGCAGAAGTGTTATTTTGTTTGTTTTCTTATAATATTGCAACATTGAACACAGCTCTCTGGAAGCCAGAAGTAAACATAAACCACCCAAAATGGTTAGAACATAGAACATAACAGCGGGGTACTGGTCCTTCGGCCCTCAATGTTGCGCCAACCTGTGAAACCAAATTGAAGCCCATCTAACCTACACTATTCCACTCTCAGCCATATGCCTATCCAATGACCATTTAAATGCCTTTAAAGTCGGTGAATCTATTATTGTTGCAGACAGTGCGTTCCACTCCCCTACTACTCTCTGAGTAAAGAAACTCCCTCTGACATCTGTCCTGTGTCTATCAATCTCAATTTAAAGCTATGTCCCATCATGCTAGCCATCACCATTCAAGGAAAAGGCTCTCACTGTCCAACCTATCTAACCTCTGATTACCTTATATGTCTCAATTAAGTCACCTCTCAACTTTCTTCTCTCTAATGAAAACAGCCTCAAGTCTCTCAGCCCTCCCTCGTAAGAACTTCCCTCCACATCAGGCAACATCTTCATAAGTCTCCTCTGAACCCTTTCCAAGCTGCCACATCATTCCTATAATGCAGTGACCAGAACTGCACACCATACTCTAAGTGTGGCCGCACCAGAATTTTGTACAGCTGCAGCATGATCTCATGTTTCTAAAGCTCAGTCCCTTTACCAATAAAAGCTAACATACCGTATGCCTTCTTAACAACCCTATCAAGTTGGGTGGCAACTTTCAGGGATCTATGTACCTGAACACAAAAATCTCTCTGCTCATTTACACTACCAAGAATCTTATCATTAGCCCAATTCACTGCATTCCAGTTACTCCTTCCAAAGTGAACCACCTCACACTTTACCACATTAAACTCCATTTGTCACCTCTCAGCCCAGCTCTGCAGCTTATCTATGTCTCTCTCTGTAACCTACAACATCCTTCATCACTATCACAACTCTGTCGACCTTAGTGTCATCCGCAAATTTATTAACCATCCTTCTGTGCCCTCATCCAGGTCATTTATAAAAATGACAAGCAACAGTGGACCCCAAACAGATCCTAGTGGTATACCACTAGTAAGTGAACTCCAGGATGAATATTTCCCATCAACCGCCATCCTCTGTCTTTTTTCAGCTTGCCAATTTCTGATCCAAACCACTAAATCACCCTCAATCCCATGCTTCCATATTTTGTGCAATAACCTACCATGGGGAACCTGATCAAACTCTTTACTGAAATCCATATACACCACATCAATTGCCTTACTGTCATCCACTGTTTGGTCACCTTCTCAAAGAACTCAATAAGTTTTGTGAGGCACGACCTACCCTTCACAAAACCCTTCACTATTCCTAATCAACTTATTCCTTTCTAGATGATTATAAATTCTATCTCTTAAAACTCTCTACAACACTTTACCCACAACTCCACTGTGGGTAAAGCTCACAGGTTTATAATTTCCAGGGTTGTATCTACTCCCCTTCTTGAATAGTGTTCTGGCACTATTCCTGTAGACATTGATGACATGAAGTTCAAAGCCAAAGGCTTGGCAATCTCTTCCCTTGTTGTGAAATAAAGTAAGAGTTGTGAAAGGACTAATGTTGGGTCTCCTAGGCACATAGATATTTACAGCAGAGAGGAGGCAATTTGACGGCATCATATTAGGGAAAAGACAGAACATCTGAGTATCTCATGGAGATCAATATCTGGAGGTCTCCTCATAGACATTGTTCCTGAGACTAAAAGTTTATTGTAGTTTTTTAGTGTTATTTCCTCCATTTCAGAGGAGCAGGGCTTCTTCCAGGAGGGGTGAGGAGCCAGGAAACTCATCATTTCACTGGATGAATCTCACTTTTCCCTCCAGCTCCTTTATCTTCATAATCTCAGAAAAGGGTAAGATTTTGGAATGAACGATTGTACCTTGTACCAAAGTGCTATCATGCAATGATCCACATCTTATTGGGACCAGCTTCTTTAGATTAGATTACTTACAGTGTGGAAACAGGACCTTTGGTCCAACAAGTCCACATCGACCCGCCAACGCACAACCCACCCAGACCCATTCCCCTGCATTTACCCCTTCACCTAACACTACGGGCAATTTAGCATGGCCAATTCACCTAACCTGCACATTTTTTGTGACTGTGGGAGGAAACCGGATCACCTGGAGGAAACCCACGTAGACACGGGGAGAATGTGCAAACTCCACACAGTCAGTCGCCTGAGGCAGGAATTGAACCTGGGTTTCTGGCGCTGTGAGGCAGCAGTGCTAACCACTGTGCCACCGTGCCGCCCATCTAAATAAATAATTCACTAGTGGTTGATCCTCTATCTGTGTGAGCCTAATAGGGCCTTAATCAATGGAGAGAGAATTTGTGATGGCAACCTTATACTCACAGACATGACATGGTGATCAGTAGTGGGCATCATTGTTTAATAATTCAAAGTACAATGATGAAAATATCCAATGGATCCAGGAGAAGAAATTTCCCGAAGTCAGTTTACTCACACAGGCAGTCGGTAACTGCAAGCATAAGAACAAACAAGCAAACAGCAGGAATTCATAGAAGGACCAACAAAAGAGAAACAGCACTCCAGGCGAAAGCCTTTATTTCAAACCTGAAAGGAAGCACAGAAGAAGCAGTGCAAGCTAAAAAGGCTTGACGAATAACCCCACCTGACTGTGAAAATTCCATCAGAGATCAAGCATGAGGAGGAGCACTCACAGTTCAAGATTCAGCCAGGAAGCAAATGTGTCAGACTCTGTGAGTAAAGATACAAATCCCCATGTGACAAGGGGAAAGCCTTTAAA
The DNA here is from genome assembly GCF_020745735.1 of Hemiscyllium ocellatum. Classification (NCBI taxonomy): domain Eukaryota; kingdom Metazoa; phylum Chordata; class Chondrichthyes; order Orectolobiformes; family Hemiscylliidae; genus Hemiscyllium; species Hemiscyllium ocellatum. The sequence goes on from NC_083404.1 coordinate 46,854,160, forward strand.
TTAATTTTGTAACCAACTGGCTGAGAAGGCTGGAAGACAAAGGAAAAGAGTACTAATTGTTCACAACAAACATCTTCACCATTGCGAACAAAACTATGAGGATAATTACAGTCGGGAAATGAAAGGCTACAGAAGCACTTTATATCAAGTTTGTAGCAGGAACAGGATGAAGTGGATGTAAGGTAAGTCCAAGTAGATAGAGTCAAACAGCTGACTTTCAAGGCCACAACAAGAGTGGGAGATCCTTAATTTAAACCATGTTCTCGTGAGAAGAATTGACAAAGTTTGCATCAAGAAGAAGAACAAAGATCATTTATTTGGCTGTGAAAGGCAGGAAATTAACCATTTTGACCATGAGAAAGCATTTTGCCTGTAAAAGTTGTGAAACCTCCATTTTGATCACAAGATGGCAGCGGAGTAGGATGCTCCAACCAGAGCTCCTCCGCTCCTTCTGTTTACTTCTCTTTTTTTCCCCTTTTCTTTCCCCAGTTGGACTCTTGAGAGTCTCAGCCTAGTCTCCCGGTGGCTAATGGCAGGTCCCAGCCTGGTTTCTCTGCAGTATGTAAGCTGGTCTCTCAGAGGCGCACAATGGTGTCTCGGCATGAGTGGATCCTGCCCAGGCATGTTCCCAACTGGGGTGGGGGAGGGGGGGGGGGGGTTGGGGGGATGGAATCAGAGAGGCAGCAGTGACGTTTTCCTCGCCAGCAAGAACAGACAGCACAGCGAGAGGACTCATCACAGACTGTTGAAATTTTAACTTATTCCTTTATTATCCTAGTTTAAGCTACAAAAGATATTAATGAAAACTGTTATTTATTTCTTTATTTTTCTAATGGTCTATGAACTAATGTTAATCTTTTAACTCTTGTTTCTCTTACTACTTTGTACTTGAGCTTTTTATGTACCTCGGTACCTTGACTCCTAAGATGGTGCCATGTGTGGTGACATTATACACTTTTCACTGTACTCCTGTCTTGAGTACACATGACAATAAAATGTATAACCAATATAGCAGTAACCTATATAGAATAAAGCTTTGCCTTACTGCACTGTTTAAAAGCTTTAAGATAAGGAAAACAAAATAGTATTGCTATTCACAGAAGCAAAGCTTCAATAGGAAGAGCATTGAGCAGCATTGAGATAGTGTAGATTTTAAAATCTTTAAACTGCGAGGAATAAACAATTAAATTTTGAAGAAATGGTAAGAGATATCATACTACCTATAAGGTTAAAGTCAGAAATTGGACAAATAGAACACATGAATGGACATCTAAGGAGTACAGGTTTTTTTTATGTACAGAATTACTTCAAATTTAAATTCACAGTCACAAGCTAAATATGCAAATGTACTATTGTGTTCAATATGACCTACAGTAGGTGACATTATAAATGACCAGAATATAAAAGAAGGTTCCAATACTTTGGAAAAAAATTCTACAAGCTTTTAATCAAGTTGTCAGGCCTACCTCTGACAGTGCAGCCCTTCCTCAGTACTCCCGATTGTCATTACATGATCAAGTCTCCAGAGTGTGATATGAAGGTGCCACCTTCTAAATTTAATGATGAGATTGTTACCTACTGAACTAAATTGATACCCATTGACAATTACAATCCCCTCTGTCGGGTGGGTCAGTGGTTAGCACTGCTGCCTCACAGCACCAGGGACCTGGTTTCAATTCCCGCTTGTCTGTGTGGAGTTTGCACATTCCCCCTGTGTCTGTGTGGGTTTCCTCCGGGTGCTCCGGTTTCCTCCCACACTCTAAAGATGTGCAGGTCAGGTGAATTGGCCATGCTAAATTGCCCACTATGTTAGGTGCATTATTCAGGGGTAAATATAGGGTAAGAGAATGGGTTTGGGCAGGTTACTCTTCGGAGGGGCGGTGTGGACTTGTTGGGCCGAAGGGCCTGTTTCCACACTGTAGCGAATCTAATCTAATCAGCTCTCCATCATTCATGAATGGAATCTACTCAGAGTCATAGTTTTCTTTCATTACTCTCTGTGACTGTGCAGGCTGATTTTTGACCCATGGATCTTTGGGTTCTTGGAGCAAGATATCCCAAAAGGCAGTGGAATCCAGAGAACGGGATTTGCTTCCTTTCCTTTCTTTGTCTGCCGTGCTCTGCCTCATCAGTAAGGTGTTGTGACTCAAAGCGTGATGCAGCATTCATGTAGTGCCTTTAAAGGACGAAGCATTCCCTCAGGAGCAATTGTCAAACAATATTTAACACCAGGCCACATATTTGCTACAAGGTCTGAGCAATAGACAAGTGGGTGAGGAACTATTCCACCTGCTCCTTGCATATGTTTACCCAATTTTTGACAAGCGGGTGTATTTACTGGGACATTGCTGGTGAGTTCCATTTTATTTCCTTTGGAATTGAATAAAAATTATAAAGAGGCAGCACGTCTGTCAATAATGCTTAGCTGGCAACAATAATTCAGAAAATCAGTTACTTTTTATGCTGTTCCAAGCTGAAACCTCTTTGCACTAATGCTGCAGTTACTCAACTCAAGCTCTGGATCCTGTTTTGTGACCAGGCAACCAAACTCAATTGTAAACAGCAAATGGATGTGTCCAATGGGTCTTACAGTATCGAAAGTGAAGAGGAAAAGCTTTTGACAGTTGGCCACCCCTGACCAATGTACAATGATATCTCCATCACCTCATCACCACCACCAATCCCCCACAACCCCAAACAATATATCAATGGGCTCATGACATTCTCAGGAGAAAGTGAGGACTGAAGATGCTCGAGAGTCAGAGGCAAAAGCATAGCTGAAAAGTCAACTCTCCTGCTCCTCAGATGCTGCCTGACCTGTTGTGCTTTTCCAGCACCACACTTTCTGATGCATGACAGCCTCAGTAAAGCAACCCATCCCATTCATTGAGAGCACGGTGCTGGAAAAACACAACAGGTCAAGCAGCATCTGAGGAGCAGGAAAATCGATGTTTTGGGTGTAAGCCCTTTGCCGAGATTCACGCAAACAATAGTCACTTCACCAATGTGCAGGGAGGTAAAAATCTTCATAGCACCCTAAAGCACAGTAAAGGTGAGCAACTACAGGAAAATTGTGATATAGGTAGAAAATCAGGGGGAATTGGAAGCTGAAGTCCTTAAGAACACAACCAACTGATTGTTGGAGGCAGAGTACTTTGCACGTGTGGTATTTTCAGATAAAGTACTTGTCATACTTGGATAAATCTAAGATGATCAGTCTAATAAGAAACTCAAAGGAAGCTTCTTTATTCAGAGATTGCGGGTCTCATTACCATTCAAGAGTCAAGACGAAAAGTCTTTAAGGAGGGAATAGACTGGGGATAAAAAAAGAAAAGTATTTTAAAATATTGTTCTCAAGATGTGCATATCACTGGCTAGGCCAGCATTTACTGCTTTTTGCTGACCAGATATTTATAGAAATTTAGTAAGAGTAGTGGGATTTAATGTGTCTCCTTTCGTTTGGACAGACTGGCATTGCTGTTGTGAAAGTGAGGACTGCTGATTCTGGAGCTCAGTGTCAACAGTGTAGCAGTGGAAAAACTTAGCAGGCCAGGCAGCATCCAAGGAGCAGGAGAACTAACGTTTTGGGCATAAGCCCTTCATCAGGAATGGTGATGGAAAAGCACAGCAGGGCAGGCAGCATCCGAAGAGCAGGAGAATCAAGGTTTCGAGCATAAGCCCTTTGCCGAGATTAACATAAACAATAGTCACTTCACCAATGTGCAGGGGGGTAAAAATCTTCGTAGACTTTGTAGTATTGCATTAATTTAGTTTGTCCTCTAATAAAAGGATAAAACATACAAATATTCACGATGGTAGAAGTCAAGTATTGAATGGTTCTGTTCAGATACACCAGAATGCTGTGGAGGCCAGGACATTGAGATGAATAGGTTACTCAGTATCAAGGCCATCAAGGTTTACGGGGAGAAAGCAGGAGAATGGGGTTGAGAAACTTATCAGCCATGATTGAATGGTGGAGCAGACCCAATGTGCTGAAAAGCCTAATTTCTGCTCCTATGTCTCATGGTCTTAAATATGGTATTTTTATTCATTCACAATTTTGGGCATCACTGACAAGATCAACATTCACTGCCCATCCCCAATTCTCCATGAGAAGGTGCATTGTTAAACCAGTCCATGTGGCATCGGTACCCCCACCCACCACAGACTGATACTGCTGAATTTCTCCAGCAATATCTGTTTTTGATTCCTAAAGTAAGAGATATGTTACATGGGGCATAAACACTAGCAAAGCACAACTGAGACAAATGACCCGTTTCTGCAAGGGAAGTTCAATAATCATAGAAAATTGGATTATATTCATTGGAGTTTAGGAGATTAAGGGGAGACTTAATAGAGACGTACAAGATAATACATGGCTTGGAAAGGGTGGACGCTAGGAAATTGTTTCCATTAGGCGAGGAGACTAGGACACGTGGACACAGCCTTAGAATTAGAGGGGATCAATTCAGAACAGAAATGCGGAGACATTTCCTCAGCCAGAGGGTGGTGGGCCTGTGGAATTCATTGCCACGGAGTGCAGTGGAGGCGGGGCGCTGTAAGTCTTCAAGGCCGAGATTGATAGATTCTTGTTGTCTCGAGGAATTAAGGGCTACGGGGAGAATGCTGGTAAGTGGAGTTGAAATGCCCATCAGCCATGATTGAATGGCGGAGTGGACTCGATGGGCCGAATGGCCTTACTTCCACTCCTATGTCTTATGGTCTTATGGTCTTAAAATAAAAAAAAGATCTGACTGTGGTACACTCTCAGGTGTCACAAAATATATTGGAAGTCCCATTTTGAAAGGGACTGTTAAAGATAGTGCAGATCAACAGTCTTCTATGATGTGTACTGCTGTGGGAAACTACTAAAGGGGCGTCATGGTGGCACAGTAGTTAGCACTGCTGCCTCACAGCGCCAGAGACCGGGATTCAATTCCCAACTCAGGTGACTGACTGTGTGGAGTTTGCACATTCTCCCCGTGTCTGCGTGGGTTTCCTCCGGGTGCTCCAGTTTCCTCCCACAGTCCAAAGATGTGCAGGTTAGGTGAATTGGCCATGCTAAATTGCCCGTAGTGTTAGGTAAAGGGGTAAATGTAGGGGAATTGGATGGGTTGCGCTTTGGCGGGTCGGTGTGGACTTGTTGGGCCGAAGGGCCTGTTTCCACACTGCAAGTAATCTAATTTAATCTAATCTAAAGGGAGGGAAGAAAACAAAAGAGCAATCATCCAGCCTACTTTAATCCATATAAATCAGAATTGCTACCATCATGTTAACTGGTTATCATGCATACTCTCAGCCCAAGTAACATGCATAAGGAGGAAGTGCAGAGAGAAGATACCATGACATGCATATGTTAAAATGGAGACAGTATTCCTTTCCAGCTTTCCGTAGTTCAAGGTTGAAGAAGTTTAGATTATTTTATTCCCAGGTGACGATGAGGAATGAGGCATAGAATTGAGCCATAGCAAGGGGGTGGAAAGAGGAGCACTTTCAATCACTTTGAGCCAAGTACAGATTCAAAACCATTGGATGAGATAAGATTAAATCAAATCAACCTAGTTCTCAGAGGTTGTTCACTCATCCCTGCCCAGTTATTTTGACAGATCTGTTATATTTTCACAATAGGATGATATAACTCATCTGAAGGCAGAAAAGATTAAGTCATGACTGCAGGACCAGAGAAATGACTGGTGAAAGGCAAGTTTAGAACTGATGGCAGGAAACTCTTCAAGCGAAGACTGATCGATACCTGGAATGATCTTCTGGATGGTACAGTTGATGCAAACATGTCTGAAATCATTCAAAGGGAAACCGAAGGCTTCAATCAAAGCTGAGCAACATGCACCACCACCCCTACCCTCAACGTCAATATTTATCTTCAAAATCGTAATAAAACATTGCACTTCAGTGAAAAACATCTTCAATTAAAAATAAATCAGAATTGTGTTGTGTGTCACTATCGATGTTAACCATTGGCAAATAGATAGTGACAATGAACAAGAATTCATCCAAAATTGACAAAAGGAAAAATTGATTGCCCAAGGTACATTTCTGAAGGAAAGGGATCACAGAATTGGGTGAAATCTCTTCTGTCTTATAACATGAAATTGATAATCAGTAATTCCTGCACACTATAACAGTGTGACCCAGCAACATAATTCTCAATGCGAATTCTCTACTCAGCCCTCCAACATGAATATCTGATCAAAGCTGATCCAATGCACTACTGAAGGAATGCTGCAATGCCAGCATTATCGTCTTTCAAACAAGATATTAAATCAAAGTCTCATTCATGAAGTCCAATTTTGAAAAAGGCAGTGACAAGCTTGCCTATGGTTGTGGCAACTCATTGATGTCCCAACTAACATAATTAAAATTAGGTTATTTGAACATGATCAAAATGCTGGTTATGGGATCTCAGTTTGCACAATGTCGATGCAGTGCTGGCTCCTTTATATATTACATGTCAAAATTGTGTGTACTTTATTGGAAGTGCTGAGTTTGAGAGTAATGAGGCATAAATACAAGTTCTTTCCTTGTGAAACATTTCTAGCAGTCATGTCCCATAACATCAGTGTTATCGGATAATATTAGTATTAGCTTAACAATAAATATATTAATCATATTAATCATTAATATTAATTTGAATCATCCATTTACAAAGTAAGATGTGTTGCACTTCAAATAAACGCTCTATTTGTAAAACACTGTGGGACCTTCTGAAAGCATAAAAGCAAGTCTAACCTTGACATTTCATCAACTAAAGTGCCTTGGTAAATTTTCCAGCCTGCAGGAACATTTTCAGCAGAGGAAAATCAAATAAACGAAATAAACACATGAATAAGAGTAGGCCATTCAGTCCCTCAATGTCATTCTGCTATTTCATAAAATCATGGCTGATCTGGTTAAGTTGCAATTTCAACCTTTCTGTTAAAATCAATGTCTCATGTGCCTGAAAATTAGTCATGCATCCATACCGGCAGCTCCCAATCCAAATCAAGTGGCATGTAATCCTCTTCGCAATCTCTTGGACTGGCTTACTTGATGCCAAAGCTTCAATTTAGTACATCCTAGTTTAGATCTTACAATTTAAATTATCCGAATGAGACGACGGGGGTAGTATTTTGTTCGGATAACTGGCTGTTCGGAGAACTGATCTGATCATTAACAATGGAAGCATTTATAGGACCTTGAGATCTTGTTTGGATAATCCAAAATTTGGATAATTGGTTTTCAGATAACTGAGGTTGTTCTGTATTACATAAACATTGATATGGATAACATATTGCCTTAAAAGATCTGCAGATGATTTCCCTATTTTCCGAGCAAGGAATGTTTTGTGCACCCAACCCTTCTAAATGAAGTTAGCATTTATATGGTTTTTCGGGAAATGACGTCTTAAAGTATTGCTATTGCATCACTGCAAGCTATGTTCTGAAAATGGGAATTGCATTAAAATGAGACCACTTCCCTATACATTTTATAAGAAAGCAGAAACAGAGGCAGATTAAAGCTTGGATTTGTAATCATTTCAACAGAAAGTCTTGCTGGTGGGTTAGGAAAGATAAAAATAAATCATGCTATAATGTAAAACACCCTTTCAAATGCAGTGGTAATACAATGGAACTGTATTCAACTGGCTTTTTTTTCTTTCATTTTATTCATGCGATATTAGAATTACAAGTAAGGCCAGCGTGTATTACCCATTCCTAATTGTTATTGAGAACATGGTGATCAACTGCCTTTCTAAACATCACTGCATGGCTTGCTTGAACAACAGCAAAATACAGTAGATGTTGGAAATCTGAAATTAAGAATAGAAAATGGTGGAACCACTCAACTGGGTCAGGTAAGCGTATGTGGAGAGATGGGTAGTTAGCACTTTAGATGCATTCAGGTAACTGGGCAAGGTTAGAGATGTAATCATTTTTTTTTTGAGAATGGATGGGTGTAGACCAAGGTGATAGGTGGGGGACAGGAGGTTGGAAAATAGAACCAACAAAGATCTTTAGAGGTGCTGGAGAGATTAAAAACAACAGAAGAGCTTGTGGTGCAAAAGATCAAAAGAAGTGGCAATGCAACAAGAAGAGAAACCTGAAAAGGGTCAAGAGGATTTATGAATGGCAGGATCATGAACAGTTGACAAATCAATGCAGAGAAACAAAGAAAGAGAAATTCAAGAGAGAAAGAAATCAAACAAGCAAAGAGAAAGTAAACAACATGAATGAGCATGCTGGACCATTTCAGAGGAAACTGAGCAGTTTATGTCATTGTTGTGAATTTGCAATCATTTGTTAGGAGCTTGTTTTGTGACATCAGTTTTCCCAGTGTTCCTACGTCAGCAGTGGTTCAATGTCTTGCACTTTCCTTCTAGGCAAAAATTGTGGGTTCAAGTTCCACATGAAATACAGAGTTGAGGAAGCTTTTTTTCCAAAATGTTTTCCTTCGTAGGCCGTGGGTGCCAGCGTCAAGGATTCGTTGCCCATCCTTACTTGCTCTTGAGGCTTCTTTTGTCACTTTAGAGGACAGTAATGAATCAATTACATTACTGGGTGTCTGGAGCCCTATAGTGGATGATAGATTTCTTTCCCTAAAGGGCATGAGTGAACTGATATGAAAATAATAGTTGCTGGAGAAACTCAGCAGGTCTGGTAGCATCTGAGGCGAGATAGCAAAGTTAACATTTTGGATCCATTGAACCATGTTTCGAACTGATTGGACTTTTAATCATTCAATGTTAAATATCATGGTCACCATTACTGAGA